>NC_046155.1:72699615-72999615 GCF_011064425.1 Rattus rattus | reverse complement strand
ATGCTTCCTGTCCTTGACCTGAACTATGTACGTGAGTCACTATCCAGGGATGTACACAAATACTACGTATCAATAAAAAAATTAGACTGATACAAAGAATGGATCTCAGGAACTGTGTGAGCAGTATTGCGTTGGATCAATCGGCTGAAGTAAGGACACCTCGTTTTCTCTTTGGGTACAGAGGTTTAGGCTGACATGGAGAATCTCACCATGAGTAAGTAGACAGGAAACTTCCAGTTTCAAAGATCTCCCATATTGGACAATTATCTTAGAAAGTAGATAAGCTAGAAATGAAAACAGTCTCCAGCATCTCCAGCTATAACAATCAGCCCTTTATGAAAAGGACAACATAGAATAAAAAGGTTATATAAAAATCACTGGGGACACTTTCGAGAAGGGCCACTGGAAGAACCAGAATTCCATGTTGACAAAAAAACTACATCAGACTTTCTAAACCCGTTCGGTGATGCCATCCAAGGGCAGCATCAGTGCACCCAAACTTCTCCTTCCCCTAAAGAGAGGAGGGAGAAGCCACAGCTGCAGCTTCCCTGTGGAGGTAGCTGGCACCAGCTACATCGCTCTGTGCACAGCTCGTTGGTGGAGCATGGGTGAGGAAAGATGAGGGGTATTCTTGTGCTGAGGTGTCTGGTGTGCCAACACAAGCTAGGTGTGCTAGCATGAGCTAAATTTAAAACGCAAATTGCAAAGCAAACTGTGAGTTATAGAAACACAGGTAAGAAAACTTTGTAAATGAACTGCCCAAGTAGTAGACACTTCACAGCTTGAGTCTTGTCCCAAGGTTCCAACTGCTCTGTTAGATCCAATTTGAAGGCTTTTCCTTTCTAAGTCATGGGGACCTCTCTATGTGTAACAAGGATCTACTTTTGTATGTAAAAGTCTCCTGAATTATGTTGTAAGAAAAACTTGCTTTTTAGAATATTCTGAAAATTTTCACATAACATTAGATTTTTGTGGGTCTGGGAATGAGAAACCACAGAATCTTAGAAATAGCTGAAGAATTAGTTATTCCTCACCATTCAAGTTTCCATGACAGCCAGAAGACTGAACAGGTTCTCAGAGTCCAGACTAGCCTTCCGCATATTATTAAAATCTTCCTTTTATGGCACAGGAGGGGCTTTTAAAGATTTAGATTGTTTGGAGTTGTGTGTCTCTGTGGGTACGTTTATAATGCACCTGTAGAACACCATGGAAGGGCTATCAGATCCTCTCGACTGGAGTGACAGTCTTGTATGGGTCCTGGGAAGTGAACTCAGGTCCTCTCCAAGAACAGTATGAGCTTTGAACCACTGAGCCATTTCTCCAGTCTTAGCCCCTTACACAAATTATTAACCTATGCTATAGGAGTACAAACTCAGAATGACAGTCAGAAAATTATTTAATATAAGCACAATTTCCTAGGTCTGGTAACCAAGGCCTATCTTGCTCCCCTCAGAACACTTGAAAATTTCCCTACATTAATCCAAACATCCTCAGGTCTCGAACCAAGTATCTGAGAGAATCATCCTTATGTATGGAAATAATTTTCTACTTGCTGATTAACTGCAAATTGTTGTTACTTTTCCCGTTTCTGTGCTGCCAGATACCAGCCAACTGACTCTTATTAGCAAAGGGAATGGTCATGTGTTTGTGGTTTTGTTTGATAAATGTCATGTCCAGCTGAGTTCCACAAATTCTGACATAACACTACTAAGGTAAATTTATCATAAAAACATGGTCAATAGAAGACTGAATAAGAAATAACTACTTTAGATTCTTGTAAACTCTCACTCCTCGCCCGGATGTCTGGAGCTGTGATTCTTTCCATGGCAGGCTGCTAGTAAGAGAGCAAATACATCCTAGTAGCTGCCTGGAGGCTGAGTGGAAACAGAGAGTCGTATTTCCAGGCCTGAGGGGTAAAGATTTTCAATGGACTCTTCATCCCTTGCTCTTTCTTTGGGTTGAATCAGGTGAGCACTGTGACCTTAGATGCTAAAATTTCCCTTCTTGCAGACCCATGAAATGAGACTCTAGGTACTGTCGTCTCAGAACTCTCACACTAAAGGATCCAGGGAGGACAGGAGGGAAGGGACATGTTTGGCAGGTACAGCTTTCAGATGGGGCTCTAAGTCTGTTACCCATAAAAGCTAAGGAAGGTGGATTAACCCTCCGCTTTACTTCTGAGCTGGCCAAAGTTACTCAAACCCAAGTGAGATGTGGGGTGCAGATACTCTTGGAAGGTAGTGGTTCAATTTTTGAAGATTCACCTGCAGTAACCTGGAGAGTTCCAGCAGAATGAGCCAGTCTTCAGACCCCAGGTTCTCGCTGTTGGCTGCAGAAGGCAGAAGGCAGGGCCGACCTATAAATAGAGAAGGTTTGGTGGGCTTGTATCATGGAGGATAGAGAGGAGAGAGGAAGATATATAAGGAGAACGTCCCTACACTGACTGTGCTTGGACCTCAGGAAGAAGGAAGGGAAGGGGATCTGTAGGATGAACTGCAGGCTGCAGTGCAGCTCTGAGAACGTCTCCACAGAGGAGCCCTAGGATGAGGACTGTTCACAGCCCACCACAGGTGAGAGGGTAATGGGAGCATCTCTGCTGGCCTCAGTCTTCAGGTGGACGCATGCCCAGGGGAATGTGACTCGGTGTGAAAGCTGTGGCTTCCCCGAGGTGCAGCAAATGGAAGCCATTGGCTGAGTCCTCTCCACACAGCAGATTTTCTATAGTAGGGGGATCTTGGTGGTGGAACTCTGTGTCTCTCGCCTTCCTGAGTCATGACTTGGAGGACACGTGGTTATTGAATGCTGTACTTACTTTAAGGTATGAAAGAGATAGACTCACCCACCCTTCCTTCCTTCCTTCCTTCCTTCCTTCCTTCCTTCCTTCCTTCCTTCCCCTCTCCCTTCCTTCCTTCTTTCCTTCCTTTCCTTCCTCTTCCCTTCTTCCTTCCCCTTCTCATTCCCCCTCCCTCATCTCTTTCTGCCTCTCTGTCTCTCTGTCTCTGTCTCTCTCTCTCTCTCTCTCTCTCTCTCTCTCTCTCTCTCTGCACATATTCATTGTGTGTGTGTGCACATCTGTGGGTGTGTGCATGCACAGGATTTATGTGTCATTCAAAGAATGACTTCAAGTGCTGGTCCTCAGATGGCCCTAACCTTTTGTTCTCATGTCACCATGAAGGGTGGACTAGCTGCCCTGTGATCTTACAATAACCAGCCAGTTTCTGCTTCTCACCTCCCATCACTGGGCTTACAGGTGTGTGTGGCACAACTTTCCCCTAACGAATAAAGATCACAAGGGACCAATCACTAGGTAAGAAGGGAACTTCCAGGTCTGGGGAAGAAAGAGGGAACAGAGGAGAAAGGAACGTCTTTTTGGATGGCGGGAGCAAGGGAGGCAGACAGAATGTAGGAAGCCAGAGGCTGTTGGTTTGATTGGCAGATCCACCCGGATCTGCCACTCAAGGATTTATAACCTAGATTAGTTTACAAAATTGGGATGCTAGATTCTGTGCCCAGGGGTTGTGTTACCTGTTGATTCTAAACCAAGATTGTATGGTGTTTTCCTTCACAAGGTGTCTCAACTGGGTTCCAGAGAAGGGTACAGTGGCAGAGAGTGGTGTGCAAGAGAGCACCTCAGCCAGCCACAGAAATTTGGAAGCATGGGGTGGGCGTGGCAGCAGCCAGCCGTGGGAACTTAGGATTCTAATGAAGCCATGAGAAATACAGAATCAGGGTCACCAGTGAAGCCTAGAACCTCGTCCCTTAGAATCTATGAGATTCTATGTGCTTAGAATCTATGTGCTCATTAGTTCAGATGTCTAAGTTTTGAGGAAAATTGTTTGGTAGCAACAGATAAAAAAAAATGACAAGCACATAGACACCATTTGATGGGATGGATTCCCACTAACACTTAGCCTGGTGGTTAGTACTGAAGGACAGTAGGACGGCAGAATCTGAGGAGAGTACAGAACTTCAGTTCCATCCTCTCCAGTGCTCGCCCTCTAGGCTGCACATCGGGAGAATCAATGCAATTAAAAAGGAAACCCTCAGGCTCAGGCTCCCCTCCTGTCCAGTTAAATCTGACCCTCTGGAGCTGTCCTTGTTTTGGAAAAGCTTTAATGATTGACACTAGCAGTCAGGAGTGAAAAGCGCTGGCCTATTCAGCTGTTCTCCTTGAGAGCTAGTGCAGTATGCACTTACCTAGAAGACGCTTCATTTTAAATGTATGCTTCTAAACAAACAAGCCTTCTCCTCCCAGGTCAGAGTCAGCCTCTCCAGGCGGGGCCAAGCAGTTTCCAAGGTTTGCCTGGTCCAAGTGATTCTGGTAAAGATTTCAATGAATTATGCTTTGAGCAAGGGCACGTGCATGTGAGGTGAAGGGACCTACATATGAAGCAGGTTTGTGTGATGCAGGAGTGTTGGTGTTACAGAGGAAGAGAACTTGTGATTCAGAAGACAGTGAAAGGGTCAGCAGGCAGGGGTCAGCAGGCAGGGGTCAGCAGGCAGCAGGCAGGGGTTGGCAGGCAGGGGTTCAGCAGCATCTGGCATGGCAGAAAGGAAAGGTTCATTCATGATTCCAATTGTCAGTCTGGTGATTGGATCCAGGCGGGGAACGACATTCTCAGCAATATTGGAAACGCAGGAAAGCCAGTGCAAGAGAAAGTGATTGTTCCCAGTGAGTGGGAGGGTAAGAGGCTCTACTGTGTCCATGATAGTAAATTATTCAGGTATCAAAACAAGGGTGGGAAAGCTGGGAGGGAGAGAGAAATTGAAAATGACCTTGGGTGTGGGAGTTGGGGGAACAGCATCTCAAATGTACCATGAAATTGTTCTAGGAGCAGAACACAAGGCGCTTGTGGAATCAGGAAACAGGTCAGGAAAAAAGAGCTAGGAATGAAATACTGCCGTGAAAACACAATGTTGAGAATCACTAGGTGGAAGCACATGCCATCACATCAATGTTACACATACACCTGGTTCTAGAATGCTGGAGTTGTAGAAAGATTGAGGGCAGCTGAGAAGCTGAGGTGGACTCCAACCTAAGTGTTTTTCTATTTCTGACATTGCATGTTGGTCTGGGGCATTATGAACAACTAATGAGCTGTCAATTAATAACTTATCCGGTCTTTAAAAATGTACCACCATCACCATCACCAACTACCATCACTATGATCACCATTACCACCACCATCACCATCATCACGACCATTACCATCATCACCTCCATCACCTCCATCACCATCATCACCTCCATCACCATCACCACCTCCGTCACCATCACCACCACCACCACCACCACCACCATCTTTGTATGAGTGCACATACATGGCATGTGCATTCCATGAAAGATTTCAAATTTACTTCTCTCCTTCCACAGTGATTTCCAGGAGCCAAGCTTTGTCCTCAGGTTTGGGCAGTAAGTGCTGTGCCATCTCACTGGCCCTAATAGTTTCATCTTTGCTCAGACGTCTATAATTTGACCTTGTGTTTCTTCATATTTAGGACCCCATGAAGAAGTCCACCTTACATGTTATGTCTCCTTTTTCTTAGTCTTTTTCTGTCTTTGGAGACTTGGACATGGAGAGTACTAGGCAGGGCTTTCACACCTTGTCCCTATGTGGTCTGATTTGTTTGTCTTACGCCAGACAGAGGCTATATGATCTTATTATTTTTGTGGTGGTAGGGGGACACTGTGGAGGTAAAGTGCCATTTGCATAGCGCCATGCCTGGGAAAAACCTCTCGACATGACATGGCTGTCACGTGTTGACCTCAATTCCTTGATTTCAAACTGTGATGCTAGCTTTGTTTACTGGTTTTCCTTTACAGGTCTTGTCATTGCCATTGACTGAAAGCAACATGTTTTTGAACTTCGAACTATCACGATGTCGCCTAGAAAATGTTCATAGTCATTTGGACACACAGTCAGTTTGGTTGCTGTTGTCTGAGTTCACTGTGTCCACCGTATAAAGTCTTTTCTTGTCCTCTATAGAGGAACTGTAACCTGGCTATGACATCAAGCATTCAAATATATGAAACTATGGGTCATTCTCATTTAAACCACTGCGCCAAGGCAGAGGGGCTGTGGATTATGAATTCGAGGCCAGCCTCAGCTAAATAGTCATTTCTCGTCCATGACAGCATCACTGTGACTTAAAAAAGGTTTTTTATTTTTCATTTCCTTATCTTTGTGACGTGACGGGATTCCCCAGGACTCTCTTGTGTTTTGCTCTCTTGTCCTTGGCACAGCCATTTGTCCAGGTGTCCTGGTTCCTTGAACTGGAGACCAGTGTTAGACCGAAGACGTGGAGGTGAAGACTGCTCATAGCTATGGACTGTGTTCTACACCTTCCGTAGACAGATCCCACTGCGTGTAACCTGTGGATCTAAATACCTATGTTATGACTGTCTGGATCCCACTGTGTGTAGCCGGGGTTTCTAACGCTCCATCTCTGGTTTAGTCACTACCACGAGGATTACTTTAGCAGCATGCCTGTTTATCTTAAGTTTGCCATTTTTTATAATTCTTTCAACTCAGTTTGCTGGGGACTGATGTCCCTCACTAGTTTACACATAGGAAAAGAAAGTTTGAATCTACCATTGAATCTAAAGAAATATAACTCCTTATGGAAGGTATCAGAGCATTGGGAATAGACAATTTTTTTTTTGAAACAGGATGTGACTAGTTAGCCTCAAATTCATAATCCACAGCCCCTCTGCCTTGGTATGATGGTTTAAATGAGAATGGCCCATAGTTTTATATGTTTGAATGCTTGGTCCCAGTTGGTAGAACTGTTTGGAAAGGTTTAGGAGGTGTGGCTTTGTTGGAGGAAGTGCATCACTGGGGGTGGATCTTGAGATTTCGAAAGCCCAAGCCAGCTTAGCTGCCTCTCTTTTTGCTTGTAGAGGGTTTGCAGGCTCTCAGCTATAGCTCTAGCCCAATGCCTGCCTGCTGCTGCCATGCTCCCTGCCATGATGGTCTGAAGCTATAAGCCCAATAAACTCTTTCTTTTATAATTTACCATGGCCATGGTGTCTCTTCACAGCAATAACACACCCTCAGCTCCCCCTCAGCTTCCTGAATGCTGGGATTACTGGATAGTTTACTGCACACAACTTAGATCAACTTATAAGACTTAAATCAAATACACCAATTTTTATTTTCTTGAGAATTGCAGTTAATTTACCGAGAATTGGCCTTACCCTAGGTTTCTTCCCCCACTCTCTTGGCTTTCTTTGTATCTACGTTGTCTCCTTTGCCCAAATAGTTCCTGCAATTAGCTTGGAAGATCAGGAACTTGTTTTTGTATGGAAACAATTTTATTTTCTTTTATATTTCTGATTTTATGGATTTTGTTTGCTATCTGAGCTTTATGGTCCCTGTCTGTGCCTTTGGCTATAGGCAGCAGCGTTTAACAATCTGAACTCCAGCGACATTAATTACTAAGATGTGAGTGCCCTACTGAATAGAGTCTCAGGATATTGTTTAGAAGGTAAGATCAGGCTTCTACAAAAAATGAAGTACAGAGTAAATAAATAAATAAATAAATAAATAAATAAATATTTATTTATTTATTTATTTTAAACCTTTTTTAATTGAAAGAAAACCACACAATATATTTTGGTCATGTTTCCTCCATCTTGCAGTTCCTCCAATGTCTTCCCCACCTCCTTACTCACCCACTCAACTTTGTACTTTCTCTTTCACTCTAAAACAAAACAAAACAAAAATAAAACAACGAAAACCCAACCCCCTCCAATAAAAGTCAAAACGAACAAGCAAAAGACAGATAAAAAAAACCAAACAAACAAATGTTCAAACAGAGAAAATGAGACAAAATGTCCACAGAAGTGCTGCTGAGGCAGTTTTGGGTTGGCGTCTGCTCCTCGGCACGTGTTCTCACTGAGGCCCTCAGCACGGGGTTCTCACTGAGGCCTGTGTAGTTACTATGCAGTGAGGCTCCATTGGAGAACACTGCTTTTGCCTTTGGCAGCGCGTGTCTATGAAGCTAGATTCTTGGTTAGGCGTGGGAGCCTGTGCCCACCTCTCCCTCTCAGTGCTGGGAGCCTGTCTGCAGGCCCTGTGCATGCTGCCACCGCCTCTGTGAGTGTATCCATGCCTCAGTCCTGCAGGGTCTAGACGACTGCTTCAGAGCACAGTCTTTGAGCTAAGGGAATCTATAATGTTTTTTGCCTCCATGTGTGCTATGTGAGAATTATACGAACAAAGGCATCAAGGGCAGCCGTCTCTTCTGAGAATTAATTCTGTTGACCATTCAATATAAACCTACCATCATGAAATGCCACATGGAATTGGACGAGGAAAATGTGAGAAAATCAGCAAAGAAGACTACTGAGCTCAGTGCTTTGGACGGGTATGATTGTGTTATGACTATTTCTTTTTCACATTCAACGAGAGGTGGGGGAGGGGAAGAAGAATGGAGGGGAGAGGTGGAGAAAACGTGTGAGTACATGCCATGCTGTGTTATCTCATGTGTCACATGTGTGTTCACCATGTTTGTCCCAGGGACTGAACTCAGGTCAACAGCCCGGATGGCAAGCACTGTCATCTCACTGATCCATCTCAGCGGCCCCACAATTATTTGGGGAAGAATTTTTTTCCCCAGTGATTACTTTGAAAGCACTGTCCTTACAGCCTTCTGGAATCTTCTTTCTACAAGTCAATACATACCTCCCTGGAGCCATTTTCTTATGTAACATCATACTGCTGTATGATTGTGTGTGTGTGTGTGTGTGTGTGTGTGTGTGTGTGTGTGTTCTTATATAACATCATACTGTCAACATACTGCTGTGTATGTAGCCCCCGAGTTTTGAAGGCAGGTAGGCAATATAGCAGCTCACTTGAAATTCTTTGTGTGTGTGTGTGTGTGTGTGTGTGTGTGTGTGTGTGTGTGTGTGTGTGTGATCATAGAGCATGTGTAGAGGCCAAAGGGCAACTTGTAGGAATTCCCTCTTTCCATCTTGTGGGTTCCAGGAATCAAACTCAGCTAATCCAATTTGGCAGCAAGCAGCCTTAACCACCGAGCCATCTCACAGCTCCTCAGTTGGAATCTTTTAGAAGTTGATCACTGTGGAAACTTTGTTTCCATGTTGTATCGTCTGCAACTGACTGTTCTTTGCTGAGGCACTGGGTCATGGTGTACTGCTTGGATTTTCTCCGCCCAGAGGGCCATGGCCCAGCTGTCAACACCTAAAATAAAGACACAATTATGAGCAAAAGAATACTGTGTCATCATTAGAGGTAATACTGTGTCATCATTAGAGCTAACCTTGGACACATTAACCGAAGACTTTGTAAATAGGGCTTTGTGTTTTTTGTCATTTTTGAAGGATTATGAAGTAAACAGATTTCAGACTAATGTCCCTTAGTCATGCTACCCAATGGTGCACACCATAGCACATAAAGTTAAGAAACTTCAATAACACCTTAAAATATGTGAAGATTTAGCTTTTTATTTGGCATAGAGTCTTACTTACAACTCACTGGATTTTTCCCTTCCACATTTCTTCGTTACACAGAAGAAAATATAGGAATTAATTTTTAAGTTGACCAGTAAAAGAAAATAGTGTCATCATTTCTAGTCGAATACTTAGCTTTAGAAAGGACATACCACTTTTCTGGGGGTACATTAGGCACTTTCAAATTTCTATTTTAGGTAATTGTCATAGGTATTTTTCCTTCAATTTTTCTTTTTTAAAGTCCTATTTTTATTACATTGAAATTGTCATTGGATGTATTTCTGATCATACCCCTAATTCCTCTCCAATCCGTCTCAACCTCCCTACTCACCCAACTTTGGGTCGTGTCCTTTGCTTCTTGTAAGAGTCCAGTTTGTGTTGCTCAGAACTCTTGGGTGTGGGCCATTCGCTGGAGCTCCGTCAGCCTATGAGGAAAAGAACCCATAGAAAATGGACTATCCAGCTGCCTTTAATGGCTGTCCAATGGCTCCCGAGCTTGACGTGGGACTGACTCAGTGCCTAATTCTCTATCCAAGCTTTGTCTATTGAACTTGTAGACATCTTCTTCATCCCATCAGAGTCACTGAGATCGTGCGTGCAGCTGCCCTGCTGTGTCTGGAAAACTTCCGTTGTAGTCATGCATTGCCTCTAGCTCTTACGTTTTTTCCCCAGTCCCTCTTCCTTGATGATTGTGAGCCTTGTGGGGGAGGGGTGTGATAAGAGCATCTCATTTAGGGCTGAGCACCCTGTAGTTTATTTATTGCATATTGATGGTTGTGGGTCTCTGTTAGTTTTCATCTACTGTGAGAAGAGGCGTCTCTAATGAGGCCTGAGTGGGGCACTAATCTATGCATAGGGATGTCATTAGAAATTGGTTTTACCACTATATGTATTCAGTGGGGTAATAGAGTAGCTTCTCCCCTCGGGTCTGTCCTATCTAAGCCACAGGTCCTCGGCTCCAGTAATGGCAGCAGGTGTTGGCTCCATCTCTCAGAGCAGTCCTTATACCCAATCATGACCTATTTGCTTACTTCCATAACATCCATATTGTATCACACCGGTGGGCGTGTCTTGGCAGGCCAGTTGTTAGTTGGCTCTCAGGTCTCATGCTGGGTAAGACTGATGTTCCTGTTTTCCCCTGGTAACATCTGCCTTCTAGCCCTGTGGAGACCAGTAGAGATGAGGCTTCCAAGTCAGTACTGGGTTGATTTCTCCATGCCCCAGGACACAAGTGTGCAGTGTCTTAAGCAACAGGGTTTTACCATCCAATTCTGGAGGGTAACCAGGAGCAATGGCAATTTTGTAATGGTTGGGCATCTATGGGACCTCACTGGCCAACAGTTCTAAAAGAGGTGCAGTTTTCTTTTTAATTGATATAAAATTGTACATATTTCTGGAGAAGAGGTTGATGTTTCAACACACATATACAGCATGTAGGGTCAGGTTGGGGACATTAGCCTTCCTGCTTTCTATTCACTTTTTTTTTCTTCATAAGGACAATGTCAGCTCCATCATGTACCTCAACTGTGATCTACCCCATGCCTGCCCTTCCTGTCCCTTCTCCTGTCCTCTTTCTCCACCTTTCTTTCTTTCTTTCCTTCTTTCTTTCTTTCTTTCTTTCTTTCTTTCTTTCTTTCTCTCCTTCCTTCCTTCCTTCCTTCCTTCCTTTCTTCCTTCCTTCCTTCCTTCTTTCCTTCCTTCCATGTCTGAGGTTGCAACCACTTGCTCCTCCCCCACCCTGCTTTTGTAGTAGGGCACTCCCTCCTGAGGGCCAGACACTCCAGAACTGACTCTGCACTCTCTTCCACACACTGAGGCTTTCCTTCATTTGTTGCTGCAGCGCATGTCTATTCAAATGCCAGCACCTGCCTCTTAGGATCACGTCTCCCCAGTACCCTCTCTATTCCCTGCAGGTTCTTGAGGTCTATGTGTAGTTGTAATTTCTTTTACCCTTCTTGTTATGACTAAATTTCAAAAGTGAGATGGCATTGAGTATTTCGACATTTTGTGATGTGGAGTAACCTTTGGAGGCGTGACTATGGCCTCCAAATACTCAAGTAGAGGCTAAAGCTTAGGTCTCCATAGGTCCCATTCCTGTCTCCATTGATGGTCTCTGGGACCTAGTCATCCACATCTTCTCAGCTCAACATTTTATCTATCTATCTATCTATCTATCTATCTATCTATCTATCTATCTATCCATTATCTATCCATCCATCTATCTATCTATCTATCCATCTATCATCTATCTATCTATCTATCTATCTATCTATCATCTATCTATCTATCTATCTATCTATCTATCTATCTATCCATCCCTATCTATCTATCCATCCATCCATCCATCTATCATCTATCTATCTATCTGTATGTCTGTCCGTCCATCTGTCTGTCTGTCTGTCTGTCTATCTATCTATCTATCCATCCATCTATCTTCTATCTATCTATCTATCTATCTATCTATCTATCTATCTATCTATCTATCTATCCATCCATATCTATCTATCCATCCATCTGTCATCTATCTATCTATCTATCTATCTATCTATCTATCTATCTATCCATCCATCCTTGGAGGAAGATTCTTTTCAATAAAGGCATTTGTAGCATCTAAATATATTCAAATCTCCTACCAGACATTGACCTCTATTTCTTTTAATGGTGACAAATTCCAGGATAATAGAGGCATCTGGGCTGGAATCTATTCCCAGGTATTGACCATACCTGTTGCCTTCTAGTGGCTACCCAGAAATCAGGTTATTGTTGTGATGAAGTGTTTGCTCACTCTTTGTACCTCTGACACGCCCCAATTAGGGCCACCAAAATAAGCCTCCTGCTAAGGTAGGAGGTGAATCTGGTTTCCGTTCAGGACTCACCGTGCTTGGTTTTCTGGTTTTGTTTCATGCCCCGTAGTTTTATAGAATAGTGCTTCACACAGGAGGGTAGAAAGTACTTTAACATGCACTGCTCAATTTCAGTCACTTATTATGTGTGTTATTTTGGATTTCAGGCACTATGGTAAGGCAGCGGGGTGAGTTATGAATACAAGGAGGAGTTGAGTCTGGGAGACAGGTAACTGCATGGCAATTCAGAAAGTACAGCGTTCCCATATAAGAAAGAAGACAAATTGAGGTGTGTGTCTTGATTAGAATAATTATTATTGACACATGTAACTTGCAGGAGAAAGAACAGGTCTGTAGAGCCCAAGTTACTTCCCAAAGTTGTGGGATCAAGCCAAGCTACCTTGACTTCAGCACCTGATCTGCCACAGCTTGGATCCTGTGCTCTATTCACCTTCTTAGGGATGGCAGCTCTCAAGGGAGGATGACTGGGTTTCCCTCCCAGGCTGATGCAAACTGTGGGATCATTGCTTGTTGCCAAGGTCTTGTGCTATACAGTGTTGATCAATGAACTGTCCTTGGCTTTTTATTTTCCTGGAACAACAGAGAGACTGGGTTGGGTCCTGGCATCAGGTGGAGAATACCAGTTGTGCCTCCCACTGTCTTTTCCTTTGTCACCTTAGAACCAACTTCAGGCCTCCTAATGGATTGCCTTTCAGCACCAGGCTTAGGGGACACCTCCAAGCAGTTCCCCAACCGAGGCCACCTAGCATTAGTTCAATGTTAAACACAAACCTGACAATGATCAGATCTTCAATTGATCTGAATTGCACCAGGAATACTTGTCAGTGCCTCGCTAAGAGGGTTTTCAGGAACCAGCCCACAGAACGACACTGGACTTGTATTTCTGTGAATAAATACAATAAGTGAATAAGTGAAGGAAACAGTGCAAACTGCTAGAGAACAAATGGTGTTTGTTAACTTTCATAGCTCACTGGTCTCGGAGTGAAAGTGAATTTAGGTCGAGTTTAGACAGAGGCTTAAATAATATTTCCAGGAGTGTCTCACTGCTCAGTCTGGCTTCTCTACATGTTGAGTGAGATGACCATCAGGCCCTGGCTGTAAGCTTAGTGGTTCCTCAAGGACATAACCTCTGATGCCATCTTTAACAAGCCATGGAAATTGACTGCATCCTCCTTTTGAGGTTGAGTGAAGGTACCACATCAGAACACGAACCTCTTGCATAGAAGAGTTTTTGGATAGAAGAGGAGACAGTGGTTCGAGAAAGACAGAAAGAGCAGAGGTTGTCATCTTGTCATCTTAGAATTCATAAATGACCTTGGAAGGGTTGTAGGGAAGAACTATCATATGAGTGTGGTTCTGGGGACTCAGCAGAAGGCCGAGGCTGTACTTATCAATTCCTCCTGCTCCTCTACACAGCAAACAAGGCCCAGGAACACCTGCAAACCAGGTCTGCAAGTGACCCAATGCTCCTCAGAGTCTTTCAGGATTGATAGACAGCATAGCTTAGCATCGAGTTCTGACTCTAGCCTGAGCTCCTGAGGCTCATAGTGGAGTCTATTCCATAATGCCTCCAAAGAGTCGAGCTAAGTGAATATTTTAAAGAAATAACCTAGCTGCACAAAAAAGGGCCACTTTCCTTATTTGCAAGGAAATAGGATCCCAGCTCTTATTCAGTCCATCTATGGAGAAATCTTCTGTTTCATTGCACAAGAACTAGTTTTACTTGGATTTTAAAATTCATACACTTCCAGTTTCAATTTGGGAGTGTAACAGGTATGGGGCTCAGGACTGCAGCCTCTGCAGCCAATTTCTTTCTCCCTTGTTTATTATTAATGAAATGATGTTATTTAGAGGCGGTACTGAGAGGCTGCAGATTTAGTTCAACTCTGACAAGTAGCACTGCAGGTCGCAGCTGGAGCCTGAAAGCTCCTACATGGTCAAGACCTAAACTGAAAGTGCAGGGGCCTCTGGGAGATTTTTCTCTATGTTATTTGACATCATTGCTTAATAATAGAAATGAGCTTAGTCTGGTACCCAGTGCCAGTGTGGTTTGGCTTGTGGCTGCCTGATTCTTACACAGTATTGATTCAGTAGGTTCTGGTTTTGTAGGGAAAAGTTTGTGGCTTCCTCCTGTCACCTCAGGAAGCCTTCCCTTCTTATAAGACCAAATCCCAGCTCTCTCTGCTCACTGGTCCAGAGCCACCTCTAATGACAGGCTTACCTTAGAGCTATCGATTGATGGTGGCTCTACTGTCCTTCCCAGTCCCTTTCTGAAGCCCCATTCCTTTCCCCATGCTTGGGGATTGACAATCCCCTTTCCTACCTTACTCCATTTCCAGCCTTCCTCTCTGTTTTCATGGTCATGGTTTCTTTATACAGTTTCTCATGAAATTCCAAATAAAGAATCTTGAGGTGTTTACTGTTTAGACTCTTCTCCTGACTTCTTACAAAACGAACAAACAAAAACACCACCACCACCACCACCACCACCAACAACAACAACATTCAAACAAAACAAAACAAAAACAACAACAAAAACCCCAACAAAACAAGACAAGCAAAGCAAAAACATAAGACCTTCTTATCTCCCCTACAAGCTTCCCCAGATCTGGTGTTGTTCCCCTCAAATTCCAACTTATTCTTTGTACACTGAAGCCACCCTGGCATTTCTCCCAATGCTCCCATCTTGTTCTTTCCTTGAAGCACCCAGCTTTCTCTTTCTTCCCTGACTTCTGACCTCTGGAGACTCACATGTCACTTTTAGCTCCAAGGTCATCCCCTCAAAGAGGCCTATTCTTGACCCAAAGGAACCTCTGGGTCCCATTGCTCTGCCTCGTATATTTGTGATACCTTATTTTTCATATACTTCATTCAGTCCCATGAGAATACCACTGTGTTGCCAGGGCCAACCACAATACCTGGAATGTAACAAGCCTGCAGCCAACATGTGTTGACTGGGAAACAACACAGCAGGTTCCTACACATGTTATTGGGTGGATGAATTCATTTCATTCAGATACCCTTTGTCTTAGTTAGGGTTTACTGCTGTGAACAGACACCAATGACCAAGGCAACTCTTATAAAAGACAACATTTAATTGGGGCTGTCTTACAGGTTCAGAGGTTTAGTCCATTATCATCAAGATAGGAGCATGGTAGAATCTAGGCAGGCATGGTGCAAGAGGAGCTGTATATCTATATCTGTATCTGTATCTGTATCGTATCTATATCTATATCATCTATATCTATATCTATATCGTATCTGTACCTATACATAGGTCAAAGGCCGCTGAGAAGACTGGCTCCCACGTGGTTAGTAAAAGGGTCTCATTGCCCACCTCCACAGTGACACAGTTTCTCCAATAAGGCTACATCTACTCCAACAAGACCATACCTCCTAATAGTGCCACTCCCTGGGTCAAACATTTTCAAACCACCATCCTCTTGATTCCTGGAGCGTCATAGATTCCATAAAAAAATTCATCAAATCATTTTGAGTGATTTCTATTTAGAAATTCTTTCTTTTTAAAGCCAGAGCAGGGCTATGATATAACATCTTTAGCGTTTCCTGGCCCAGATTCCATGCAAACTTGGAGAAAGTCATCAAGTATAGGCATCTCAAGAGACGGAACCCTCTGGCTTTCAGGACCACCACCCCTTCATCTTTTGTCAGTCTTGACACTATTAGTGAAGATTCTCAAGAGACAGAGATAATCATCTTTACTATAAGTACTATGGAGATGTATTACAGAAACTAGTTCATGCAGATGTGGAGACTGAGAAGGTCCAGGCTTTGCTGCCTGCAAGCTGGAGACTCAGAATAGGCAGTGATGTAATTTCAAGTTCAAGCCAGAGGATGGAGTAGTAGGGGAGCTGATGGTGTAAATCCTAATCAAAGGGCAGAGGGAGACCAATGTCATGGCTCAAACAGGCGGGCACAAAGCAGATGGGTCACTTTCTGTTCTCACGTGTTTTGTTTTACTTACCAATTTGCAGGATTGGATGATGCCCATGGATGCCAGCTGATATAAAGAATTAACCATCACACTCTTTTGGAAGGTGTACAAGTTATTTTGGTCAGCTTGACATAAAAGATGAGAGTCATCTGGGAAGAGGGAACCTCAACTGAGAAAAATGCCTTCATCAGATTGGCATGTGGGCAAGTCTGTGGGGCATTTTCTTAACTAATGATCAGTGTAGGAGGGCCCAGCCCACTGTGGGCCCAGCCACCTCTGAACAGGTGCTTCTGAGTTGTATAAAAGGACAAGCTGAGCAAGTCATGGGGAGCAAACCAGGAAGCAGCATCCCTTGGTGGTTTGGGCTTCGGTTCCTGCCGTGAGTTCCTTCTGTCTGACTTCCCCAGTGTTGAAGCATAAAGTAAAAATTAACCCTTTCCTTCCCAAGTTGTTTTTGGTTGGAATATTTGTGTTGCTGCAACCGAAGACCAAGCAGGACAGAAGCTTATCTGCTACTTCCACCCATTTCCTCATACTATACATTGAGTATGCATTGAGTATACAAATATTCAATGTGTTTATACTCTTAGAAATTTTATTTAACTGGTGAATTGATGAGGTACTGTGCCACGTGATGCTGGGCATAGAAAGAAAGGCTAAGCTCTTGTCCCCTCCTCTTGTTCACTTGGGTCATACCAGGACTTAATGCCACTTTTGTGGATGGGGTAGAGATGAGCTGGTTCATTTTTAAGGCATATGAGTCATATGTTCAATGCAGAATTGAAATTAAAAATAATCTTTTCTTTTGCAGAATTTCTCCTGAAACTTATTTTTCCCTTGAAGTCTTCTTAAATCCAAGTGTTTGAAGCTTCTGTCATGAGAGCATGCTGGTTAGCTGTTTCTGATCAGTCAGTCATCCACATGGGGATTATTTTGGACATATGTTCTTATTACCAGTATAAAGGTAGCATGGGTTCTACAAGGACCCAAAGGAATACAAACACAAAGTTTTGCACTTGGGCTAAAACTTCAAGGTAACACAGAGTCATTTGCAAATCAATAAGTGTCAAACTGGTATCTTCCCTTTAGGATTTTAAGCTTGTTCTTTGAAAAAAAATCTTTGTTGGAAGCTTAGTACTTGGTCTAGACTTAAATTTTTTCTTTTATTGATCTATAGTCATTGTTGGGTTGAAGTAGACATTTCTATCAAATATATTCTGTACTTTGGTCTAGCTATTTTTTTTTTTAAATAATTCTATTAGTCTAAGACAAAAGCTAACAGTGTGGAATAAGCATACATTTAAGAAATATTTTCTTTTTTTTTTTTTTTCTTTTTTTTTTTTTTTTAAGCTGGGGACTGAACCCAGGGCCTTGCGCTTCCTAGGCAAGCGCTCTACCACTGAGCTAAATCCCCAACCCAAGAAATATTTTCATGAACACTTAATAATGACCTCCCTGAAGTTTATGATATATCTCTAGATGAGGGTCTAAATGATATGAATAGTTGATGGATCCCAGGGCTGGGGAGATGGCTCAGAAGGTAAAGTGCTGGGCATGCAAGCACGAAGACCTGAGTTTGAATCCCCGGAACCCATGCAAAACTGGACACAGCAGCACACATCTGTAATTTCTGCTCCTGTGGTAAAGTGGAAAGCAGAGTTAGGAGAATCCTGGAATCTAGTATAAGACTCAAAGTGAGTCTTAACTACCGGGAACCGACCCCCACCCCCAAGTGAGACATGTGTACAGAGTTCGATGCAAACGCAAGAGGTTTATTTTTCCAGCGTGTCGGGGTCGACCTTCAATCAGTCCCTAATGGCGAGTGACTAGAAGGTGACCCAGATTGGCTATTACAAGCAGTTTTTTATACTTTTTAGGGGCACAGGTTACATCAGCAAGGTTACAGTTCAAACTTATTGGCTAAGTATATTGACCTTTAAATCTATTGGCTGTCAAGCATGAAACACATTTGAACTCTACCTGGGACTTTTCAGAGGGTCAGTCAGTACATTCTAAGAATTTTTTACTCAAGAATGTTCTTGTGGGTAGAGAATGGTTCTTGGCCTAGCTTTGTCCCCAGGTGGGACTGGGAAGTTGTAAGGAGGGTGTGGGACTAGAAAAGTCCTTAGAGGTCCTCACTGGCAGCTAGCCTGGTGTACACACTGGTGAATGAGAGACTGAGTCTCCCATCAGGTGGAAAGTGAGACCTGATGCTCAAGATCATCCTCTGACCTCCACACATGTTCTGAGGCATATGTGGTCCTACACACACACACTACACACTACACTACACACACAAACACACACACACACACTCTACATATTACACACAACACACATACAAATTGAGAAAAAAGAATCAATGAATCCCTGATTCATACTGGTAATTTTGGGGATCATTGAAGATACTTTTAGTTTGTTGTCCATTTCCAAGTGAACCACTACTGCAATATGAAAGCTAATCTACTTGAAGCCTGGAAGTCACTCAAGCTTGAATTACAATTTGTTCCACCAATGTCTGAAACCACATCATTAGTGGTTTCAGTCCAGGCTGGCAAAGGCTCCACTCCAAGAGCATAGACCCCATGATTTCCTCTGACTCCTATGTCTCACTCAACACCTCCCACAATTCTCTAGCCTGAGGCTTGGATATACAAACTAACCTCATGTATAACGTCAGAATTCTTTCTCTAACTTCAAGACTGAGCATGACTGAGACACGCAGCCCGTGTCAGTGCTCCACGGAAAGCTTCTTCCTCTTCTGTCTGTCTCCATATCCAGAAGAGCAAACTGAAAACTCAAGCATGGGCTTCGTCCTCTGAGGGGCAGCTTTGAGCTCAGAGAAGAGCACCTTGGCTGTGTGGAAGTGTTTGAAAGAATTATAAGAATTAGGAGGTGTCTCTTGGGCATATACCCAAAAGATGCCCCAACATATAAAAAAGACACGTGCTCCACTATGTTCATAGCAGCCTTATTTATAATAGCCAGAAGCTGGAAAGAACCCAGATGCCCTTCAACAGAGGAATGGATACAGAAAATGTGGAACATCTACACAATGGAATATTACTCAGCCACCAAAAACAATGACTTTATGAAATTCATAGGCAAATGGTTGGAACTGGAAAATATCATCCTGAGTGAGGTAACCCAATCACAGAAAAACACACATGGTATGCACTCATTGATAAGTGGATATTAGCCCAAATGCTTGAATTACCCTACATGCACAGAACACATGAAATTCAAGACGGATGATCAAAATGTGAATGCTTCACTCCTTCTTTAAAAGGGGGACAAGAATACCCTTGGCAGGGAATAGGGAGGAAAAGTTTAGAACAGAGGCAGAAGGAACACCCATTCAGAGCCTGCCCCATATGTGGCCCATACATATACAGCCACCCAATTAGACAAGATGGATGAAGCAAAGAAGTGCAGGCCAACAGGACCCAGATGTAGATCTCTCCTGAGAGACACAGCCAGAATACAGCAAATACAGAGGCGAATGCCAGCAGCAAACCACTGAACTGAGAACAGGACCCCCGTTGAAGGAATCAGAGAAAGGACTGGAAGAGCTTGAAGGGCTTGAGACCCCATATGAACAACAATGCCAACCATCCAGAGCTTCCAGGGACTAAGCCACTACCTAAAGACTATACATGGACTGACCCTGGGCCCAAACCTCATAGGTAGAAATGAATAGCCTAGTAAGAGCACCAGGGGAAGGGGAAGCCCTTGGCCCTGCAAGACTGAACCCCCAGTGAACGTGATTGTTGGGGGGGGGGGGGGTAATGGGGGGAGGATGGGGAGGGGAACACCCATAGAAGGGGAGGGGGGAGAGGTTAGGGGGATGTTGGCCCGGAAACGGGGAAAGGGAATAACACTCGAAATGAAAAGAAGAAATACTCAAGTTAATAAAAAAAAAAAAAAAAAAAAAGAAAAAAGAGAGATCAAAACTGGAAAAAAAAGGCAAAGAATAAAAAAGAATGAAAGTAAAAAAAAAAAAAAAAAAGAATTAGGAGGTGTGGCCTCGCTGGAGGAGGTGTGTCACTGAGGGGCAGGCTTTGAGGTTTCCCTCTCTCTGCCTACCTGGCAGCCTGCAGCTCAGGATGACTCTTTCAGTTACTTCTCCAGCACCTTGGCTGTTTTCCTGTGATCATGCTTCCCACCATGATGATAAAGGACTAACCCTATGAAGCTTGTAAGCCAGCCTCCAATCAAATGCTTTCTTTTGTAAGAGTTGCTTTGGTCTTGCCTCTTCACAGCCACAGAACAGTGACTAAGATATGGTGCCAAAGGAAAATCGTGTTTTGTTTTGGATTTGTTTTTATTTTTTTGAGACAGGGCTACTCTGGAAGTCACTCTGCAGACCAGGTTGGCCTCAAACTCATGAAGATCTGCCTGCCTCTGTCTCCCAAGTGCTGGCATTAAAGGCCTGTACCACCAATGCCTGGCACTTTTATAATGGAAAATTTTGAAATGCTAAACTATTCTAGATGCTGAACCAAATTATAAATTAGCCATTTCCCCCATGATTTTGCCATTTCCCCAACCAGGCTCTAAAGTTTTACCAAACAATCCTACCCATTTATTACCTTATTCTTCCTATTCCCACAGAATATACCAACAACAGATAAAATCACACATATAGAAAAATGCAGAGGTTTTTTTTTAGTTTTGTTTGTGTTTATTTAAAAAAAACTTATTTACATTTTAGTCATTGCCCCTCTCAGTTCCTCATCCCACCTACTCCCCGCTACCATGCCTCCCCCTTCCCTGGGGCCTGAAGTCTCTCCAGGATTAGGCACATCTCTCACTGAGGAGGCAAGACCAGGCAGTGCTCTGCTATATATGTCCAGGGGTTGGGGGGAAGAGGGAGGCTCGGATGAGCCCTTGTATGCTGCCTGGTTAGTTGGTCAGTCTCTGGGAGCTCCCAGTGGTCAGGGTTAGCTGAGACTGCTGGTTTTCCTATGGGGTCACTCCCCCTTCAGCTTCGTCAATCCTTCCCCTAATTGAACCATACAGGTCCCTGACTTCAGTCCAATGGTTGGGTGTAAGTATCTGTGGCTGTCTCAGTCAGCTGCTAGCAGGGCTTTCAGAGGACAGCCGTGCCAGTCTCCTATCTGTAAACATATCATAGCATCGGTAATAGTGTCAGGCCTTGGTGTCCTCACCCACCACCCCATGAGATGGATCCCAAGTTGGGACGATCACTGGACCGCCTTTCCTTCAGTCTCTTCTCCATTTTTATCCCTGCAGTTCTTTTAGACAGGAACAATTCTGGGTCAGGAATTTTGATTGTGGGTTAGTAACCCTGTCCCTCTACTTGAGGCCCTGTCTAGCTACTGGAGGTGGACTCTTCCAGTTCCCTCTCCCCAGTGTTGGGCATTTTGGCTAAGGTTACCTCCAATGAGTACTGAGAGTCTCTCATTTCCCATGTCTCTGGGTCTTTTTAGAGGTCCCCCCTACCCACCACAGGCTGCATATTTACACTTATTCTCCTGACCCTTTGGTCTTCTCTCCTGTCCTCCACCCCCATACCTGATCCTGTTCCTCTTTTCCCCCTCCCCTCTCCCACTCAGGTCCCTCCTCCCCCCACCCTGCCTTCCATAATTATTTTGTTTCCTCTTGTTTTGTTTTTTCTTTTTAACACAGCACCTCCATACACCATTGGGCTGTGGAGTAAAAATCCCAGTGTCTGTACTTGCTTATTTCCCCAGTTCTGCAGATTCTGTCTTTCCTAGAAGGCACTTCTTTGCTTTTCTCAGAAAGGTGCAGTCTTGAAGCACTGTCCCCTCAGGGGGACAAGTGCACAAACCACTCAGAGCTGTTACAGACATGGACACTATACCAGCTCTTCAAAGGACATCTCAAGGCACCTTGATACTGAGATAAAAGAGTCCACAGGAGAAGAGGCCAGTGCCTGGCAACCAAGAGAGTTAATTCTTGCCATCGTCCCCTGAAGGGCAGGGAGGAGTGTCTCATTAGGCTCTCCCTGTAGAAGACATGGCAATCTTGTGAGCACTTGAGGCTGGCTTCCTTGGCAGGGATCAGGCTGGCCTCCTTAGTGTTTGTCCCTCTATCAGGAACATGACATCTTAACTGGAGTTGTAGCGTTAGCGATCTACTCAGGTCCAGAGCCTCAAGGCTTCTCTCTTGTTCCTCTTTGGTTCTCCATCACCCCCAGCCCCTGATTTTTTTTCAAGAACCAGAGTGACTCTTACTGCCCCTCTGATTTGTCTTACCTGTTGCTCTCTGTGGCTGTGGGAACTCTGCAGTGAGCTTGGGAAATGCAGGCTCTCCCCTGGCTCTCCTCTGTGGTCCTCAGCAAAGAAACCCTTCCACTCTGCCCTGATGACCCAGTGTTCAAGAACAAGGTCCTTTGCAGAAGCTGTGTATGAGATGTGTTGCCAAGAGCCTTCACCTTAGCTGAACAGGACAGCCTCACCCGACTGAGCTATTTATCAATGGAATCCAGTCATTTTGTCATGTGCAAGCTAGCCGCTTACCCCTTGTTAGTTGGACGTAAAATGGTGGTCCTGGGGAAAGACCATAACTTTAGGTAGTGGGAGCCTCATGGAGAGAGACCCTTAGTTTTGGTCTATTTTCATGTTTTGTAACTTGAAGAGTTGCTTAACCTACCTTTACATTACACGGGTCATTACACAGGCAAAGTAGGACAGGCAGAAAGGACGTATTTAAATGCACATTGGTGTAAGGGAAGCAGGCTGAACACAGTAATATATCAGTGAGGGTTCTCTAGAGGAACAGAATGAATAGAATATGTACTTAATTATATAGGACATTTGGGGGCTGGGATACAACTTGCCTAACATGTAGAAAGCCCTTGGTTGAATCTCTAGTGTTGAATAAACTGAGCATGATGTTACATGCCTATAATCAGGAAGTTGAGGCAGGAGGATCAGAAGATTAATGTCATCATCAACTATGTAACATTCGAGAGCAGCCTAGACTACACGAGATCCTTTAACAATTACTTAATCAATTAGTCAGTCACTGTATTGGCTTCTGTACTAGCAGGCTAGGCAGTTCAACAGTAGCTATTTTCACTCTGGGAAGGAAAAGAGCATGGGCGGTAGCTGCTTACTTCAAGAAATTCAAAGCTTCAGAGCAGTGGGGACTGATGCTTCTGTCCCAGTCAAGTCAGGAAGCTTGGCAGCTCTGGTTGCTGGGTCTTTGTTGAGAGGTTAAGGGGCTTCAGTGGCAGCAGGTAGAGTGGGTGGAGCTTCTGCCGCACAGATAGCTGTTTTCAGTGCTTTACCCACGTAGCTCCCAGCCTATTGGATGCTGCTGCTCACATCCCCCTCAGTCACTCCCTCATGTGTCAATCTTCTCTGGAAACATCCTTATGTAAACACCCATAAGTGTGCTCTGCTAATCTCCTAGGTGTCTCTCAATTTAGTCAGGGTGAAAATTAAGACGAATCACCATAGTGAACAGTTTAAGAAGACCTAGTGAATACTGCATCCGATTAGGGCAGAGTAATGCTCCTTCCCCCAGTGCCAGGTCCTAATTCCTGGGATCTGTGACTTTGTTAGATAAATACTGCAATGGAAATGAAGATCACTAATTAGCTGACCTCAAACAAGGAAGCTCACCTCCACTGTGTAGACCGACTGACTGTAGGCGTAGTGAAGGAGCAGCTGTAAAACACCAGAGAGATGGTGTTTGCACAAAAAGAAATGTTTTTGCTGTGGACCATGAACCAGGGAACACAGGTTGCCTTTACAAACTAGACGAGGGAAAGAGACAGAACTCTTGTCCCCTATCTTCCAGACAAGATTGCATGTCCCTGGTAGCTTGACCTCAGCCCTGGAAGACTCCTGATTTCTGATACACAGGTTCACAAGGTGATGACAGACTGGTGCTGGTGTTAATCATTGTGTGTGGAAATGTTACAGCCATAATAAAACCTATTGTGTCCCCTCCCCTAACGAGGCTGAGGAGAAGGCATTCCCGACAGCTCACTCTATGGACACATTTCCTATCCTGCCTCAGGTCAGCCCTGGGGATCGATCTGACAGAATGTGTTCCTGTTATAAACAGGGTGTGTGCCGGGCATTTATAGCCAGCTGGGTATTATCAGCGCTGCCCTGTAAATGACTACTGACGGGATGCCTTTGGTGCTGCAGACAGCTCTGGACACCATGTCTGCTCTGGAGCTCCGTTTCCTTTGCACTCCCCTCATTTTCCCTTCCATAGATTATTCGTGCTTGCCTCTCCCAGGGCACGTTCAAAGTGTTACTGTGTAACAGTTTATCTCCTCTAGACTCAGTGACTTAGGAGATGGCCATTCCCCCTTCTGTCTGTCATTCCGAGTTTTAATTGTGTAGCATGTTGTTTTAATAGGTTTTTGTTGTTGTTGCTTTGTTTTTTTTGTTTTTGTTTTTTGTTTTTTTGTATCTGAGTCCATTTGCCTCTTTGCTTCCACGTAGTCCAAGGAGAGTATGTTTTCTAGTCTTCTGGAAGTTTCCTTAACCTCTTTACTGGCTTAGCAAAAAAAAAAAAAAAAAAATCACTAGACCCACCTGCTGAGTGTTTAGAGGATTATCTGTATCTGTGTGTTTAAATTTTGCTTTTGCTTAAGAGAAACACACACTGCCCAGTGTTGTCTACTATCCCTCCCGAGGGTGAGCCAAAACTGGGACAATAGGTTCCACGGGTCTCAGGTCAGGCCCAGAAAGCTGCAAGTGTTACAGATCTTAAAAAGAGAAGCCAGGAGGTTTGGAAGCCTGCACAGGGCAGGTAGTTGAGGTCCCCCTACCTTGGCAACAACAGTGCCAGTCAGTGCCAGTGTGAGGCTGGTCCAAGCTCCAGTGATGACTGCTTTGGGGGAGAGAATGCTTCCCCAAGTGCTACAGCTCAGTAAAACAGCCGCTCTCAGAGGATCCTTGGTGAAATGACTTGTGCACTTTGTTCGAAGTGGACGATATGAACCTTGAGTAGGGATGGGGTTTAGGGGTAGGAGTTTCCTATTGGCTGAGTTTGGGATGTTAGTGACACTCTTTCTGCACGGGGAAGGACTCTGGTGTTTTCCCCACATGACTGACTGTCATGGTCCTCTCAGTGGGGTGTCTTGGTTATGTGTTCCTCAGCAGGCGCAGAAATTAATGGGGAGCAGCTGATCTCCTGGTGGTCTCAAGTCTCTGAGATTCCTGGGGTCTGAGCTGACTCAGCCTTACCAGTTCTGCCTGGTGGCACGCACAGTCTACTTGCTCCCCGCCCAGGAGACAGGCTTGTGCCCCTCCCAGCTTTGTTGATGCTGATGGGTCCTTCTATCCCACCCACTTGCCTCTGGTAGCCACAGAAGACATCAGTGTCCTCTCTGATCTTTGTGGATAAAAAGGTCTTGTGCTCAGTATCGCCTGCTACTCAATGAATTCTTTATTGGAAATACTGTGGCAAGCACCATTAAGGTCACGAATGTGAAATTAGTCTTTTCCCTGATGATCAGATACCAGTGGACAATATCCCTATATTACTGGATGGGTGACTATGGCTGAATTATAGCTGGGAAATTTGAATAAAAATGATGGGCGCGTCCTTCAGTACTTTTTTTGTTATTAACCCCTTCTTGTCTTTGGGTTGCCAAGGCAGCCATACATTACAGATTCAGTGGATGGGCCGGGTGAAGAAAGCTGATTGGTCCTGCTGACCTGTCCACCAGAGCCAGACACCCATAGACTCTTAGTATATTTAATGCTAACTAAGCATTAAAGTAACAAATATACTAAACAATTTGATTTAACTTAAGTGGCCCTGCAAAATTTCTAAATTAATTTTAATGTTTATCAGAGAAATGAAAACAAAACTAGCTCACGAAAGCCATGACTTTCACAAGCATTATTTTATTATTATTTTTATTTTTATTACTTAGGGATCACGTCAATATTTGGGTGAAAAAAATAACTTAGGGTCGGGGAGCAAGTTGCAAAGTATATAGTGGCGCACACGGCCAAGATTGATGACTAGGCAGCCATGTAGCGGACACATGGCAAGGAAGGGCTGTCATAATCATCTACAGCCAACTTTGGGGTGGGGGTCGCATAGTAGATTAGCGCTTCCATTTTGTGACCTTTAGCTAATGTATCAGGGCACTCTCAGGGGCCCATGTCCTGCTCTGCCTTGACGTTTGTTCTCTTGTAACTTTGATTTATCAAAAGAAAGATTGCAAAGGGACCAACTGGTCCTTTCCTTCTTCTGTTCATTCGGAGTTTGTAGCAGTGGGTGGAGCTCTCTGGGCTGCTGGTTGGTTTGACTATTTTTTTTCTCTCCCTGGTTGGGTGACCCTGCAGCTTTGGGTGACCATCGGCAGCATTCCTGTCCTAGGGACATGCTCCTTCATGGTTTTCTCCTTTCTTCCCCATCAGGCAATGCCCAGGGGATTTCTGTACGTCCTTCAGTCTGTGCCTCCTTGTGAATGGCTAGTACTGTTTGGCATGCATTTGGATTTGGATTTATGCAGATGGCGTGTGGCCCATCTCCTGACGGAATAGATTTTGCAAAGCCATTCTGTTCTATGAGGTGAGATGTCTTGGTCCTGTCTCCGTCTCTGTGTGGACAGAGGCTCAGATTTAAAGGAGACCCAGAGAGCCATGAAGCCAGAAGCACCAACATGGGACAGCAGCTTAGATCTGTAGTGACAGGAAAGTGACAGGGAACGTTGTGCTGAGGTTATCAAATTCCCAACATTGGTTAATCTGAGTTTCAAAAAAAAGTGTGAATGTTTTCCTGCATGTGTGTCTGTGATCGGGGATCAGAGGAAGGCGTTGGATCCCTCAGAACTGGAGCTACAGACGGTTGTGAGTGACCATGTGGGTGCTGGGGATTGAACCCATGTCTTCTCTAGAAGAGGGGACAGAGCCCTCTCTTCAGTCATGCAGTGTCATTTAAAAGTGTTTTGAAGCTGCACAGTGGAACTATGCATGTTTAAATGTGACACATTTCAGACCTCGGATGAAGTCTCCAACTACAGGGGGAGACCGGTTGGTATATGCCAGTACTGGAGAGTAGGCGCTGCGGCTGAATGGAAGAGTCACGATCCAGTCAGAGGAACTCATCTGACCACTGCTTGCTAGGTGGGAGTGCAGGCCCAGGAGCCCAACATCTTTTTGATCCTCTTATTTTCATGGGAAATCTCTGCCAGACAGCTAGCCAACAAACAACAACACAAACATGTTCATGGAATGGATACATCTCCGGGGACATACCCTCTTTATTCTGTGAATTAGGAAGGGAATTTCTACTTCGGAACTAAATAAGGATCCGCAGGGACACCTAGTTAACTTCATGTGCAAAAAGATGTCCTACATTAGTGCCTCGTGGCCTTATCAGTGTGAAGGGGAGGGTGTCTACGCTGTGGGGTGCTGGGGGGGCTATGCCTGGGTTGCCACAGCTGCATGCTCAGAAGACAGAGACAGCCCACCATCTGCCCGCTTCTCTGTACTCAGGATGTCTTATGGTCCAGCTGAGGCATGAATAACAACAGTCACGAGACTGTCTGCTAGGTCTAAGTCCTCACCCCGACCCCAGACTCCAAGGACCAAAGCATCAAGGAGTCTCTACCTTCCCTGTGCTTAGGTATGTCCTGAGGTGCCCTCAGGCTCTCTGGGTGATGAGAGGACGGCTTGGGTAGTCAGGTATTTCCTAGGTCTCTGTGGGAAAGTTGTGCCCAAGTGGCAGTCAGTAATGAGGTGAGGATTTCAAAAGATGCCTTCATGTGTCTCTTGGTAACATACAAAGTTTGTTCCTTCAGGCATGCAGATTGGAGTTGAGTAGCCATTTCTGATTGGTTGGTGCTAATTGCTTGCACAGCTCAATTAGAACTTTAAGGTGTGATAGGTGTGCAGTGCCAGCCATGGACCTGGAGCGGTGGCGACACATTTGCCATCATTTTGCCACCTTGTTTATTATTTGCTAAATTACAAGTGAAAATCAACACTCAGAGCCTGGGGTGGTGCTTAACATGATTTAAAGATGAAAGAACTGTTAAAAGAAGCCTGAAGCCTGAAAAGTTCTCGGAGCTCCAAAATGCATCATTTGGAACCAAATTGTTGCCTAGCAACCACTAAAAAAAGTCTGCTTTTGTTTTTTCTTACAATTTACTTCTCTCAGCTCAACCATGAAAGTGTGCTAGGTTTGTGTCTGTTTTGTATGTTGCTGTGTTTTTGTGGGTGCACGATACATGTTTAGTTTATGTGTGGTACGTGTGTGGTGCATGTGGTATGTATGTGTATGTTTGCATGTGTATGTGTGTGTGGTGTATGTGTGATGTATGAATGTGTATGTGGTATATGTGTTGGTGGTGTGTGTGTAAATGTGTGTCTCTGTGTGTGGTGTATGTGGTATGTATGTGTATGTTTGCATGTATATGTATGTGTGGTGTATGTGTGATGTATGTGTGATGTATGAATGTGTATGTGGTATATGTGTTGGTGGTATGTGTGCAAATGTGTGTCTCTATGTGTGGTGTATCTGTGTCATTGTGTATTGTCTTAGGGTTTTACTGCTCTGAACAGACACCATGACCAAGGCAACTCTTATAAGGGTTTAATTGGCTGGCTACAGGTTCAGAGGTTCAGTCCATTGTCATCAACACAGGAACACGGCAGTATTCAGGCAGGCATGATGCATTAGGAGCTGAGAGTTCTACATCTTCATCCGAAGGCTGCTAGCAGAATAATGACTTCCAGGTAGCTAGGATGAGGATCTTAAAGCCCACACCCACTGTGACACACCTACTCCAACAAGGCCACACCTTCTAATAGTGCCAATCCCTGGTTTGAGCATATACAAACCATAACATCCCACTCCCTGGCCAAGCAATACAAACCATTACATGCATGTGTGTGCATGTGTGTGTATGTGGTGCTGTGTGTGTGGTGTTGCATGGTGTGGGTATGTGGTGTTGAGCATATGTGTATGTGTAGTGTGTTGGTAACTACGGGCACTGGTTGAAGCTCTCTGTAAAATCAATTTACCTGACTGAGTTTGTTACTCTGTGTGTCAGATCTATGGACAGATGGCCTTCAGGGAGAGGACAGAAATGAAACAGTGGAGGGTCTTAAAGTAGAAATGGTAAAGCTTGTGGCATGCATTTGAGGCAATTTCCTGTGAGATTCTTGTTTTAGGTCTTGCTAGTAGGGTTTCTTGATTTAATAACATCAATGGGACATGGAGCGCCAAGGTCAACCGTACACAGCAGTGAATAGTGCTGAGCTCACACTCCAGAATGGAGAAGTTTGCCTAGTGCTTTGCCTGCAGAGTAAGGCAAGGTCCTGTAGTTAGGATGTCACATTGATCTGGTTGTGTTGGAACCAGCACCAGAGGGGACAGTCTCCAGGTGTAGATGATAAAGTGTCAGGGTTGATAGGCAACATCTGCCAGACCTGGGATACCTCATTCCACAGATCAATACTTCAAAGCTTCTGTCAAGTGAACACAGTTTTAATGGCAACTGGATTAGACAATTAGGACAACCCATCTATTTATTATTTAACTGCAAGTTACTGAGGTCTTAAAAAATGTCAGGCACTGTGCTGTGGGTTGGGAGTTCATTAGGGAATAAGGCAGATGTGTCACTAGGGATGTGTCATTAGGGAATAAGGCAGTTGTTGCTTAATAGAGAAACCAGGCAGAAAGCAAACATGAAGGAATACATTTCCAGGCCATTTTGACTATGATAGGGGCATGGAGATGAGAGAGGAAGATAAGAACGTCAGAACAAACTTCTGGCAGGAGATGGCATTTAGGGGAGGAAGCAGGAAGAAGCTGGCAAAAGATAGGAAGGAAACTGAAATGTCAGGTGTGTGTGTGTGTGTGTGTGTGTGTGTGTGTGTGTGTGTGTGTGTGTGTGTGTGTGTGTGTGTGTGTGTGTGTGTGTGTGTGTGTGTGTGTGTGTGTGTGTGTGTGTGTGTGTGTGTGTGTGTGTGTGTGTGTGTGTGTGTGTGTGTGTGTGTGTGTGTGTGTGTGTGTGTGTGTGTGTGTGTGTGTGTGTGTGTGTGTGTGTGTGTGTGTGTGTGTGTGTGTGTGTGTTCATGGAGCCCAGAGGATAACTTGCAGAAGTCAATTTTCTTTTCTTTAACCATAGATCCTTGGGGACTTAGGTCATCACACTTGGTAACAAGTGCCCTTGTTGATAACTCTCTCTCTCTCTCTCTCTCTATATATATATATATATATATATATATATATATATGTGTGTATATATATGTATATGTATATGTATATATAGTGTATGTGTGTGTATATGATCTGTATATATAAAAACTATATCTAAATAAAACAACTGTGCTTTTCCTTTTCTTTTTAACCATGATTTCCCAGGAAGTAGACTTCCCGGTTTGTTCTTCTTGTGACAATCAGACTTACTGCAGAGTTGGGCATGTAGGACCTTCAGCCAAAGGTCAGCCAAAGACTCTGAGTTCAAAGAGAGCAGCACTCATGGGAGAATCAGAGGCAGAGAGCTGCTGTAACCCACTGTTGTGAGGCTTTTATGAAATCTAGACTCACTTCTCTTTGTCTGTGGAAATCATTACCAGTGGCCTGTTCTGTGATCAGAGCTAGACATGGCATACATACTGAATGCCCAAACTTGTAGGAGCTACGACCCTCTGATGAGAACGAGTACTCATGTCCCTCTGTCTTACCCCTCAGATGTATCTGTCTGTGACCTGAATGTGACCATCCACATTTCTTGCATTATTTTAACGAATTCATGAATTATATTCATGAATAATACAATTAGTTAATGATAAATTTTATTGATTTATTTTGTCTTAACGACTAATCAATTAACTAATGATTCTACCCCAGTCCAGCTTGGTGAAGTGTAACCAGACTTTTGGGTACTTTATAGGTTTCTATTTCTACCATCCATTTCCATTCTTATCCCTTCCAACTCCCAAACACCAGGTAGGAGAGAAAGAAGGCTAGAAAGAAAAGGTTAGGGGGCATGGTGATATTGTTAGATTACTTCCTGCTGATTAGGGGTGTTGAGTTCCTTGGGGCAGTTTTTGTCAGGTTTTCTCCAACTAGCAACCAGCAACAGCAGCACCAGGAGGGGCAGCATCAGGAAAAGCAGCAGCATCAGGAGGAGCAGCATTAGGAGGAGCAGCAGCATCAGGAGGAGCAGCATTAGGAGGAGCAGCATAAGGAGCAACAACATCAGGAGCAGTAACATCAGGAGGAGCATCAGCATCAGGAGGAGGAGCAGCATCAGAAAATGCAGAGGCCACAGCCCCTCTCAGGACTCTTGCACTTTCATACCCTTTCAAGAGTCCTCAGAATTACAAATGTCATAGCCTTGCAAAAACTATCTTCAGCTGGCAAAATTACATCCCTGCTGAAGCATGAGGCAAATCATAGTCAGCTGCTGTGGACAATCTGAAGCAGTCACATACCCCACACCCAGGATTAAAATGAAAATGCATTCCCATAACCTTTCTGTTTTTTTTTTAACCCACAATTCTCACTACAATGAACTAATTGGGTTCACTGAAGTATTTTACACAAGTATGGGTGAAAGATTACCATAGATGACTCAAAGGCATCTTCATCAACAAAAAGTCCATCCCAGCCTGGATGAGAGCTCACAATAGTTGCTTTCATGGAAGTCCCTATCTAACTTGCAGGAGCTCCTCTCCTAGTCATTACTCACTGTTTTTATAAGCTTGGAGTGCAGCCTTGTGAATCTTGTAAGTTTCATGAACCTCCTGAGCCTGGTAAGTTCACTTCTAAGTTTCATGAGTCCCTTCTTCCCTCCAGAAGAGAATGTTTCAATATGGAGGAAATAGTCACACAACAAATAAATAGTGAAGCATTCTAAGTAGAAACATAATCCTTTTTAACATTATATGCTAATGGACTGATGCCCAGAGGCTTTGGGAACCTAGCCTGTGTTTCCCTAGAACAGTGGTTCAGTACTTGTTCTCTTAGTATTCGCAGAGACCTCATAGAAAATAGCGCCTATGAATAATGAAAATATCTTTATATCTGGAAAGGCGATTGAGGTAGATTGTGAAACAGAAACACTAAAATAATGTAGAAAGGGCTAAGAGATGGCTCAACAGTTAAAAGTACATGCCATTCTTCCAGAAGAGCCAGGCTTGATTCCTAGCACCCATATTGAACAGCTCGCAACCTCCTGTAACTCAGCTCTAGGGAATCCCACACCCTTTCCTCTGGCTTCTGCAGGTACCTGCAGGAGTGAGGTGTACACATATACATACACACATAAATAAATAAATAATATCAATATGATAAAATTTGTTCCAGGGCACATACATACACACATAAATAAATAGTATCAATATGATAAAATTTGTTCCAGGAATACAACTTTTGTGAGCTCTCATCCAGGCTGGGGTGTGCTTTTTGTTGATGAAGCAGCCTTTGAGTCAGCCATGCTAATTCTTCACCCAATATTTGTGTAAATAACCCCAAGGAACCCATTAGTTCACCAAGCTAAACTGAGGTGGAATCACACCTTGTTCTGTTGTTGGTGCCCTAATTGGGGTGAACAGGCATTTGCTCACATCTCCCCAGGAAAAGTCATATAATGTTGTCAACTCTTGGCCAACTACCATAACCTATACCTGTGTGAAGCTTACGGGGGCACATGCATTTTCCGATAAGGCCCTTGGGATCCTCAGACAGCTTCTCTGCACTTTGCTATTATGACAGTGAAATTTTACCCCAAAGCACAGCATGCAAAAAAAAAAAAATCCATGACATTAAACAGTCCTGACATGGATCCTTGTTTGCTGTAGGAGGCTGGAGCAAGAAGGCAAATGTCGCCTTGTTCAATATCAGCTTGGAAAATGCAATGGGGTGTCTCAAAGCTTTCACTACTTTGTACCCATGAATCACCATGAAAGCAGCCTATGTTCTGATTTGTCAAGAAAGTGAGTTTGCAAGTCTGGACTTGCAGATGACAGGTGTTGACTGTGACTGTGGCTTGAGGGCAGGAACAGGGACTGCATTGGCTCTTGAGAGAGAGGCCAGAGAGATGCAGAGTGCACTGCATTAAGAGCTAGGAGCCCTGAGACAAGCCCTGGTGTGATCACAGACAAGCTACTTCTGCTCTGAGCCTTTTCCCCTCAAGATGAGCAAAGGGCTTGGCTTAAATTACATCTAAGGTCCTTCACCATAGTGTGTTGGTCCTGAGTTCTCTTCTCATACAGAAACCAAGCTGGTGATGTGGAAATCAGTGGTGCGTCCACCCCCTGATCTGAGGTAGAAATAATTGTCATCCTGTCTGTGTCAACAGCATGACACTATGCTGTATGGTCTCTAGGCAAGATCCAGAACCTTCACACAAGAAGAAAGCTTTTTATGCTTTAACATGCAAAGAAATGTCCGGAATTAAAGTTGTGCAAAGAGCCACATGACAAGCAGTAAAAACTTGGAACTTTGGAGCTGGCAAGCTTTTCCTAAGAGGAGAAAAAGGTGGGGTTTAATGCATGGTTCCACATTAGAAGTGAATAGAATCAAGAACAAGGTGTTCTCACTGAACAGTCAAAGTGGCATGAATAACTCGGGAAGGCTTTCAGAGGGAAATGAGTCCAGTATAGAAGCTTGCTGCCACGTTTGATGGGAACACTGGGGATACCTCACAAATGGGTATATTTAGTGCGCTCTCTCTCTCTCTCTCTCTCTCTCTCTCTCTCTCTCTCTCTCTCTGGTGTATATTGTATGTTTATAATGTATATGTGTGTAGTGTGTGTGTTGTGTGTAGTATGTGTGTATGCATACATGTGTATAGTATGTGTGTTGTGTGTATATTTTGTGTTTGTAGTATTGTGCAGTGTGTATTGTGTGTAGTATTTGTGTGTGTGTAATGTGTAGTATGTAGTGTGTATTTGTAGTATGTATGTGTGTAATGAGTGTATATTTGTAGTATGTATGTGTGTAATGAGTGTGTAGTGTGTAGTGTGTGTGTATGTGCGTGCATGCATGTGCATGTGTGCAAGTGTGCGTGTGTGTGTGATATGATGAGCATGAGGAGGCCAGAGGACAGCCTTGGGAATTGATCCTCACTTGACTTTGTAGCTTGCTGCTATGTAGACTAGCTGGCCTGCGAGACTATACCCACCTCTCATGTCCTCACAGAAGCACTGGCGTTACAGACATGTGCTGCTACATGTAGGTACATGTAGACCTGGCTTTACATGGGCTGAGGACATGTGCATCAAAAGTGCCACCCACTGAGCTTCTCCCTAACATCTAGCCTAAAATTTTAAATTAAAACAGGAAACGGCCCATTCATTATGTGTTAGGATAGCATCAACCAATTAAATAGTATACAAGGCTGTGGGATCTCCCTGGTTTTCCTTCTTTATCATGACAAGAGAAAGCACCAAGAGTATAGAGAGGAAGGTGACCTTTCCAGGTAGGCAGGTGAGAAGCTGATGGACATCCTGAAATTCACACTTCTACCGGGTTTCTAACGAGCTTGACCCGGCTCCCCACAGAATGAGAAGGGAATCTGTCATGTGTTAGAATGCTTTGTTTTTTTTTCCCCTCTCGAGTCAGAACCCAATTTGTCACTGCCAGATAAGAAGTGAAAAGGTCATCTTCTCACTTTGAAATTTCTGAATCATTTAATAGCTAATTTGTACTCCTAATTACTGCCCTTCTCTTCTGTAATTATTTTGAATTATTGTCCTCCCGCTACTGTTAATGGGCAGGCAGAAGACAATAAAACATGGCTCTAAGCGCCATTGGTTAGTGAGGCAAATTGAGCCCCTTGGACGTGGCAGACAAAACCTTGCTGTTTTGTTCAGTGTTTCTGGATCGTTGACAAAGGACCCAGCGTCTGACCGTTATTTGCAATCTCCTGTCTTGAGTCAGTTTTCACTGACATTTTGTGCAGTGACCTCCTCGTTGGCCAAGTACCAGGCATAAGCTAAACATGTTGCCTCTGCTAGTCTCCTTGATCCTGGGTCCCCTCATATCCAAGCCATACCTGTAAGCCCAGCTCACCCTCTAGGGCCCCTTGTAAGTCTGCTCGCCTGTCCTGTGACCAGGAAGTATAGGGGAAATTGTGATCGAAATAGGAGCATTCATTAAGATGACATCTCGAGAAGACGTTCAATGTTAAAATGCTGCAGCGACGTTTCTGTGAACGTAGCCAGGCCACTGGTAAGGCACGCTGACGAGATGTTACAAGTCGCCCTTAGACAATCAGTCATGACGATGGGGTATGACACCCCAGCTGAGCTCTTCCTGTCCTGTATTTCTCTCCCAATAGACGGATTATATTCCTTCCTTTAAACAGTTTTCTGTTTGTTTTTGTTCTTAGGAGTGGTACAGGACATGTGGCTCAGGGGTTAGTAAGAACATTCTGCTCTTGCAGAGGCTGGAGTTCAGGTCCCAGCACCCATACGGGCAGCTCACAAATGCCTGCAGCTCCAGCTCCAGGGGGTCTGGTGCCCTCTTCTGGCCTCAGTGTGTACATGTGTGTACAAAACACACACACACACACACTCACAAACACACACACACATCACACACACTCACACATTCACACACACTCACACACACTCACAAACACACACACACACGCTCACACACACATACACACACATACACACATTCACATACACACACATACACACATACACACACATGCACATACACACACACACACACACACACACACACACACACCAGAATGAGTGCCCTACTTAGGAGCAGTTAGTCCCAGAAGCTTAGCCCTCTGAACCATCTATGATTACCACCTTCCCAGGGGATCTAGCTGTGCATATAGCTTTCATGGGGTCTCTGAAAAAGGACACTTTTTAAAAGTTACATATATTCATGTATATATTTACATTGTGTGTGTATATATTTGTACATATGTATATCTGGATGTGTGCACAAGTCTAACAGTGCATGTGGAGGTCAGAGGACATGATGTGACAGTCAGTTCTTTGCTTCCACTCTTTGTCCCTGGGATGAAACGCAGGTCATCAGGTTTGGCAGCAAGCAGATTTACCAGCTGAGCCATCTCCAAGGTACAAGGGGGAAGTCTGAAGTCTAATTCTCTCCGCTCTGCAATCCACCTTCATCATAACATCCGGTAGGATTTCTTACGGTCTTCTGCTTATATACCTTACATATTATACAGACTCAGTGGTTTCCTTGAAATGGATCAGGTTGGCTGCTACTGGGTATGAAAGAGAGCGTTGAGGTCTGCCAGGTAAGTACCCAGAAGTGACAGCATTTGGGTCTGGCTGTTTGCTACACCGTGGAAGTGGTCTGACCGAAAGATTAATGTAATGTAGCCTCGTTTCCTTATGGGACAGGGGTGACAGCATCAGAGAGCATATTATCTTTGTTCTCCAGAATTAGTCATCACCATCTGTCAGCTGCAACAGAGGCCTTGTGACGCTGTGAGTAAGCCCAGGGTTTGGAGTAGTAAATGTAATGGCTGCCATTCATGAAGCCACTGCTGTGGATCAGCAATTCACATTCACTGTCACAATCCACTCCTCAGACAGAGACGGCAGGCAGGATGGTCCCTTCCTACCACAAGGTGGCTAGCAGGCAGCCAGGACTGCTGGCAGTTCCTGGATCGGGGTTCAATGTGGATCTCCTTTTGTTCTGTCCCCAAGCGTGGCGTGGTGCATGCTGGGGTCCAGCCGTGCTTCTGGGTTTCTGCTTCCTTCCACTCCGGGTGTCCAGCGCCAGACTAGAAGGACGGAGTGGGGTCCCGAGTGAGTGGGGCCTGCAGGATCCCAGTCCAGCTCGGTGGGAGTGCTGGGGGTGCAGGAAATGGAGAGAGAGAAGACCTTCTCTGAAGATCTTCAGTGAAACAACGTTCTTTAGATAAAGGCCTCCTCCTCTGATGACCTTGTGGAACCGCTCCCTAACGTGATCTTAGCTTGTGAGCACACACACCTTTACTCAGGGCGGGCTTGTACACATACATTTATTTGGGGTGAACCAAGGCTATCTATGGACTTTGAAGAGTGGGAAGGGGTTTTCAGGGCAAATGAAAACCATTGGCTAGTGTTTAAAGTACCTCGAATGCCTTGTTTGTATAGAGAGGCACTCCAGGAATCCCAAGTACTTGCTGGACAGATTGTTATGGGGGTGAGGAGTGGCACTTGTAGGCCTGCCAAGGACTACTGTATCTTCCTCAGGTAGAGGGTACGGGAGGTTCCCCAGACAAGGTCAGAGAAGGGGAAGCCTCGCTAGTAAAGGGAGTCTCCATTTTGCACCAAGCTCAGAGGAGCTACCCAGTCACAATAGACTGCAGCTTAATTAACAGGGTCTCCCCACATCCAAGAGCTCAGATTCCTCACCAATTTCCTGCTGCTTCCAGGAGTTCTTTCTAGAAAGTTCTTTCTTTGGGTCATAGGTACATGAAAGCTTGTGTTATAAAGAGTGAAAAGAAGGCCCCATGGTTTAGACAAGTCAAACACACTGAGGAGACTGTGTCCACATGAAGGCGATTGGGTGAGGTTCTCACAGAGCGTTGTGGGAAGCCTCGTTCTCAGTGCCATTGCTGTGTGCAGTGTGAACTGGAGATCACGTTCAGCATTTGATGGTCCTGGTCCCTCCTGGCTTGTGTTTTATTCTGAGTTAGAGTGGCCAGCTCTTCTCCTGTTCTCCTCACACATGTGTCAGTGCTTCAGGTGGAACTCAATTTGCCAGAATCTAGAGGGACCACAGCTGATCCCCTCTGCAGGGATCCTCAGTCTATGTAGTTACAGATACCTGTGGGAAAACTCAGACCCAGAGGCAACTCTCAGGTTTTGACCCCCTAATTCCCAGCACTGTGGAAATCTGTGAAGACTTCAGAACTTCCAGATCTATAGGATGGGTCTGAAGAGGCGGAAAATTTCCAGTTTGCACTGGGTCCAGTCCAGATCTGACTCCCTCATTTTATACCAGGGGAAATGAAAACCCAAAGAACAAGACCAGACCCTCGTGCGGATGCCACAGCTAGGTCTTCTGGCTCCAGTCTGTGTCCTCTAGAGCCTCAGAGCTAATGAAACCCCAGATAAGAGCTCCCAGGAAGACATCAGGGCCAGCTCAGGTCTTACTGATGTTTCCCTGGTATACCTGAGAGCTGATGCTTTCTAGGTAGAACCAGGAAAGGGGTTGGTCCTTAATTCTTTCCACTTCTACTTCAGGTGGCATATGAAGATAGTCCATATCCCTCTCTTCACACACAAGCACACTGTGAAATGCAGTACCATAGAGTAAACAGGGTAAACAGGATCTGAATGGTCCTAGTTGCCTTCTCCACCCCTCCTGCCTCCGGGGTGTGTGTGTGTGTGTGTGTGTGTGTGTGTGTGTGTGTGTGTGTGTGGGTGTGTGTGTGTGTGTGTGTGGTGTGTGTGTGTGTGTGTGTGGTGTGTGTGTGTGTGTGTGTGTGTGTGTGTGGTGTGTGTGTGGTGTGTGTGTGTGGTGTGTGTGTGTGTGTGTGTGGTGTGGTGTGTGTGTGTGGTGGTGTGTGTGTGGTGTGTGTGTGGTGTGTGTGTGTGTGTGGTGTGTGTGTGTGTGTGTGGTGTGTGTGTGTGTGTGGTGTGTGTGTGTGTGTGTGTGTGTGTGTGTGTGTGTGTGTGTGTGTGTGTGGTGTGTGTGTGTGGTGTGTGTGTGTGTGTGTGGTGTGTGTGTGTGTGTGTGTGTGTGTGTGTGTGTGGTGTGTGTGTGGTGTGTTGTGTGGTGTGTGTGTGTGTGTGTGTGTGTGTGTGTGTGGTTTCTTTGGCTTACAGTTCCAGGTGATACAGTCGTGCAGTAGGGAGGCCTATCGACAGGAGCAGGAGTCACAGGACGCCCACAGTCAGAAAGTGGCTGCAGATGCTGCTGCTCAGCTATCTTTCTTTTCACTGTCTGACAGCCTCCTCAATCTACCCAGTCTAGAAAATCCCTCATAGACATGCACAGAGATTTCTCTATGTGTAGTCAAGAGGACAGTCAGTGTGTGCATGCCTGCGTGGATGTGCACGCATATGCATGTGTGTGTGCATATGCACGTGTGTGCATGTAGAGGTCAGAGGTCAGTGTCAGGTGTCTTCCTCAATGGCTCTACATCTTACCGTTTTGTGCCTGAAGCTTGGCAAGTCAACTAGGCCATCTGAGGAAGCCCTAAGGGCTCCCCTTTCACTACCTCCCCAGGCCTGGTTACAGGTGTGTTTAACATCTGGCTTTTGCGTGGAGGTGGAATTCAGCTCCTCTTACTGCAAGCACTTCACTGACAGAACCATCTCTCAGCCCCTCCATCTTTAAATTTAATTTATTGCCATCTGGTCAATGGCTTTCTAAGCAGCCCACCAGATATTTTACTAGGCAAATTAGCACTTTTCAAAAAAAGAAATCACCTTGGAATTATACTCTTTGACTATAGATGCTTCCTGGAAGGGATGATACTCTGGATAAGAATATGCCTCTGACAAGTAGGTTTTACACTATTAACGAGGTGGGTCAGGAGGGCTATTTTTTAAAAGGCTATTTTAAAATTAATTTTGAATAGGATGTGCATATTTTGGAGATAAAAGAGTTTTATTTTGATGAACAATTGAAATACAAGGGGACTCAGAAGAAACACAGATAACCTCAAGGTCCTGGTGTGGGAAAACTCTAACTGCAGATGACAGAATGGTAAATGAGTCTGAAATAAAAATAATAAATTTTTTTGGTACCTGCTTAAAGAGAGCAGGGACCCAGATGCTCCAAGGAGCAGAGTGCACTGTGGGATTCAGTTGCGACAGATTTCCAGAAATGGGATTTAAAATTGGATTTTATACATTAAAGTTTAAGGGCCCTGGTTAAAGAGCTGTTCTAACGTCAATTTCTTAGGCCTTGGTGGTCCACTGTGGTAAATCTTGGCTGGCTGCTTCCCCAGGCATCATATATTCCCTTTACCTGCCTGGCCGTGTCACTTGAGAATCATTTTCCTTTACTTGAAAATCTTGTTTGGCTCACAGACTCTCCCAGGGTCCCCAAAGCCTGCTTTCCTTGGTCACTAAGCCTGGCATTTCCTGTGAATGGGTTGAAGTGAAGACACATCCCGCCTGCCTGAGAAGAGACATGGTGCTTCTGGGCATTGGTGTTTCCAATGAAACTGGGGGAGTGCTCTCTCCTCCTGGCTTCTTTATTTCATGAACACGTGTGCTGTGGGACATCGCTGTGCTCCTGCTGTTGGCCTGGTTTCCTTACTAAGACTGTAAGCTTTAACAAAAATTCCTAGTCAAATGGTTTTAGCCTTCGTTAGTTTGTTAGTTTGTTTGTTTTTCTGATTACAAAATAAAAAGGCCTTTGTAAATAATGTAGGGACTATGGAAGTATACAGCAAGAAGGTAAAACCTGGGCTGCGTGTAGTGAATGGTAGAACAATTGCTTACTGTTCAGGAATGGTTCGATGATCATCCTGAAACGAAATGGCCAGGGGTACCCAGCCCCCAGGTCTCCTGTCTGTGCCATATTTGGATGTGTGGTCATTCAAGAGCCTGTTCTTCTGTGAGTGATGTCACGTCCTTGACATAATCATGGTGCCGTACGCTATATGCAGCTTAAAAATGTGCTTTTTAAAACTTAACAATGTCGTGTGAACACATTTTGTTAACATTACAGTCCTTTAATGCCTTTTTTATATTGCCTTACTTGGGTTTTTCATATTTATTAAACCAATATCTTTATTGTATTTTATTTTATTTAAATCAATATCTTATCAGTGGGTATTTGGATTATTTCCAGTTGCATGTGTGTGTGTGTGTGTGTATGTGTGAGTGTGTGTGTGTGCGTGTGTGAGTGTGTGTGTGTGTGTGTGTGTGTGTGTGTGTGTGTGTGCGGTGTGTGTGTGTGTGCATGTGTGCCTGTGTGTGTACAATTATGTATCAATATGGAGGTCAGAGGACAAGCTCAGATGCTGTTCCCAGGCTTTGCCTGTCATGTGGCAGTGTCTCTCACAGGCTGGGTTGGTCTTGGGGATCTGTTCTCCCTGCATCCCCAGTGATGGGATTATAAATTCCTTCTACCAAGCCCCTTTCATTTTAACATGAACTCAGGTGACTGAGCTATGTCCCCGGGTCCCTATTTCTATCTTTCTTTTTTTTTTTTTTTTTTTTTTATTCTTTTTTCGAGCTGGGGACCCGAACCCAGGCCTTCACAGCTGGATTGGTCTAGTGTAAATTCCCTACCACTGAGCTAAATCCCCAACCCCCCTCTATCTTTCTTAATGCTCAGAATTAGAGGCTGCAATGCGATCCTTCTGTCACAGTCTTTGCACACTCTGAAGACAAGCTCTTAAAAGGATAGTGCCCGAGGGACCAACGCGTGCCTGTAAAACTTCGGAAGCCAACCATATCCCACACAGGAACAGTTCTCGGGACAGCCCCTGCTCCAGTTGTTCAGGACCCACATCAAGACCAAGCTGTGCATCTGTTGCATATCTGCGGGAAGGCCTTGGTCCAGCTTGTGAATGTTCTTTGTTTCAGACTCTGAGAGCCCCAAGGGTCCAGGTTACTTGACTTCTGTTGGTCTTTCTGTGAAATTTTTATCCCCTTAGAGACTGCATCCCTCCTCCTATTCTTCCATAAGAGTCCAAGCTGCATCCACTGTTTGACTGTGGGTGTCTCTGTCTGTCTGAGTCAGTTGGTGTGTGGGGCATCTCGGAGGACAGTGACGCTATGCTCCTGTCTGCAGGCCTAACAGGATTGTCAGGGATTGGTCCTTCCCATGGAATGGGTCTCAAGTCGGGCCAGTTATTGGTTGGCCATTCCCCCAGTCTCTGCTCCATCCCCAATCCCTGCGTTTTTGGAGACAGGATAAGTTTTGGGTTGAAATTTTGTGGGTGCGTTGGTGTCCCTCTCACTCCACCAGGGTTCCTGCCTGGCCACAGGAGGCAGCCTCGCCAGGCTCCATGTCCCCAGTGTGTGAGTCACAGCTAAGGAAGGGCACCCCTATTGATTCTTGGTCACCTCCTCATCCTAGGTCTCCATCTCTGCCTGGAGAAACCCTCCATCTCCTCTGACCGCATCAGTCGCAGATTCTATTCATTCCCATGGCCATCTGGCCATCCCCCTGCCCCTACTCCTACTCGACCCCAAATCCCCAACTCCCCTGCCGATCCCCTCTCCTATCCAGTTCCCTCTCTCCATTCACCTTCCACTACCATACCATTCTCTCTGTCAAGTGAGACCTCCTTCCTGTCCAGCCTCCTTGGGTCTGTGGAGAGTAGCATGAGCATCCTGCCTTTCATGGCTAATACCCACTTATAAGTGAACACACACCGTGCATGTCCTCTGGGGACTCAGGATGATATTCTCACGATCCACCCATTTGTCTGCAAAATTTACGATGCCTTTGTTTTCGTAGCTGAATAGTATTCCATTGTGTAAACGAACCACATTTTCTTTATTCATTCATCTGTTGAGGAACATCTAGGTTGTTTCCAGTCTCTGGCTATTATGAATAAAGCTGCTATGAACATAACTGTGCATGTTGGTCTAGCTGGGCTGCCTCGTCTGGCTTCAGCGGGAGAAGTAGCTCCCAGCCTCTCAGAGATTTGAAGTGCTAGAATGGAGGGGTACCCAAGAGGCCCTACCCACTCAGGGGAGAAGGGGTTGGGGGATGGGGAGATGGGGGGAGGATTGAGGGAGGGGTGACCTGGAGGGAGGCAGTGAGCAGAATGTAAAGTGAATAAGTAAAACAAAACAAACAACAAAAAACCCCCACAAAGCTATATTATCAATGGCTCTGAAAAATATTTGAGAATATCATACAGTGCCAAAGGGTCAGCAAACATTTAATTCTTTATGTAAAAGTAAAAAAGCATATCCATCACATTGGTATGCGAACTTGTTTCCTCTTTAACAAATGACAAAATAGTAAATACTCATCCATTTTATATGTACTAGAGAGTTATTGCAAAATAAATTTCATTATGATATATTAAAACAAAAAGCAAACAACAAAAATCTTCTAAAGCCTTTTACTTGTCTGCTGATTGATTGATTGCCTCTTGCTTCCTCTCCCCAGCCTCTCCCCTGCCCCTCCCCTGCCCCTCCCAGTCTCTTCCTGCCTCCCCCCTGCCTCTTTCAGCCCCTCCCCAGCCTCTCCCCTGCCTCTCCCAGCCTCTCCCTGCCTCTCCCCTGCCTCCCCTGCCTCTCCCCTGCCTCTCCCCAGCCCCTCCCTGCCCCTTCCCAGCCCCTCCCCAGCCTCTCCCTAGCCTCTCCCCAGCCTCTCCCCTGCCTCTCCCTGGCCTCCCCCAGCCTCTCCCCTGCCTCTCCCTGGCCTCTCCCAGCCTCTCCCCCTGCCTCCCCTGGCCTCTCCCCAGCCTCTCCCCAGCCTCTCCCCCGGCCTCTCCCCAGCCTCTCCCCAGCCTCCCCAGCCTCCCCCCTGCCTCTCCCTGGCCTCTCCCCAGCCTCTCCCCTGCCTCTCCCTAGCCTCTCCCCAGCCTCTCCCCTGCCCTCCCTGGCCTCTCCCAGCCTCCCCCCCTGCCTCCCAGCCTCTCCCCAGCCTCCCCCCTGCCTCCCCAGCCTCTCCCCTAGCCTCCCCCCCTGCCTCCCCTGCCTCTCTCAGCCCCTCCCTGCCCCTTCCCCAGCCCCTCCCCAGCCTCTCCCCAGCTTCTCCCTAGCCTCTCCCCAGAAATCTTCATCTAGAGGCACAGGAACTCACTATGTTCACTTGCACTTCCCTGATTTAGATTTTTATTGCATTTGTTCTCATTCTTTACTAGAAGTCCCACTCTGTGCATACTGAGGTCACTCTGTGCGTGCAGAGGTCGCCCCCTGTCTTATTTACTGCATGGCTCCCCTTCTTTAGATCAGGAGAGAGTTTGGTGCATAGGAGGATTTTAAACATTTGCTGAATGCTGAGCTCGCTCGCTCTCCTGTGTTCTCTTCAGGTTTTTTCTGCTAATGAGTGTTCTTGCCTCTTTGTTAATGGTTTGGATGAACTTTTTATAACTAACAGCTTAGTTCTTTGTCATATAGAGTGTATATATTTTTACCTGTTTGCTTTTTATATTATACCTTTGAAGATTTTCTGGTTTTGCATATAGAGATACTTAAAAAAAAAAACAACAGGGTTAATGGCGTTAACATTTTCTGCAGTTTTATCTTTCTTGAGTAGCTTATAAAAGAATTTTCTCTTTTAGGAATGATAAAACTGTAACCCCAATTTTCCTAATGGCTCTAATGGTTTATTGGGAAAACATTAAATTATTCATCTCCATGAATGCATTTCAGAGAGAGAGAGAGAGAGAGACAGAGACAGATTTAGAGATCAGAGACAGAGACAGAGAGAGACAGAGAGACAGAAAGAGAGAGAGAGATTTATCTTGAATGTTTAAATCCAAAAGGATTTGCAAATTGTCTCAAGTTCTCCTTTCCCCTTGTTTTAAGGCCTTTGAAGATGAGTTGGAGGACTTATGTTCTTAAAAGGTCTGTTTTCCAAACACATGAAATTTACAGCACATACTCTACTCCACTCTCCAGTGCAGCCCTGCCAATCAGGTTCACTTGGTTTGTAACTGAGAAGACTGAGGCTTAGAGAGACATGTCCAGAAGCATGGAGTAAATTTAGATTTAGGGCTCCTTCCTGGCATTACACTGTGTTCTGGGTCCCAGCCCCTGTATCCTCACTATCAATAGAATGTCCAGGTCAATAGAGGGAGTGCTGCATTTAATAGTGTCAACAGTAGACCTAATTTGTGGGTAGCAGTAGGCTAAGGAGATGGGCTCAGTTTGTAAAGAGCTTGCTGTGTAGACCTGAGAATCTGAGTATGATCGCTTGCACCCAAGTGAAAGTCAGGCGCACCAGTTCATGCTTGTAATTCTAGAACTGGGAGAGCAGAGGAGGATTCCAGATGTGGGTGGGTGTGGGGAGGGGGTGGGTGTGGGGAGGGGGGTTGATGGCCTCCGATCTAGACAAAAACAGTGAGCTCCAGGTTGAGTTCAGTGATAGACCAGATCTCAAAAGATAAGGTTGGAGAGCGACTGACAAAAACACGCCAAGTATGAGCAACCTGTCAAATGCATGAGATAGAATTTTGAGTTGAGAAGTTATAGGGGGAAAAACCCATATTTTGGTGAAGCAGGCAGAGAAGAATGTGTTGTGGTCCTCGCTACTCTCCATTCCCGCTGCCTGCTGGAGTCCTCCGAATAGGTTTTTCTGCTCCAAGATTGGTGGTTCAAAGAGAACTGCAGAATTAGAAGCAGAGTGCTACGCGGGTAATGATTATTATTTAAGGTATGTAAAACATATCTAGGGCCATATCTGTTTGGCTGGTTTAGAATGGCAAGTGTTATTATTTTATTGCTAAAACCCAGTTAGCACTGCTGAATGCGTGCCCGGATTTCCAGTGATAAGATTAAGGCTCTGTGTGTTACCGTCCTTACAGTGTTTTACCCAATTGCCTATTCCAAATTGTGAGCTAAATGTGCATGATCAATTGAGCATAATTTGAATGATGTTAGGGATTCAAATTTGCAGCAGGGTGAATCACTGACAAGCTGCTACTTCTACGATCTTGAAGAAACGGAAAATAATTGTTCATTTCCCAAGATATACAGGTGTGCATGTGGTATACAAATTTGCATTTTACATTCATTTACATTAATTAGAGACAGTTACTTTGGAAAAAACTTGGATAAAATAACGATTTAGTGTTTTTAAAGAATGAATCATATATTAAATATGAAAATAAGTACATCTCATATTATAAACATACTAAATAATATAAGGTAAAAAGAATAAATGTATTCTTTTCTTAGAGGCTCAGAAACCACCATATAAGAGGGAGTAGAAAGATTATAAGAACCAGAGATCAGAGAGGCACGGAGTAAAGCAGTTGCATGGAAATGACAGGACTAGAACACTCATGACATCACAGAATATGTCACCATCACAGGGCCTGTACAAGATCAAAGCAGTCAACACTCCACATAGATGAGCCCCCCCACTTCCAAATGAGGCACTATGGACAGTTGATAGCTCCCAGACAGGGGAGAGTCAGGTTTTTTTTTTTAAGGGTGTGACTCCTAATAGGTCAACCACACTGCAGAGAATGCTCCAAATGGAGAGAATGTACGGGCAGCACAAACAGACTTGGGTTATTAAAATTCCTGGCTGTAGAGATGGTTTAATGTTGAGAACACTGTTGTTTACAGAGGACTAGGGTTCGGTTCCCAGCCCCTTCATGACAGCTTACGACCATTTGTAACTTCAATGTTACAATGTCCTCTTCTGACTCTGCAGACACCAGTATTGCATGTGGTGCACACATATGTGCATGTAAACACCCGTACACACGAGTAAGTGAATTTAAAAAGCAAAAAGCAAACAAAAGAGAACACAAAGTTGGAAGGGAATGGGGGACTCTGTGTGTGTGTGTGTGTGTGTGTGTGTGTGTGTGTGTGTAGTGTAGTATGTGTGTAGTGTGTGTGTTGAATACGATCAAAATACATTGTATGAGATTCTCAAAGAGTTAATGAAATACTGTATAAAAAATGCCAAGACAGCAAACATCAGTTTCTAATACAAAATGTAGAAACTATACGACTTTGCTACTGTAATGTGTGTATTCGTGAACTGTAGAAATGTATTACCATTATGATGGAAGGTAATTCTGAAGAGATACTTGTGCCCCCCTTTGGCTACTGAAATAAGGTATCCCCAAGAAGTTTGAATTTCCCCAGAAGTATCGTGGTAGAATAAAGAAAAGACAGAAGCCTGATACTTCGGAAGTCAGAGAAGAACCTTGTGTGTGTGTGTGTGTGTGTGTGTGTGTGTGTGTGTGTGTGAAACAAATGTGTTCTCATAAGTTTTGCTGTTGACAAGACACGGTGTTACAGCATGTTAGGTGTATTCACTATGTTTGCTGCATATTTATCCATGCTTTAAAAGCAAATGAATAGTCATCCAAACTGGCTTTGTCAAAGCCTTTCAGCTTCTTTCTGTTTTGCATTTTTCTGTTTTTCCCCTATTTATTTTTGTTTGTCTAATGTTGAACAATAAATTTCCTTATGTTCTTATCTAATTTTCCTTTGTTCTTGAGAACTCAGGCATGTACAGAATAAACTGTGCTCACATATATCTCAGCCCTTCCCATCTCCTCTAACATGTCTGTCTCCTAATTAAATGTCTTTCTGTTTTCTTTTTTGATAACTCACTATATCCAGACAGTGCTCCCCATATGTGTGTGGGTGGAAGAGTATCCTCTGGAACATGGGAATCCTACCCACTGGTACAACCTCTGAAAGTTCTCTCTTCCTCGAAGGCGTAGATTTTTCAAACCAACTTCAGTAAGGGTTCTTAAATGCTTAAACCTTCCTTCTAGGAACACCCATTCAGAGCCTGCCCCACATGTGGCCCATACATATACAGCCACCAAACTAGATAAGATGGATGAAGCAAAGAAGTGCAGGCCGACAGGAACCAGATGTAGATCTCTCCTGAGAGACACAGTCAGAATACAGCAAATACATAAGCGAATGCCAGCAGCAAACCACTGAACAGAGAACGGGACCCCCGTTGAAGGAATCAGAGAAAGGACTGGAAGAGCTTGAAGGGGCTTGAGACCCCATATGAAGAACAATGCCAACCAACCAGAGCTTCCAGGGACTAAGCCACTACCTAAAGACTATACATGGACTGACCCTGGACTCTGACCTCATAGGTAGCAATGAATATCCTAGTAAGAGCACCAGTGGAAGGGGAAGCCCTGGGCCCTGCCAAGACTGAATGTGATTGTTGGGGGAGGGTGGTAATGGGGGGAGACTGAGGAGGGGAACACCCATAGAGAAGGGGAGAGAGAGAGGTTAGGGGGATGTTGGCCCAGAAATCGGTAAAGGGAATAATAATCGAAATGTAAATAAGAAATACCCAAGTTAATAAAGATGAAAAAAATAAAAAAATAAAAATAAAAAAAACCTTCCTTCTAGCCCTAACATCCACCAGAGGTAGTGTAAAGGAAAGGTTTATAGAGCAAAAAGAGATTTAGACCTGTTTAGAAATAACTCTTCATAGTGATTCCAATCTTTGTTGTCAGGACATCAGCAACTCAGTCCACACAAATCAGCAGTGGTAGCTGGATCCCCTTGCAAACACCATTCGTGAATCAACAGCCACAGTTCAGTCCAGAAGAAACTGCAGGGCCTTGCCAGCCCAAGTCTGAGAAAGTGGCAAGAAGCCCCAGCAGAAGTTCTTGGGTGCATTTCTCTTTGTGATGTCATGACAAATGATGATCAGTGAAGAAGGCAACCAATGCCGCAGGTCGGCCACGGTGTCGTCAGCCAAGATCAGCATCAGCAAAGCCCAGTGACGGCCAGTGAAGAGTGGCAAGGCGAACCAATGCCGCGGCCCCGTCAACCGTCTGTTGGGTCATACGTAAACCCTTTCCAAATGTCACACGTTCCCTCATCATGTGTTCTCTTAAGGGTTCACTCTTAGCAAAACATCACATGATGTTTTTCCAGGCAGATTCCAGAAAAACGCCGTGTGTTTGTTCTCAGCAAAACATTCTCTCATGTGTCTGCTTCAACCAAACATCCTCTCATGAGACAGTTTTCAGGAAAAAAAAAATCACATGACGCAACGGAGTCTCCAAAGAAACTGGAAATTTCTACTTCACTTCCCCAGCAAATCCCCAGTGTGGGGTAAGAGGTCATCACCCCATCTGGGCTGGAATTTCGTCTGTTGTGATCTTGTGCAGGTGGCCGCAACCTCTTTGAGCTCACAGATGTGACAGCCACGGCGTGTCCAAAGGTAGCATGTTGCAGCATGCCTCTCTACCCTTTGCTTTTCTGCCTTGTCTTCCTTGATGTTCTCTGAGCCTTTGGCTGGGTGAGGAATTGACAAAGGCATTCTGTTTGGCGCCTTGCCATGGATATCGAGTTTTCCTACTGTCATTTGTTACTAAGACTGTACTTTTCCATTGAGCTTCCGGGGGCCTTTATCAGAAATCAGCTATGTGCCTGTGAAGATTGGTTTCTGGACACTTCATCCACGGATACTGTCCTCTGTGTACATCTGAGATGAACAGTGCAATGTCTGAAGCTCTATGGTGAGCTTTGAAACTGTATGTTATGACCCCCTCCCCCACACACACAACTTGGCACTTCCTAAATGTTTTTACTGTCTACCTCCATGTATTAAGTATCATGAAAACATACCCTTATCAGTGATTCACACTGCTGTGACATTCAAATTCCTAACTTGATTCAAATTATACCCAAATGATTACACACACATAGTTTGCAGTTTAGAAAGGCGCTGTGGTAAAATACTGCATCGTTTTAGACAACTTTGAAGCAGTTTCTTAATCTGTACACAAATCCACGCTGAGATTTTAAGGAAACTGTGCTGCCTCGAGACCAGTTTGAAAGGGAGAGCAGCTCAGTGGAACCGAGGTTTAGAACCCATGAAATTTCAGTGTTCGGGTTGCATGTATTGTTGAATAATTTATCCTTAAGATTCCTATGTCCCTTGACACCAGTGAACATGGTGCTTTAAGAAATATTCATTCTGCAAATGTTTTTGCTAATATGATTTTTTGCTAATATCATGCTCTAGGACATTATTAGTTAATTCTAATAGTTATTATAGTATAATAATAGTTATATAGTTACTCTTATATTTACTTCTATGTTCTATCTTAGTTATATGTCTATGTGTAGGTAGGTGCACAGAAAACAGAGGCTTTAGATCCTCTAGAGCTGGGGTCACGAGCAGTTGTGACCCTCCTGATGTGGGTGCTGGAAACCCAGCTCGTATCCTCTGAGAGAGCGGCACGTGCTCATTACCACCGAGCCTCTCTGCGGCCCTGCTGATTGTAACAGTTTAAATAAATCTTTCAGGAACTTTTTATGTCGTCCACACATGAAGACAGTTTTACTTCTCATTTTCCCATCCTTTTGCCATTTGTTTGTCTTTCTTGTCCTACTGATTGGCTAGGACGTTCAGTGTAGCATTAAACAGAAGTATTGTCAGCAAACATCCCGACTTTTCTAAGCCTAGGAGGAAGCACTTCTATCTCACTGCTAGAAGTGCTGGGAGCTATAGTTACTTTTATCAAATTTAGAAGGTCATGTCTATAGTCTGCTGACAATTTTTATAAGGAATAGTTGCTCCGTTTTGTCCAATTTGTCTTCCACATGTACTGTAATAATGATTTCTTGCCTTTATTGAGTGAACATGGTGAATCATATAGGCTGATTTTCTTTTTTTATTAAGTTTGTTCTCTGAATGTTTCATATGTGTAAATAATGCATTCTGGTTAATTTCTCTGATCCTCAAATATTGAATCAATATTGAATTACTGAGATAATCTCTCCTCATCCTGAAATGTTGCTCTGTTCATTTATTGATGAGCTTTTAAAAGATTTTATTGAGGGTTTTTAATATCTAAGTTCCTGAAAGACATTGACTTATAGGTTCTTTTTCTATTAAAGCGTTAAGTTTGTTTGGCTTCATAAAATGAGCTAAGAAGCATATTGTCTACTTCCACTTTTCTAAAGATTTTGTTTAATATTGACACTTTTTTCTTTCTTAAAGTTGGCTCACATCAGAATGGCAAAGACGAATGGTCAATCCTACAACACTCCCTAAGTATTGGAAGGAGACAACGACGCCCGTTGGTCACCCAAAGCAGGTTAGAGGTCCCAGCACAGCAGACGGCAGGAGTCTTCCCTGCTTGAGATGCAGCAGTGTGAGGAGACCAAGTCAGGTGGTAGCCATGTATAAGAGCGAGGAGAACCCCAGGACAATTGGCTCAGATCCTTTCTGAGCAAGGCACAGCCAAACCAGCTCCTTCCTCCTGTGGAGTGAGCACGCTAAGGTGCTTTGGAGTTGCTTTGACTGATTTCACTGGCCATGGAACCTGCTTGGTTTTAGGGTAGTTAGGCCTTGTCTCAGAATGCTCAGCATACTCAGCAAGGTGCACAGGAAGGCTCAGGGCCCATGCAGGCCACTTGGAAGAGGACCTCTCCCTCCCTAGCCCTCCCTCCCCTCCTTTCCCTCCTATTCTATCCCCTCCCCTCCCCTCCTTTTCCTTTTCTTTCAAGACAGGGTTTCTTTGTGTAGCCCTGATTGTCCCGGAATTCACTAGTAGACCAGGCTGGCCTCAAAGTCAGAGAAGCACCTGCCCCTGCCTCCCAAGTGCTGGAATTAAAGGTGTGCACCACCCTGCCCGGTTTAGTCTTCTCTTTCTAAGAAGACTTTTTATTAAGGGCATAATTTCTTCAAAGCCACATTTATGTCTTTTTTCTTGAATCAGTTTTGGAAATTTGTGTAATATGAGAAATTTATTGTGTCCAAATTACCAAATGTATTATTTTATTATTCTTTTAATATCCACAGGATATATCGTCATTTTTGATATTAGTATTTTTAATTTTTTTTACTTCCTAACTCATTAATCTTGCTAAGGATTTATCAAGATATTTTCTCTAAGAGTCACATCTTAATTTTGTTAAATTTATATTTTAGTTTATTTAAAATGTCATTGTTTTTATCTTTACTCTTTGTTGATATTTAACTAGTTCCTTATATGATTTCTTAGGGTATAAACTTTAATCACATTTTAAATCCCTCTCTTTCTTTCTTTCTTTCTTTCTTTCTTTCTTTCTTGCTCTCTTTCTCTTTCTCTTTCTCTCTTTCTCTCTTTTTCTTTTTTAAATCAAGACAGGGTCTCACTACATAGCTCTACTTGGCCTGGACTTGGCTTTTTAGACCAGAGTAGCCTTGAACTCACAGACATCCACCTGCCTTGGGATTAAAGGTTTGTGCCACCTTTAATAAAGACTTTCTTTATTTGGTATAAACATTATAGAAATAGTTGGCCCTCTGGGCCTCCTTTAACCATATCCTGCCAGTGTCCATATGCTGACTTTTCATTGTTATTCAGTTGGAATTCTTTCTAGTTTATTTGGGATAGGTTTGACTCATGGACCATATAAGAGTGTTTAATGTTGATATCAATATTATGACTGGTATTTGAATATCTGGTTTTTTTCTTGATTTATTTTTCTTACTAGTTTGTTTTTGTTAATAACTGATTTGAATTCATTGAGTAATATATTTTATAAGATTTGAATCTTTTAAAATGCATTTAAGCTGATTTTTTTTTTAAGTTTATATTCCACACACTTTGAAGTTGCTGATTTTAGTATTCTGTTTCAGTTTAATCAGGCGTATAGTGTAGTTCAGATCTTTTCCCTTTAGTGGATTAAAAAAAAAACAAGATTTTTTTCCTATTGCTCACTTAAATGTAGATACTAATACTTCCAATGACGATGTGGACTTGACTTTTCTGCCTTTAGTTCTGCCCATTTCTGCTTGATGTATTTTTTATTGGTTATTTTATATATTTACATTTCAAATGTTATCCCCCTTCCCAGTTTTCCCTACACAAGCCCCCTATTCCCTCCTCCCTCCCCGTGCCTCTCTGAGGGTGCTCTCTCATCTGCCCACCCACTCTTGTTTTAGTGGCTTAGTGTTCCCCATCCTGGGTCATCAAGCCTCCACAGGGCCAAGGGGCTCCCCTCCCAGTGATGCCAGATAGGGTAATTCTCTGCTACATATGCAACTGGAGCCATGGGTACCCCCTGTGTACTCTTTGGTTGGAGGTTTAGGCTCTGGGAGCTTTGGGCGGGGGTCTGGTTTGTTGATATTGTTGTTCTTCCAATGAAGGTGCAAACCCCTTCAGCTCCTTAGTCCTTGCCCTAACTTCCTCATTGGGGTCCCCATGCTCAGTCCAATGTTTGGCTGTGTACATCCACATCTGTATTGGTTTGGCTCTGGCAAAACCTCTCAGGGGACAGCAATAGCAGTCTCCTGTCAGCAAGCACTCTTGGCATCAGCAATAGTGTCTGGGTTTGGTGTCAGCAGATGGGATGGATCCACAGGTGGGGCAGTCTCTGGATGGCCTTTCCTTCAGTCTCTGCTCCACTCTGTCCCCACATTTCCTTTTGACAGGAGTAGTTTGGGGTTAATATTTTTGAGGTGGGTGGCTGCATCCCTCACCTGGGGGCTGTGCCTATCCCCTGGATACGGTCTCTACAGGTTCTTTTCCCCCTTTGTTGGGTATTTTGGCTAAAGTCCTCCTGGGAACCTCTTGGGTCCCTGGCATCTGGGACTTTCTAGTGGGTACCCTCAGTTTCCCCTTCCCCACTGCTACATACCTACTTTCAAATTCCTGACCCTCTGTATTCTCCCATCTCCTCCCATATCTGAACTGGCTCCCCCATTCCCCTCTCCTCCTCCTCTCTCCCTCCCAGATCTTTTTCTCCCTGTAAATCTCAGAGATTATTCTCTTCCCCCTACTGAGTAGTACTGTAGCATCCACATGTAAGTGTGATCTTCTTTCTTTTTGAGTTTCTTCTGTGAGTTGTGTTGTGGGTATTCTGAGCTTCTTTTTGGCTAATATCCACTTATAAATGAGTACATACCTTGTGTGTTCTTTTGTGACTGGGTTATCTCACTCAGGATAATATTTTCAAGTTCCATCCATCTGCCTATAAATGTCATGAAATCATTGTTTTTAATAGCTGAAATCATTGTTTTAGTAGTATTCCATTGTGTAAATGTACTACATTTTCTCTATCCATTCCTCTATTGAGGGACATCTGGGTTGTTTCCAGCTTCTGGCTATTGTAAATAAGGCTGTTATGAACACAGTGGAGCATATGTCCTTTTTATATGTTGGAGCATCTTTTGGGTATATGTACAGAAGTGGTATAGCTTGGTCCTCAGGTAGAACTATTTCTAATTTTCTAAACTGCCTGACTGATATTTAGAGTGGTTGTACCAGCTTGCAGTCCTATCAGCAATGGAGGAGTGTTCCTCTTCCTCTACATCCTTGTCAGCATCTGTTGTCACCTGAGTTTTCGATCTTAGTCATTCTGACTGGTGTGAGGTGGAATCTCAGGATTGTTTTGATTTGCATTTCCCTGATGATTAAGGATGCTGAACATTTCTTTAAGTGCTTCTCAGACATTCGATATTCCACAGTTGGGAATTCTCTGTTCAGCTCTGTTCCCTATTTTTTTTAATATTTGGCTTTCTGGAGTCTAACTTCTTGAGTTCTTTGTATATTTTGGATATTAGCCCTCTATTGGACGTAGAGTTGGTAAAGATCTTTTCCTAATCTGTGTATTGCCTATTGACAGTGTCCTTTACCTTATAGAAGTGTTTCAATTTTATGATTGCCATTCTTGATCTTAGAGCCTAAACCATTGGTGTTCTTTCTGTTCAGAAAATTCTCCCCTGTGCCAATGTATTCCAGGTTCTTTCCCACTTTCTCTTCTATTAGATTCATTGTATCTGGTTTGATGTGGAGGTCTTTGATCCACTTAAACTTGAGCTTTGTACAAGGAGATAAGAATGGGTCAATTTGCATTCTTCTACATGCTGACCTCCAGTTGAACCAGCACCATTTGTTGAAAATGCTGTCTTTTTTTCCATTGTATGGTTTTGGCTCCTTTGTTAAAGATCAAGTGACTATAGGTGTGTGGGTTCATTTCTGGGTCTTCAATTCTATTCCATTGATCTACCTTTCTGTCGCTGGACCAATACCATGTGGTTTTTAATTACTATTGCTGTGTAATACAGCTTGAGGTCAGGGATGGTGATTTCCCCCAGAGGTACTTTTATTGTTGAGAATGATTTTTGCTATCCTGGGTTTTTATTATTATTCCATATAAAGTGAAGTTGAGAGTTACTCCCCTTCCCAGACACCCCTTCCTTTAAAAGGTATTTAATCTTTGGTTCACCGTATGTGTTTTCTTCCTGCCGAGAATAAGCAGTTTGGTCAAGCAAGGACTGTCTCGTTCCTGAAGGACAGCTGGGAGGGTGCCCTTCATATGGAGCCAAGCCCAAGTCTCTGCAGAAGGCCTTTTGTGGGCCCTGCTCTCAATAATCCCAGGTTCCCTGCAGTGTCTGGGTGTCCAGGAACTCGAGAGCCACAGCCTCTGTTCCAGCCCGTGCTGTTTCTCACCTGGAGAAACATGGGCTGGGACCCCTCTCCTAGGCTGGATTTGTCTGCCCTGAGTGGGTGATCGCATCCCAGGAGCCTGGCACTCCAGCGGGGAGAATGGAATATGTCTCTGTGTCTCCCCTCCCTGAGGAGCGTTCAGACACTCCAGCGGCGAGGCGGAAACAGAACCACACCTTCCACTGTGCAGGGTACTGGAGATTAAACTTGGAGGCCAACCTGGCGGCAATCATCGGCAGTCATCTTCGCCGATTGAAATATCTCATTGGCTCTGCTTCAGATACTTTAAAGTTTTGTTATTTGTTGCATGTATATCTACCGTTTTAGGATTGTCCTTATCCAGTGATTGTTTGTTATGAAACATCCCTCTTTATCTCGGCCGATATTTAATCCTTGGCCTTGGCATTGTCCGGTAGCGTTGTAAGCACTTGACGCTTTACCATTACTTACACGATGGTGTATTTCCCATGCTTTACTGTCAGCGTATGTCTTTATCCTTAGGTTCATAACAATCGATAGTCAAGTTTAAGTTTATCATGCTCATATTCATTCATTATTTGTCTTGCCTACTTATGTTATTGTTACTCTTGCTTTTTAAGTCAGTAAAATATTTTCTGTAAATCCTTTTGGTACCCATTGGAAGGGATCATCTCCTGTGCTCTGTGTGGAAGCATCGCCTGTCAATTAAAAAGCTGTTGGCCTATTAGTTTAGGCAGGAAATAAGAGGTGGGAGTTCCAGCAGGGAGGGAGGATTCTGGGACAGTGTCAGGCACAGGCGTGGGGTGGGGGCTCATCTCAATGCTGACGGAGACAGATGCATGAAACTGAGAAGAGGTAACCAGCCACATGCCACTCACAAAATAGAATAAACAGGTTAATTAAGTCCCAAGCTAGTTGGGGAACAAGCCCTAGTTTATGGCCTAGGCATTTATTCAGGAATAATTCAGTCTCAGAGTCCTTACTTCAGAAACTTGGGTGCAGGTAGAAAAGCCCGTACCCAAGAAGAACCGTTGGCCAACAAGCCGAGTCATAGCTCATAAGGTGCCACACAGGGCTCCTCCACCAGCTTCCTCTCCTTGACTTCTACCCTTTATTGATGCCTCTTCCATTATATTGTTAGTGGTTAATCTGGGGCAACTACAGATGTTCCTTAGTTTCGTTTTTTGTTTTGAGACAAAGTTTCACTTTGTAGCCCAGGTTGGACTTACACATACCTTTCTCCTGCTTCAGTCTCTGAGTGCCAGGATTACAGATGTGTGTCGGCAGCTGTGCAAACATTGCATTCATAGCTTACGGCAGTATCAGTTAATACAGTTACCCTCAGACTCGGGTTTTCACGCTACCCACGACTTTTTCTTCCCCCCCTCACTCTGCTTTGCACCCGTAAGAACCTGAGGGCATTTCACTCCCACTTACCTTTCACCTGCTCATAATTACAGTTTGCAAATCTCGAGTTATCTGTGGGACTGTGAAGGAAGAGAAGGGAGGTCTTTGTATGCACCCACACATTTGTCTCTGCCGTGAGCCATATCCCTTTCTGAGATCAACACTGGTTTCTTTTCATTGGGAAGAACACCTGCTGGTCTTTCTACTTTGAACATTTTGATACTTTCTCTCTGGGTGTCTGGGTTTCTGTGATATGCGTGTTTCTCTGGGGTTGTACATGTGTGTGAGGGTGCACATGTGAGTGCATATGCATGGAGGTCAGAGGTCAATGTATGGTGTCTTCTTCAATCACCCTTCACCTTACTTTTTGAGATTAGACCTTTCACTGAACCTGGAGCTCACCAATTTACCTAGGCTAGCACACCAGGGAACTCTAGGTATCCTCCTGTCTTGGCCCCATATCCCCTCCCCCACACCAGAGCTTTTATGTCTCGTGATCTGTTTTGTGATCTGAACTTGGGTCCTCGTCTATTTCACTGACTGATTCATCTCCCAGGCCTTTAAGTCCTTTTTTTAAAATTTAAGTTTCGGGATTAAAAAATGTTATTTTAATCACAGGCAACTTTGGGAGTTTTGTTCTTTTTACCTTTTTTACATTTTGAAAGTGCGAGCAGGGCTGTCTCTCGATTGCTGTACACTTTGAATCTTGTTTTTTTTCCTCCAATCCCATCAAATACTTGGCTCCATTTTGGAAAGTGGGATTCCCATGTGTTCTGCGTGTGTCTGTGGCCATGTTCACACTTATTTTCTTCTGTGACTCCTAATACCACACTCACAGAGGGCTCAGAGGGGAGGCTGCTCTCATCCTTTCTCAGTTCTGCCACCTGCCTGCGTTTTGGTTTCTCCCACTGTCTGTCTATTGTCTCTGTTGTTTTCTGTTTCCTACTGAATTTAAAGGTTTTTTTTTTAAAAATAAGATTTATTTATATATTTTATGTGAGTACACTGTTGCTGCCTTCAGACACACCAGAAAAGGGCTGAACATCTGATCCCATTACAGATGGTTGTGAGCCACCATGTGGTTGCTGGGATTTGAACTCAGGACCTCTGGAAGAGCAGTCAGTGCTCTTAACCTCTGAGCCAGCTCTCCAGCCCCTACTGCGTTTAATTCTGAGAGACTAGATTGTCTGTCATGCCTTCAGTGTATGCCGGGCTACTAGTGTAACTCTTCTGTTTTCTCAGCAGGACCCTCCTGCTCCTGTAGTGCCCTACATGCCCTTCTTGCCTCCTAACACACTGAAAAATGATTTTTATTCAATTATTAATTAAACACTGACAATTTCGTATTGTATTTTGATCATAATTACCCCTACTCTTCTCCCCAGCATCTCTCAGAACTACTCCCACTTCCCCATGCCATCCTAACTTTGTGTCCTCATTTTTATGATGTGTTTATTTATTTTCCATCTAATTAATCAATTTTGGAGGCAGGGTTTTTTCTGTAGCCCTGGCTGTCCCAGAACTTGCTCTGTAGACCAGACTGCCCTCAAGCCTGCATCTGCTTCCTGAGTTCTGGGATTAAAGGTGCACATCACCACCATCTAGCTCCTCTTTTATTTTTAACAGTTCACTGAGTATAAGTTTACACTGAACTCAGTCTGTTATCATCATGGCAGGAAGCGTGGCGGCAGGTAGGCAGACACTGGAGCAGTAGCTGAGATCTACGTCTTGATCTGTAGGCAGACACACATATACATAGAGAGAGAGAGTGGGGGGAAGGAAGGGAGGGAGGGAGAGAGGGAGAGAGAGAGAAGAGAAGAGAAGAGAAGAGAAGAGAAGAGAAGAGAAGAGAAGAGAAGAGAAGAGAAGAGAGAGACTGGGCCTGGCTTGTGCTTTTGGCACCCTCCACCAGTAACACTCACACCTCTCAATCCTTGTAATCCTTTCAAACAGTGCCTCTCCCTGGTGACTAAGATATGAGCCTATGGGGGACATTCTTATCCAAACCACTACATAGGGTCTCACCATGTAGCTCAGGCTATCCTGGAACTCACTGTGTAGACTAAACTGGCCTCAAAGTCACAGAGTTCCACCTGCCTCAGCCTCCCGAGTGCTGGGATTAAAGGCATGCACCACCATGCCCAGCATCTAATTGCTACTTTTAAAACTTTTTTTTTTCTTTTTTTCTTTTTTTCGGGGCTGGGGATCGAACCCAGGACCTTGCGCTTCCTAGGCAAGCGCTCTACCACTGAGCCAAATCCCCAACCCCTAATTGCTACTTTTTATGCTAAGACTTTTCTTATGTGGAAGTCAAATTCTGCTTGGTCTATCGCACCGGGGAAGTTCTCTCAGTCTCTTGCTTTTCTTGTATCTTTGGCATGGTGCAGGCCCTCAGGCAACAGGCCTTCTGATTCATGCTGTAGACTGAGATCTCTTGCTCCTTCCCAGGCCTGCATGAGAAAAACCATTGGCCATAGGCTGAGTCAGAGCTCATATGGTGCCACACAGGGCTCCTCTGTCAGCTTTCTCTCCCTGACTGCTCTACACTGACCTACCAGAAATGCCCATAGACAGGAATCCTTTCTGCTGTGGAACTTGCTGACTCCTCCCAGCCATGTGCTTAATGGATCCATCTTTTAGGTATAATTTTGGGAAGCTCTGCACCCTGCTCTGGAACTAAGGAATTCAGAGTTGACATTCTGAATCTTGATTTATCTTGTCCTATAGTGTTTAGTCATTGGCAGCTCTCCTAACATGCTGTGGGGGCACTGCTCTTGTGTCATTTCATTGGCATGGTGGAGACTTGGTTTTTAAAGAGTAAGTTTTGGGGGTATAGATTTCAAGGTAGGGAATAAAGCACAAACCATACAAAAGCACTTTCCCTTGCCACAACTAATGGGAAATCTTCATATCAGGCTTCAGTGACTTTGGGCTGGTTAGTTTCTGAAGGATAAAATGCTAGCAGATGTGCAGCTTGGTCTTCATGTGGGTCCTGAACAACTGGAGCGGAGGCCGAGGGGGCTATCCCAAAACGTGCTGCCTGTACATGGGATGTGTTCTCCTAAGTGGGCTGCTTGTTGGGCCTCAGTGGGAGAGGATGCGCCTAGCCTCATAGAGACTTGATGTGCTAGGGTCAGGGAATACCCAGGAGGGCCCTACCTGCTCAGAGGAGAAGGGGAGGGAGGATGGGGAAAGATTGTGGGAGGAAGGTGACCGGGAGGAGGGCAGTGAGCAGGATGTAAAGTGAATAAGTAAAACAAACAAAAATAATAAATGAATAAAATGCAAAGGGAGAGGGTGAATATTACAAGCCCTTTAAGAAAGTGCTCAGTGATGTGAAGTGTGTGTGATTCTCATTCTAGAAACTCACACCGTGGCTGTTCTGACAACCAGGCACCGATAGGATATTGTACTCATTGAATGGACCTGAATAGGCACAAGACATCAAAACCAAGATCTCGGCACAAAAGAGGTTTATTTGCCCCAGAAGAGCAGAGAATAAGAGAAAAGATAGGAATGAAGCACAAGGGAGAAAGGAAAAGGTAAGGGAGAGGGGAAGGGGTGTTTGTCCCAGGGTGGCGGTAGTGGAACACGGATGGACTGCCTCTGGATAGAGAGGAGACTTGGAAAATGGCAGTTCATAAAGGTAAAAGGGGAAACCCTGGATTAGGGTGAGTTGCTTAATTTTGACTGGGCACGTTCATTAAGTGAGCCAAAGGGACCTTTTGATTGCTGGACATTGGTAGTCAGCTTCAGGGGGAGGAGGTGGCTAAATAAGGGATTAGACCTTGGTGGCTAGCTTTAGGAATGGAATCCAACAGTTTATCAAGACAGAGGGAATGGGGGAGCTGGGCATGGCCTGCCAGAGCCGTGTTCGCCATGCTGTAATCCTTCTCTCACACACTGTCTGTTCTTCTTGTTGTTCTGAAGTTATTTATTGAAAGCTGACTGTACACCAGGCACTGTGCTGGCTAGAGCTTTAAAAGAGCGTACCAATGTGAGGAGTGGCCGAAGAACTTTTACAAATAAAAATATAATGTCTCAAAGTGACTGCCTGTGGTACTCAGCCCCTTGTGTAGATAGGATGAGCCTCTCCATGATTGATTCTGGGACAGGAGAGATGGTGCCTTTCCTCTGCTACTCTTGAAATGTTCCTTCGCTATTCGCAGTTTGATGCTAAGACCTTGATTTTCTCTGCTCACATATGAGAGAACACTAAACGGGGACCTCTCTAGGGTGATGTCCCATTGCCTCCACACCTCTGACACATGGGCAGGCTTCTAGCAATTCAGGGTACTTTGCCACAACTTCACCATGTGGCAGACATGGACAGAAGGCCTTCTGAATAGATGGTTACTTCTGTATGTGAGTGTTTTGAACATTTGCATCCATGAGACAGGTATCACAGGGTACTTTCTCCCCGGGTTTTTAGTCTCAGCCCGTTTATTCTTTCATAGGCTTTGTTTGAGAAACCTTTTATTTATTTCCATTGCTTCCCTCAGGGTGCTCCCCATATGGCTTTAAACACTCAGCCCAGACTTTCTCAGTATCCCACTGACAGGAGTGTGAATCCAGCAGAAACCCAAGAGAGATTTTTACGTTACATTTGAAGGGGAGAAAACACATCAGTTTCTTGGGATGCCATTTGGCTCCCAAGCAGAACACTGAATCATTTCTCTAAGAGGGTAAAAGTAAATAAGCCATTTAGAGTCTTTTAATGGGTAGCCTGGCTTGCCATTATGCGAGCTGTGCTTATGACGTGGCAAATAGGAGTTCCTGGAGCAGAAGCCTTGAGGACTGCCACTAATTTGAGTGAAATGGAGTGAGTGAGGCATTGCACAGTAAAGTAGGTGGAGTGGAGAAGGCTGGGCTGTTAGGGCTCCTGAGGAGTTTATTAGTTTTTCCGCACTAGGAGGTGAGGTGGGTGTTTAAAGTTGGCAAGGTATGTCCGACAACATTACAGAGCCCCATGGCGAGAAGGACGAATCAGTTGCATTTGGAAGAAGAACCAACAATTAGCTGTCAGGCCAAGCAGATGATGACGCTCTGAAACTTCAAGCTACATCAGTCAAAAATGCAATATTTATGCTAACCAAATGTGAATTAATATCACCTCTGAAATACGTGCATTTAATATATTTCTCAACACAGAGAATCGAGCCAGTGGGATTTTCTCATTAGATGGTTACCGTGGGAACACAGAGGACAATCAGCGGCGACGACTGCAGACACTGGAGTGTGGAAAGAAGAGGGTCTCATGGACCAACTGGTGAAGAGATGCAGTCGTGGGCATCTTACGAGGGCCACTGGTTGCTTCTCGGCATGCGACAAGATGCTGGGGCTCCCAACATGCTCCTAACTGCAAGACCTCACCGGAATGTGGAGGAGTCCTTTCTGCTTAGACTTGGTTGAAGAGGATAGAGATCCTCTTTCCCCAAACGCATGCTGAGGTTTACTCCTGAGGTGCATGCACACTGGGAAGCTTCCAGCACTTCAGTGGCAAAGACCCTGACACCATGGGCAATGCTGTCTGATCATGCAGGGCAGGTGTTCCAAGGATTGTTTATGACAAACTGTACTGAGTCATGCACGCTTAAGATTTATGCAGTGCTTGACCACTGAGATCTCACTTCATGAGGTCTCAAGAGCCTCAAGATGCTTCCGGATGGTTCGGTTTTCTGCTGTTACAGCAAAAGAAGCTTAAGTGTAATCCTGGCATAGGTTTCAGCCTTGCATCTCGGCTGAATTTTGGAAGGAGTTTTCATCTTCCTTATTCTTTCTTCTCCCGGGAAGGACTCCCTGGACCCTGTACATTCTTCATCTAGACTTGTTGCCCTAGGAAACTGAACACAGCTATGAGTTTTGCCGGCTCCAATCCTGTGTTTTTTTTCTGGCAACTTTCACAGGTACTGGAGACAGATGGCCAAGGAGTCAGAAGTTTGGTCCCAAAAGGAAGGCTGGAGACAAACAAAACGTCCTGAGAGTGCAGGGGGAAACAGCAGTCATTTCCGTTCACAGTGCTTAAGATCTCATAGCCACCTTACGCTTGAAATCGCATCCTTGGCTTTCCATGAGCTTAGATGATTACGGTCACCTTTCAGTTCAGTAGTTTTTCAAAGAGATTCCCATAATGCATCTGTTAGCAGATGCCGTAGCAATGGAAATCTCATTTGAAAAGATCATCTCTACACAATGCAGAGCCTGATGTGTACTGGTGTTTCTACTAATTCACTACAGACCATCAGGTTTCCCAGCTTCTATATTAAATCTAGATATAATTCGTCAATTAAAAATGCCTTTCCTCTTAGAGATAGACGTCTTTTGAGAAGTCTCCTAATATTTACATCTACGAGGTCAGCCATTGCCACCATTTCTGCAGTTTATCTGGCTGCCAACAGTTACCTCTCTGAGCACTGCTCAAAAGCTTTAACGCCTTGGGGCTGCTTTGTGTTGGTGTTGTGAATTTGTAGGCACATGGAGAAAGCTGGATGCTGAAACTCTGCAACAAGCCATGCCCTGCTTTATTTTTATCCCAATGGCTACATTTAGAGTTGTGTGATTAGAGGAGAAAGGCTCTTACTGAACCTGTTTTGGCTAGGCTGCCTGGACAGTAAGCCCCTTAGATCTTGTATCCACTCCCCAGCATTGAATAACGGGCACACATCACCATGCCTGTTGTCTTAATTACTGTTCTAATGCTGCAAAGGGACTCTATGGACAAGGTAACTTACAGAAGAACTGGGGACTTGCTTACAGTTTCTGAGGGTTATCTATTCTCATCATGGCTGGGTGTGCGGTGGTAGGCAGGCAATGTGCTAGAGAAGTGGCTAAAAGTCCACCCCCAGTGACACATCTCCTCCAACAAGGGCACATCTCCTAATCCTTCCTAAACAGTTTCACTAAGTATGGACCAAGCATTCAAATAACTGACCCCATGGGGGCTATACTCATTCAAAACACTATATTATACCTCCTGGTCCTTACAGGCTTGTAGCCATATCACAACGCAAAATGTATTTAGTTAAACTTCAAAAGTCCTCTATCACAGTCTCGACACTGTTTAAGAGTCTAAAGTATCTTCTTTGCCTCAAGGCAATCTCTTAACTGTAATCCCTTGTAAAATCAAAAGGCAGATCATATACTTCCAACATAAAATAGCACAGAATATATATCACCACTCTAAAAAGGATGAAAAGGGCATAGTAATCATGAAGAAATGCTGGACCACACCAAGACTGAAAACCAGCAGGGCAAAATCCAAATTCTGTAACTCCATGTCCGATGTTAAGGGGTTTTTAGATGCCTCTTTCCTTCTAGCTTTGCTGACTATTGCACACTTCTCTCTCTTCGGCTGGTTTCACATGCTGTCCACAGCTCGCAGCTCTCTTTGGCAGGTGACCCATAGCTCTGGCATCTCCAACGTCTTGGGTCTCCACTCAAAGTTTGGACCCTCAGAGCTTCATTCAGTGGCCTCTCTGGGCCTCCATGCAGAAACTCCCCTGTCACAGGTCTAGCCTTGGTGACTTTCCTTAACTGGAGAGAAGATTCCACAGCTTGTTTTTCTTGTATCCTTGACTTTAAAGCCAGAACCACAATGTGGCTGAAACTGTCAAGCTTTGTGGTCTGCTGGGCTTGGAAATTGGCCCCTTCCTTGAATTACATTTACTGTAAGATTTAAGGTTGATGTGTAGGCCTAGAAAATCCCTAAGCTGTCTTCTTTCATGGGTTGCAGGATTAGCTGGGTGGAGTCTTGTCCTGAGGTTACAGCTCCTTTTATTCTATTTAGCATCAGGCTTTTCTTTAAACTTCTTTATCTCCTTGAGCACGAGACTTGGCACCATCACTAGATCTCCTGATTCTCCTTTTCCCGGCAAACTGTACCATCTGTGTTTCTCTTTGGCCTACTTGCTCCTTTTCGCTGTAGATCTGTAGAAGGGTGATAACTAATAATCATGTGACCTGGTCAATACTCGGCTGTCTTGAAAGCTCCTTTGCCAACCACATTAATCCAAAACTCTTCAATTTAGCCTCAGCAGATTTTTAGCACAAGGGCTAAAAGCAGCCATTTTCCCCCAAAATATCACAATAGACAGTTGATACTATTCTTCCCCTCTGAAATCTCTTGAGCCAGGTCTGCTTGGTCCACATCTCACTCAGCACTGTTGTCTTCTGTGCCTCTACTAGGGTGGCCCATTAATTCCCACTTAAAGTGTTCAACATCTTTTCTAATCCAAAGTCCCAAAGTCTTCCAGATTTCTCTAACAAACAGCCTGGTCAGGCCTGTCACAGAAATGTCACATTCTTGCTCCAGCTTCTGACTTTGTTACTGTTCTATGGCTGTAATGAGGCATTGTTACAATGGCAACTTATAGAAGAAAGCATTTAATTAGGGACTTGCTTATAGTTTTAGAGGTAATAGGTTATCTTTCCCAAAGAAATATTCTAGTTGAATTAAAAGAAGTAATAAAAAGCAGGTTTATTTGGGGAAAGTTTGCCAGCCTCAGGGAATGAGACTGGAAAACGTCATGGGTACACTATGTCCGGGAAGGTTTTTATAGATTGTAAATGAAGAAAAATGACATGTCTGCCACACACTGGGTTGGTGCCCAGGGATGGTCATCTTGGGCAGGGGCTTGGGTGGCTGGTGACTTCAGGTGAATAAGGTTGGGACAGCCATCAGGAAAGTGGGACTGAGGTTTGACACCCTTTTGTATTCAGAGGAATGGTATTTACTAGATCGTGTGTGGGTTACAAGCCAGGGACTCCAACCAAACAAGAGCATGGTGGCAGGCAGGCAGGCAGGTATGGTGCTAGGGTAGTAGCTGAGAGATTTTACATCCAGATTCATAGACAGCAGGCAGAGAGAGACACTGGGCCTGATGTGAACTTTTGAAACCTCAAAGCCCCAACCCTGTTTGGAGTTGAACACCTCCTCCAGCAAGGCCACACCTTCTAATCCTTCCCAAACAGTTTCACTAACTGGGGAGCAAACATTCAAACATCTGAGCTTGTCGTTTTTGATGGCCAAAAGTGGTGTCTTGGTTTCATTTATTACATTACATTATTATATTATATTGTATTATATTAGAGTCAGGATCTTACTAACTAGTCCTGTCTGGTCTAAACTTGTTATGTGGACTAGACTGCCTATCCTCTGCCCCTGTGCTGAGATTAAAGGGATGTGCTATCAACATTTATCTATTGATTTTTTTTTAAAGGAGGTTACCTTTTCTTTTAAAACCCAAGGTCATGTGTTAGCATCATGTTTCTATAATGTGGCAATTGGCAACCTCTTGCTGATTACTTTAGCAATCATGATGAGAACTCTCTTCATTTCAGCATCTATGCCAGATTCTCAACCTGTGGGTTGCAACCCCTTTGGACCTTGACCGACAGGGACTGTCTGAGAAAAGACAGATATTCCATCACAATTCATAACAGTATCACAATTACATCTATGAAATAGCAATAAAAACAGTTTTATGATCAGGGGTCACTGCAACATGAGGCACTGTATTAAAGGTCTGTAGCATAGGAAGGATGAGAACCATTGCCAGGCTGTGTGACTGGCACGATCCAGGGAGGAGTCAAGTGAGGAGACTTCTGAGTGCTTGTGAGAACATTCCAAGAAAACAAGACTTGTGTTTTGTGCCTTGGTTTCTTCAAAACCAGAATTGTTCTTGGAATGTGTTTTTGTGCTCCTCCCAGGTATAGCAGATAGGAGTGAATTCACTTGAGATTACTCATCACTGCCTGCCGCTATTATTCTATTAAAGGTTAAACTATATAATGCTTCTATGGAAGAACACATTTATCCACATGCAGTTTGTCCTTGGGATTGTACACAGCTTGAACTCATGAGAACTTTACTCGCGTGACCTTTCTTAACCCTGAAAAGTATAAATTACCTGAGGCTCTTAATAAAGTTGGCCATTGCATGAGACTTTGGCTCCATTCATTCATTGACTCCATTCTCCTAGGCCCTACCTCCTTGACATCAGCTTTATTTTCCCAGATCTCACCACCTCTGGAGAGGTGACAGCCAGCCTGTGGAGAGGCGGACCATCAAGAGCTTGTCTAGGTTCTCAGGTTACCATAGAGAGGCAGGGGGACCATCCAGTGTGAACTGAGGGAGGGGAGAGAGTTTAAGGGTCTTAGAGTCAGAGACTGCAGTTGTTAAAGTCACAGTAAGGCCACATTCTGAGTCTCTGCTGTTTGTTCTGGCAAACCTAGGTCTGGTGACCTAGGTCAGCCAGATACCTTGAGAACTGAAGCAGGCATTCAGAAGAGGGGACTTCTTTTTTTTTTTTTTTTTTAAAGGTTTATTTATTTATTTATTTATTTTTTTGTATGAGTGCTCTCTCTGCATGTACACCTGCATGCCACAAGAGGGCATCAGATCCCATTACAGATGGTTGTGAGCCACCATGTGGTTGCTGGGAATTGAACTCAGACCCTCTGGAAGAGCAGTCAGTGCTCTTAACCGCTAAACCATCTCTCCAGCCCCGACTTCTTTATTAGACTTGGTGTCCTTCATTCTGACCTCTCAACGTCCTACCTGGTCCTGCAGCCTGTGGGGGAAGTATCACCCTCTCTCTTTCTGATTTTGTGTGCCGTTTATTTTTTGAGAAAGGTTTTACTATGTAATCTAGGCTGGGCTGGTACAGGTGATTCTCTGGTTTTAGTATTCTCAATGCTGTCATTACAGGTCCACCAGAAGAACAACAGACCAAGTGGTGTGTGTGTGTGTGTGTGTGTGTGTGTGTGTGTGTGTGTGTGTGTGTTTGTGTGTGTGTGTGTATATGGGTATACGTGTGTGTGCTCCAGTGTGCATGTACACCTGTGTATCTCCTCCCAATTCCCCAACTCCTCAGGCATTTTCATTGGCCTGCCCTCAGGGACATTACCTGGTGCTGTCACCAGGTCTGCTGCCAGGTGTGTTGGGTACTACCTATAAAAGAACCCTCAGCCACCCCAGATCTCTCTCCTCTCTCTCTCTCTCTCTCTCTCTCTCTCTCTCTCTCTCTCTCTCTCTCTCTCTCTGTGCGTGCGTGTGCATGTGCATGTGCCTGTATCTCTCATCTCCCTGTCTCCCTGACTGTCTACCTCTATCTCTTCCTCATGTTCCCACTCTGAGTTGGCCTTTTGCTTTCACCCCTCCCTCAATAAACCTCTTACACTAGTTGTGTTGTGTGGTGTGGCATACCTTGGCATGAGCTGCCAAAGGTACGGCTACCTCCTTACTCCTTTATCCTCACACCTGCCCTCCCCTCGCCCTTCCTGCCCCAACAGGCCTTGCCATGTGTTAGCATTTGCCCTCTCCTACCTGAGACTCCTGCAACCTGAGATTACAGCGTACTCCACCATGCCAGTCTCTCTCTTTGCTTTGTTTGTTTCAGAGCCTCTGTCCTGGGCAGCATAGGAAATATCAAATGAGTCTTTTCTGTCTAATATGATTAAACTTCTGTTTGGGACAAGAATGCAAATCTTTTATCTCTGCAAGACTTTTATGCAAATGTTTTAATCACCTCACCCAGTAAAACCTTTGTTTACACAAAAGCCCAATGTTGTATCACCTGTACCAGGAATTTGGTGGCCTGGAGCAGTGATCCTTTCTTCTTGGAGCATTGACCCCTCACTCCTTCCTCCTCCATTTCTTGTGTACCAATTCTCTTCAAGACTAGCCTATTGAATAAGATTGGGAGGTCAGCCCAGCTGAAGTAGAAAAGACACAGCTGACAAAACCAGCACCTGCATGAGGATAAAAACCAAGTACACTTCCTGTCCCTGTGACTGCTTTTCTGAGCATGTCCTCTTAATCAAGAGCAGTGTCTCTCAACCTGTGGGTCTTGGCCCCCATAGGGTCCTATATCAGATACTCTGCATATCAGACATTTACATTATAATTTGTAACAGTAGCAGAATTACAGTTATGAAGTAGCAAGGAGATAATTTTATGGTTGGTGGGTCATCACAACATGAGGAACTATATTGAAGGGTTGCCAGTATTAGGAAGGTTGAGAAACACTGATCAAGAGTGAAGTTTCCCGTGTCCAGTTGGGATGGGGGTCTCCTTGTGACTCAGAACCTAAGTACCAGACTTGCACGTGGATTCTGACTCACTCCCCCAGACCACTGATAACACACGCGTGCGCGCGCGCGCGCGCGCACACACACACACACACACACACACACACACACACACACACACACACACACCAACCTCCAACCCCCAACCATGTAGGATCACTTAGCATTAGTCTGTTTCCTTTCTTAACAACTTAGCCAAAACACTGTCTTCCACATTTCCTTGGTTCCTTTTGTGTCTCCCAGATATGACAAGCTGCCATGCAAGGTTATGGTATCTCTTATTTAAAGTACTTACTGCAAGGCAAATATCTAAAACATCCTTTCTCCTCTCTTAATTAGACCTACTTTTTTTTCTGACCCCAGAGCGTATGAACTCATATCCACAGAAATAATCCTCCAAGCTAAGTGAATGTGTGTGTGTGTGTGTGTGTGTGTTTTTCCCAATAATGTATTTTTATTACTGATCACAGCTCCCTTCCTCCTCTCTTTCCAGGCATACCATTATGAATCTGTCCCCTCAGTGAACTCCCTCCCCTTCACTTTGGAGAAGGAGACCTCACATTGAATACCACTTCACCCTGGGACATATAATTCTAGCAGGACTAGGCACATCCTCTTCCACTGAGGACCAACCAGACAGTCCAGGTAGGGAGAAGACGATTCAATGGCAGGGAACACAGACCCTGCTCGACTTGATAGGAGACCCACATGGAGACAAAGCCACACATTTGCTATGAATGTGTAGGGCATCTAGGTCCAGCTCCTGCATGCTCCCTGGTTGGTGGCCCAGGCTCTGTGAGCCCCCTGGGTCCGGGTTAGTTGACTCTGTAGGTCTTCTGTGGTGTCCTTGATCCCTCCAGCTTGCTCACTCTTATCCCCGACTTTCCCATAAAACTTCTCAGGCTCCACCTGATGCTTGGCTGTGGATCTCTGCATCTTCCTCCATCCACTGCTAAACCTACACACCTATGACACTTGATTCTGTCAAAGGTGGCAAAACCATACAATGGAAAAAAAACTTCAACAAATGGTGCTGCTCTAACTGGATGTCTGCATGTAGAACAATGTAAATAGATCTATATTTATCACCCTGCACAAAGCTGAATTCCAAGTGGGTCAAGGATCTCAACATAAAACTAGATACACTAAATCTAACAGAAGAGAAAGTGGGGAATAGCCTTGAACACATTGGTACAGGAGACAACTTCCTGAGCAGAACAGCAGTGGCTCAGGGTCTAAGACTAACAATTGATAAATGGGACCTCGTGAAACTGAAAAGCAGAATTCTGTAAGGCAGAATAGGACAAAATGGTAACCTAGAGACCGGGAAAGGATCTTCACCAACCCTACGTCTGACAGAGGGCTAATATCCACATTTTATAAAGGACTCAAGAAATTAGACACCAACAACCAAATAACTCAATTAAAATGGTGTATAAAGCTAAATAGAAAGATTTTGACAAGGAGTCTCAAGTGGCTGAGAAGTCCTCAAAGAAGGGTGAGATTCTATCTTACACACACCAGAATGGCGAAGATCAAAAATTCAAGTGACATCACATGCTGGTGAGGGTGTGGAGCAGGGGGAACGCTCCTCCATGACTGCTGGGAGTGCACAGCTGAACAATCACTCTGGAAATCAATTTTGCAGTTTCTCAGAAAAAATGGGGAAAGTTCCACCTCAAGACTCAGTATTCTACTCCTGGGTATACACCCAAAAGATGCCCTACTATACCACAGAGACCCTTGTCCACCATGTTCATAGCAGCTTTACTCCTAGTAATAGCCAGAAACTGGAAACAACCCAGATGTCCCTCAACTGAAGAATGGATAAAGAAAATGTGGTATACCTCCACAGTGGAATATTATTCAGCTATGAAAAACAAAGACATAATGAATTTTGCAGGCAAATGGATGGAACTAGAGAATAGCATCCAGTGAAGTAACCCAGATCCAGAAAGACACATACGGTATGTACTCATTTATAAGGGGACATTAGCTATAATGTGCAGGCTAACCATGCTACAATCCACAGACCCAAAGAAACTGGGTAATAAGGATGTCCCAAGGGAGGATGTATCAATATCACTCAGAAGAGGAAACTAAATAGTCATTGGAGGTGGATGGAGAGAGGGATCTGGATAGGAGAGGAGGTAAGGAGGGCATGGGATGTTGATCAGGTGTGGGATATACAGGGGCAGGAGAAGGCTGGGAGTGAGAATGGAAAGCAGGAGCATCTCTGGTGACTAGCTTGAGGCCTTGGACATGGGAAGATATGGGGAGACTGTGGGGGTGACCCAAGCTGTGATTTCTACCAGAGGCATATGTAGAGACTGAAGTGGTCACTTCCTGTAGCCAGGTAGGACTTCCAGAGGAGGGAGGGAGACATCAATCCACCCACGAAACCTTCAACCCAAAATTTGTCTTGCCTACAAGATGTGCAGGGCTAAAGATGGACCAGAGACTGAGGGAATAGATAACCAATGACTGCCACAACTTGAGACCCCATCCCATGTGAGAGAACCAACCCAGTACTATTCAGCTATGCTTGTAGACAGGAGATAAGCATAACTGTCTCCTAAGTGTTGTTTTAACACAGTGATTGTTTTTGTCACTGAAAGTGCACATCTTAACAAACCCAAGTATACTATATAACCCTGGGGTCTGGTGGCAAATGCAAATGACAAAGGGCTGTCTTAGTTAAGAGGTTCCATTGTTGTGAAGAGACACCATGACCAATGCAACTCTTATAAAGGACAACATTTAATTGAGGCTGGCTTACAGGTTCTGAGGTTCAGTCCATTATCATCATGGCTGGAAACATGGCAGTGTTCAGGCAGACATGGTGCTGGAGAAGGAGCTCATGTATCTTGATCCAAAGGAAGCCAGGAGCAGCTACCTCTCTCTTCTGCCCTGGGCAGAGTTTAAGCATAGGACCTCAAAGCTCACCCCGAAGTGTCCCCAGTCTACCTTGATAAGTTTATAAGTGGTACCTTTTTATTTGCAGAGTAAGTTATTTCTCCGCATGTGCCTTGTAAGTGGTGAGGGACAGATGATGGTGTCTACCTGCAATATAGAGTCAACTTGGACTCAAATTGGAATCAAACGCTGCTTTGTTAAGTCAAGTGACCCAAGGCAAGGCAAAGCCTAAAAGTCAGTTCTCACACAATGTAGAGTCACTTTAAGCAGGAAACAACCTGATTTCCACAGGAAAAGTGGGCAGAGTTTAAGCATAGGACCTCAAAGCTCACCCCGAAGAGCCATGATGATAATGGACTGAACCTCAGAACCTGTAAGCCAGCCTCAATTAAATGTTGTCCTTTATAAGAGTTGCATTGGTCATGGTGTCTCTTCACAACAATGGAACCTCTAACTAAGATAAACTGTATTCCTACAAGGCCACACCTCTCCAACAAGCCACCAATAGAAGCATTCTGAGGAAGCATAATCAAACCACCCCAGGACCTTTATAGTAATTCATTAAACATTTCAGCTGAGTCCACCACAGCTAAGGAGGTACTGGCTGAAGTGCCGATGGCCAACTGAACTGTAGGCCTCCAGCTGCCACCAGAACATTAGGGACATAATAAAAATTAGGCGAAGTTCTCTAGACTTTAGGGTGAGCTTCCCCTTAGGCAAGGCTAGGGCTTTAACCTGAGAACCCTTTACTGAGACACGTCACAGTGTCTCTGGGAGGCATGAGTAACATCTTGGCTGAATCTTCATTAATATTGCAAGAGTACCTAGTGTTGGTTTTGATGTTTTCTGTGGTGTGAATGCTATGGTAATGGTGTGTGTGTGTGTGTGTGTGTGTGTGTGTGTGTGTGTGTGTGTGTGTGTGTCCCTTTATTCACACAATCTTTTCTTGGTGAGTTTATTAGTGGTTCCTTCCCGATAGTTTAGAGAAGAGTATAGGTCAAGATCCAAAGTAGAAATCAGGTCTAAGGATGTCTAAAACAAGGGCAGGTACTGTATTTAGAAGGACCTCTTTTAAATACTATTTATGTTATGTGTATGCCAGCATGTACATCTTTGAATCACATGCATGCAGTGTCTGAGGGGACCAGAAGTGTGCACCACATTCCTTGGAACAGTAGTTACAGGTGGATATAAGCCACTATGTCGTTCTGGGACCCTGAACACAGGTTTTGTGTAAAAGCAGTCAGCGCTCCTGGCTGCGGAGACCCAGCTCTCTAGGATGCTCTTGATTGAAGCTGTGGCCTTTTGCATCAAAACCCGAAAGAGGAAGGAGCTAGAAACAGACACTCAACCTCACTTACCTTTGCTCTTCTATCTGGACTTGTCAGGGGAGCAAACCCAGATGGAAGCCACAGTGACTGGAGCCATCTAAACAGGTCAGCTTTGTGTCTCGCCAAGGGAGTGCAGACAGGATAGGCAGGGGAAGCTTGGGTTTGGAGGGCCAAATATAAGTTGCTAAGTACCATTGGTCCCATTTCAACGGAGTCTTCCAGAAAGCAAGGCAGAAGCTTCCACTGTGTGTCTCCATGCTGTGCGGACTGGCTAATGAGACCAGTGATCCTACTGTGGCACTCAGTGCATTTCTACTCCATAGTCCTAGAGTGTTAGAACTTGTCCCGGGACAACTGACATCCTGTCCTGTCAGAGACCCTTCCAAACCTGCAACTTTGTCTGTTTTTTAGGTTCCTGTAAACAATTTATCTCTAGTTTGGACCACACTTCTCCATCTCCAATTTAAAACTTTACCTACTGAATAGCATGGCTCTTAGATCAATCTTCAATAACTTCTGGGCATTATTTTATATCTCTGACAACAATTTATATGTTTCTTATTAGGTTGCTATATACCTTTCCTATAAAGTCTTCAGGTTGCAATTGATGGGCTAGTATTGATGTCCCATTTGTTCAATGAATTTCCCCTCGTATAGAGAGAATTAATCTGCTGAGCTTTCTAGACATTGGCAATACATAAAAATTCTATAATAAAGTATGCTATTATCTCTTTTTGAAGATGAATAATGAGACCTGACAATTTCTTTCTAAAGCAATAATCAAGAAAGAGAGCCCTACATTTAATTCATTATGCATGCCCATAGAAAAAGCAAGGGAGAAACAAACATTTTCTTTATCCATTTGAGTCAACTGTGGGCTTAAATTATAGGTTCTTACAACTTTAACTTAATTGCTATCAGAAAGAAGCACAGTCGGTGTGATCAGATACCTCACAGAATACAAAAGTGATAATCTTTGACATTTTAGAAAGGGATAGAATTATCTCTGCCCTAACCTGTACTGATTTTCTTTCACAGTGAATTCACAAAATATACATCAGAACAGAAAAGACCTAAGGCAATTTAAACAGAAGCTCTGTTACTAAAGTACAGGCTGTCCCAGATCATAAGAACTTGGCTTGTGACTCTTCATGTCTGTGTTTATAAGGGATAATGAAATGAACATTCTTCCTTCTCCCCATCCTTCCATGTCTGCCTCCCTTCCTCTTTTCCTGTGGAAATCAGGTTGTTTCCTGCTCTAAGTGACTCTACATTGTGCGAGCACTGGCTTTTAGGTTTTGCCTTGCCTTGGGTCACTTGATTTAACAAAGCAGCATTTGATTCCAATTTGAGCCCCAGTTCACTCTATATTGCAGGTAGACACCATCTTCTGTCCCTCACCACTTACAAGGCACATGCGGAGAAATAACTTACTCTGCAAATAAAAAGGTACCACTTATAAACTTATCAAGGTGGACTGGGGACATATGGGTACACGGGCATATGAAATGGATGCCAGAAGAACCAGGCTGGAGAATCACCCAACATACCAGCCTGTTTTAGTGACTTTTCTATGACAAAAACTATGACGAAAGGGAGTTAGAAAAGCAACACTTATTTGGAGTTCCAGAGGGTTACAGTCTCTGACCACCATGGCAGGGAACATGGCAGCAGGCAGGCAAGTAGGCATGGCACTGGAGCAATAGATGATACCTCACATTCTTATCTACAAGGAGGAGGCAGAGAGGACTAACTGGAACTGATGAGGTCTTTTGAACCTCAAAGTCTACCCCAACTCTTACTCTCCTGTTGTAATTGTCTGAGAGGCTTACTGCCTCTGTCTGACAACCTAGGCCTACTCCTGGAAGCTTGGAGCCTCTGTACAATCTAATCTAGGCCCAGAATATTTTCAGCCTCTGAGACTTACTGCTGAATAAGTAAGCTCACCCTTCTTAGTTCTTTCTGAACTCTGACTGGCTGGTTCAACTCAACTGTTCTGGTGTAAACTCCTCTCCCAGCAGACTGATTCAGTCTGGCTTTTCTCCCAGCCTCTGAATTGATCTGCTTTGCCTCAAACTAACTCTAACAATCTTTTCTAATTTTCTGGTTCCTTTTCATTCTCTTGCTCATTCTGTCTCTACCTGTGTTTAGCTTGTTCTCTCTTCATCTATCTCTGTAAAACTGCCTCTTTCTCTTTCTCTGTTGCTGAACTCTCCCTCTCAACTCTACTGCACTGCTCTCCACAAACTCTATTGTAGTCTCTTCTTCCTGTATGCACTGTCTCTGTCTCTCCCTTAAATAGCTTCCCTTTCCGCTCTCCTCTTAGGAGAGCTAGGTATATCCTATTGTCAAATCTTTCTCTGATTTGTCGCTCAATTAGACATCACTTTCAAATATGGGTGCTTCCTTCTACAAACTAACTTTGCCTTCATTCTTTGGGATTAAATGTGAGTACGAAGGACATGTCTGTATTCCAGCAAGAGTGATTAAAGGTGTATGCTAAGGGCTAAGCCACACTCTTACTAGAAACAGGTTCAAATATCCTGTAACACCCCAGTGACACACCTCCTCCAACAAGGCCACACCTCCTAGTCCTTCCTAAACAGTTTTATCATTTGGAAACCAAATATTCAAATATATGAGCCTATGGGGTCCATTTGTAGTCACCATCACGCAGATGGACAAAGTAGGTGGCTTCCCAGTGTGTGCCTCAAGGGTGTGATAGGGACAGAGAACTCCAGCTTGTAGTGGGGTTCATCTTGGTCCTTACTGTTTGATATAATCCACTCGAACTCATCTGTTGATTCATCAGAATCTGGTCCCAGCACCTAGTTTCCAGCGCCCTGTTCTTTGCAACTCAACTCAAGCTTGTGGTTTGATTGATCCTGTAATGCCCCCCTGTCCCCCGCCAGCAACTTTGTATGCCTAGTTAGGTTTGACATTGCTGTTCTGAAACATCATGATGAAAAGAAATTTCAGAAGGAAAGGGTTTATTTGGCTTATGTATCCTGAATCATGGTCCGCTGAGGGAAGCCAAGGCAGGAACTGAAACTGGGCAGCTACCTGGAGGCAGGGGCAGATGCAGAAGCCATGGAGGACTGTTGCTTACTGACTTTCTCCCCCTGGATTGCTCAGCCTGCTTTCTTATAGAACCCAGGACTAGCTCAAGGATGGTACCACAACGGGTGGGGCCCTCCATTATTGATTAATAACTAAGAAAATGCCCTACAGGCTTGCCTCCAGCCAGACCTTCTGGATGCATTTTCTCAACTGAGGTTCCCTCCTCTCACATGAATATAGTTTGTACCCAGTGGACATAAAGCCAGCCAGCACAGTATATGATATGTGTAGTGTATGATCTAAGAATTAATATTAGTAAGCATGGAATGAAAGGTTTGTTATGAATGATGTTATTATCATCAGTAATTGGTTCATTTGAAAATTACAAACTGTGTGTGTGTGTGTGTGTGTGTGTGTGTGTGTGTGTATGTGTGTGTGTGTGTGTGTATTTTGACAGTTTTGGAGTTTTGGTTTCTTTAAAAAATAGAAATATTATGGAAAAATGCTTTACTATTAGGTGTGGATATGGGGCTACTTCAGGTGGTTCACAGCAGATGACTATGGTTTGCCTCATGCTCTAGCAGGGGCATGATTTTGTCAGTGGAAGAGAGTTTCCATAATATTGTGACATTGGGACTTCTGGGGACTTTTCAGAGGATATCTAAATGCTAGGTCCCTGAGAGGGTTTGTTGGTTGGCTGGTTGTTGGTTGATGGTTGATTGCTATTGGTTGTTGTTCATCGTGGTTTATTAAGTAGTCGTGTGCAAAGAAGACACAAGGAAAAGAAGAAATTAGATATCTTGATAATGAAGATCAAACTTGCTCCAAGGAACTCCGTGCCCCTAATCAGCAGGAAGTAGTACAACAATAACACTGCTCCCCTCTCCCTTCTATCCCCCTTTCTCTCCTATTCAGGTAAAAGGGGTGGAGAAGGGTGGAAGAACCCACAAAGTAACAAATGCCAGCTGTGAGTGTGTGTGTGTGTGTGTGTGTGTGTGTGTGTGTGTGTGTGTGTGTGTATGTATGCACAGGCTGTCTATACAGATACACATGTGTATGTACCTGAGGTTAGAGGACAACCTTGAATGTCATTCATCAGTTACTGTTCACATCCCCTCCGCTACACCTTTTGAAACAGACTCTCTAACTGGCCTGGAGTTATTACCAAATGGACTAGGCTGGCTTGGACATCCAGTTCCAGGGACTAGTGTTTCTCTGTGTTCCCAGTGCTGGGATTGCAGGCATATGCCCTATGTAGTCTTTCATTCATGTGTGTCCTGGGAATTGATTCAAGGTCCACATGTTTGCAAAAGAAGTACTTATACCCTGAGACATCTCCCAAGCACATACACCTTTCACTAAACTTAGATTGATTTATTATTTTTATTTATTTGTGTGTGTGTGTGTGTGTGTGCACGTGCGCATGTGCGCACGTCCATGTACATTTATTTGCACCGTGTGTGCACAGGTACCTGAGGAGGCCAGACAGCATTAGATTCCCAAGAACTGGAGTTGTAGGTATTTATAAGCTTATTGATAAGGGTTTTAGGATACAACTCAGGGCCTCTGGGAGAGCAGTAAGTGTCCTTACCTACTGAGTCATTTCAGCTCCCTCCCACATGCTTTCTTAATACCTAAATATAAACTTCAAACTTCAATTTTTATGGCCTAGCCAGTGTGGTGCTTACATTGCAGACTGGGAGTTGGCTTCAGCCAGGCCAGGAGAAAGGCCCATTCATAAGGTTATAAGCCTGCCCAGGAGTGAATCACAGCACACAGCAATGATGTGAGAAGAGAGATCTGTCCTGCCCCCACCCATGTACGTACTTAGAGAATTCCTTCTGTATCTTAGGGTCCTTTTCTGCCTCTGACTTTGTTTTATCATTTTAAATCACCAGGTTTTAAAAAAATCGTCTAGTATTTCAAGCACTCAGAAAGCTTCAGGAAATGTTCATGAGCCTCTCACATAATTCTCTCAAATGCAATATTGTATCATAGTTTCTTCAGATAGTGGTGTGTGTGTGTGTTGTATATGTGCATATGTGCATGTAAATGTGTGGGTGTGTACATGTGTTTGGTGTGTGTGTGTGTGTGTGTGTGTGTGTGTGTGTGTGTGTGTGTGTATACATGTGTTTGGTGGGGGAGGACCAGCAGCTGGCAGAGGTCAGCCTCAGGTATCCTTTCTCAGGATCCATTCACCTCGATCTCTAGGATAGGATATCTCACTGGAAATGGGAGCTTGCCAATTAGGCTAAACTGGCCAACTTGGGAGAGGCAACAATCATCCTGTCTCTGCCTCCCTGGTACTGGGATACAAGTGAGTGGCATCATGCTCAGACTGGGAATCTCACCTGGATTGTGACAAGTGTCTTCTGGACTGAGCCATTTCTCTAGCACTTCTCCACCTCCTCTTCCTTTTATTTCCCAAGGAAGAAATTCTTCTGGTTTCCTTGGTAGGTTATTTTGTTGACTGATTAAGGGGAAAGGGCCCGGACCCCAGTGTGCAGCAGTGCTACCCCTGGGCAAGTAGTCCTGGATGTCATAAACAAGTAAGCTGAGCAAGTCATGGAATGCAAACCAGTAGTTCTCCATGGCTTCTTCAGATCCTGCCCCCAGGTTCCTGCTTTGAGTTCTGCCCTTACTCCCTCAGTGATGGACTGTTACCTGGAAATGTAAGAGGAAATAAACCCTTCCCTCCTCAAGTTGCTTTTGGACCTGGTGTTTATCGCAGCAATAGGCACCCTAACTAACACAGCACAATAATGGAGGGATACAGGGCCAGGTCGCCTTAACAGCTCCAGCCTCTAGATTGTTCCCAGAAGCTCTTCCTAACCTTGAGAGCTTTCTCTTCCTCAGTCTATCATTGTTTGTCTCAGCCTTGCCCTGAGTCTTAGTCCCATTCTATCTCCTTCCTGCCACTTGCAAAAACCTCATTCTACCATGGGGTAAGCATCATCTCACAGTTTCTGGAGACTCCTTGTATTGTATTTTCTTCCTTATTGATTTGTAAGAACAGAGAATCCTTTATGTGATATGTGGTAGATATTGATCTGTCCTCGGTGCAATAAGCTGTAAATATCTTCAACTGCGACTTGGTTTCTAGCTATAGTTACCATGCCTTTTTAATACAGACCTTTATAAAACATCTAACATTGCCAATCTCTCCTTTTATGGCTTCCTGTCTCTGGGTTGCATTAATTACAGATACAGAGAATAGCTACAGCACAGGTGGACCACTGGCCGAGGCTTCCATTGTTGGAACCTGCTATTGAAGTGACAGTCTGCCCCACGCAGCATGTCAGCTAGCTGTGGATGTGTCTTATGTTTGACCTTGTGAGTTTCAGGGGATCTGAGGACATGTTTAGTTTGAGACAAAGGTCTGGAGTCCCATGCCCCACTAAGTCAGACCACCAAGTCTCCTAGAAATGGCAGGATCTCTGTTCCCTCACAATTCCCTCTGAATGGCAAGGAGGATGACTTCAATGGCATTCCCTACTCCTTATCTCCTGCCTTCATTTGTTTCTGTCCCTCTTTCACGTCCCCATGTCCCCAGTTGGTTCCAGGAGTAGCTGAGATCCACTGGGATCCACTGACCCAGAGGCTAAGCTCTGAAGTTCCAGTCTACTTCAGCTTGAAGAATCAGGTATGGCCTGGGTCCAAACTTCCAGTTTTTAGGCTCCTATAGTCTACAGCGAATACAGCAAAAAACAGGACTTCACATTTTTAAAGTAGCACAGGCAATGGTTTTAAATATCCTAGAGAAAAATGTCTTTCCGAAGAGCAACCACTGAATCTGTAGGGGCAGTGTGAGTTCCAAGGAGACCCTAAGGAATCCATTTATGTAATCGGCTGGTGATTTCTCCATTCTTCTCAGTGACTCTGGGCTCAGTACAGACTTAAATACTCAGTAGGGAATCCTATGGCTTATAATCAATGCTTTGTGTCAGGACTCCTTGCCATTCTAGTCTTTAGATGCATGCTGGCAGCCTTGAGAATGCTGGCAGAGTGGGGAATGGCAGATTTCTCTCTGCTTCCCCACTTCCTGCTGGTGGATCCACAGAAAGGCAAAGATTTCATTTCTATCGGCTGGATTGTCCTGGGAGGCCAAGCACAGGCTAGGCTGTGCTAGAATGACGTACCTTGACCATCCTTCTCGGTCACTGATTAGTCTCTGGCCAAGCTCTCCGCTATGGTTTAGAAAGAGATGCTCATTTTTACTTATACATCACTTATGGCTTTGGTTTGCTATCTCTCCAGCCTTGGGTTGGTATGGCTCTCTTCTCGTGTCTGAGAACTGATTTTGGATGAGTGCTACCAAAGGCACTTTGTGTCATCTGTCCATTGAGGTGTGAGGTGAGACACAAAGAGACATTTGATTTTGCTTTAGAAATTCTCAAAACAAAAAATAAAAAAAAAAAAAAAAAAAAAAGACCTCCTTTCACCACAGAGACATTACAAGCTATAAAGGAAAACCTTCTTAAAATTATTTACTTCCCATATGAGGTCCCTTGGAGTCCCTGGGCGCAAGCACTGTGAAGAGGAAGGGGTACATCTCTGTTATCAAACAAACTTTTGACTTAGTCAGGGTCTCTAGCATGCATGTCTACCCTGTCTCTGGAGATCGATTCTTGACTCTGGTTCATCTTTTCCTATCTTTATCATTCTAGGGGCTGCTTCCCTGTGACCGAGCAAGAGAGCCTCATACTTGTTCTTGTAGTGGTGCCTTAGAAGCAGAACTTAGCTACAAAAGCCAAGCCAAGCCAAGCCAAGCCAAGCCAAGCCAAGCCAAGCCAAGCCAAGCCAAGCCAAGCCAAGCCAAGCCAAGCCAAACCAAACCAAACCAAACCAAAACCAAAACCAAAAGCCCTCTGGTGAGAAGAGGTGAGAGGTCTTGATCTGTGTCATCTACCAATCCCTCTCCTCTCTCTCCCTCTCTCTCTCTCCTCTCTCTCTCTCTCATCTGTATAATTCAGGAATGGAACCTGGAACCTTGAACCTTTGTACATTTTAGGAATGTGCTCTGCCATTGAGCAATTTGCCTAGCATCCAACTCTGGGTTAACTCACACTCTATCCTGACCCCCACCCCCAGTTTATATATATATATATTTATATATATATATATATATATATGTGTGTGTGTGTGTGTGTGTGTTTGTGTGTGTGTGTATGGTGTATGTATGTATGTATGTTTGCAATCCTGGGGAGGGGGTGGACAGACATTTTAAAGCTGAGTTACAGTCCACAAAACTATCAGCTAACTTCACTCTATTTTAATACAATTTCTTTTTTTTTATTGTACAGTATTATTAACCATCAGAATGTTGTGACATTTTCTTTTTTTAATTTTATTTTTCTTTGATATTTTATGTATTTAAAATTTATGTATTTACATTTCAATTGTTATCCCCTTCCACCCTCTCCCATACCCCATCGTGCCCCCTCTGCTTCTGTGAGGATGCTCTCACTTCCACCCACCCACTCCCACCTCAATGCCCTGGCATTCCCCTACACTAGGGAAATGAGCCTTCACAGGACCAAGGGCTTCTCCTCCTATTGATGCTAGAAAAAGCCATCCTCTGCTACTCTTTGCATCAGCAACAGTAACTGGGTTTGGTGGCTGCATATGGGATGGATTGCCGGGTGGGGCAGTCTCTGGATAGCCTTTCCTTCAGTCTCTGCATTACTGTTTGTTCCTGTATTTCCTCCTGTGTTTTTTCTCCCTTCTAAGAAAAAATGAAGCATCCACATTTTGATCTTCCTTCTTCTTGAGTTTCATATGATCTATGGATTGTATTTTGGGTTTTCCAAGGTTTTGGGCTAATATCCACTTATCAGTGAGTGCATACCACGTGTGTTCTTGTGTGTCTGGGTTACCTCACTCAGCATGATATTTTCTAGTTCCATCCATTTGCCAAAGAATTTCATGAAGTCATTGTTTTTAATAGCTGAGTAGTACTCCATTGTATAAATGTACCACATTTTCTGTATCCATTCTTCTCTTGAAGAACATCTGGGTTCTTTCCAGCATCTGGCTATTAAAAATAAGGCTGCTGTGAACATAGTAGAGCACGTGTCCTTGTTATATGTTAGAGCATCTTTTGGGTCTATGTCCAGGCATGATATAGCTGGGTCCACAGGTAGTACTATGTCCAGTTTTCTGAGGAATCCCCAGACTGGTTTCCAGAGTGACTGTATGAGCTTGCAATCCCACCAACAATGGAAGAGTGTTCCTATTTCTCCACATCCTTTCCAGAATCTGCTGTCACCTAAGATTTTGATCTTAGACATTCTGATTCTGAGCTGGGATCTCAGGGTTGTTTTGATTTGTATTTCCCTGATGACTAAGGATGCTGAACATTTCTTTAGGAACTTCTCAGCCATTCAGTATTCCTCAGCTGAAAATTCTTTGTTTAGCTCTGTACCTCATTTTAAATAGGATTATTTAATTCTCTGGGGTCTAACTTCTTGAGTTCTTGGCATATATTAGATATTAGCCCTCTATTGGATGTAGGATTGGTAAAGATCTTTTCCCAATCTGTTGATTGTCATTTTGTCCTATTGACAGTGCCCTTTGCTTTATAGAAGCTTTGCAGTTTTATGAGATCCCATTTGTCAATTCTTGATCTTAGAGCATAAGCCATTGGTGTTCTGTTCAAGGCTCTTCCCCACTTTCCCTTCTATTAGTTTCAGTGTATCTGGTTTTAAGTGGAGGTCTTTAATTCACTTGAACTTGAGCTTTGTACAAGGAGATAAAAGTGGGTCAATTTGCACTTTTCTACATGCTGACCACCAGTTCAACCAGCACCATTTGTTGAAAAGGCTATCTTGTTTCCATTGGATAGTTTTAGCTCCTTTGTCAAAGATTGCGTGACCATAGGTGTGTGGGTTCATTTTTGGGTCTTTGATTCTATTCCATTGATCTACCTGACTATATCTCTACCAATACCATGCAGTTTGACCACAATTGCTCTGTAATACAGCTTGAGGTCAGGGACAATGATTCCCCAGAAATTCTTTTATTGTTGAGAATAGTTTTAACTAACCTGGGTTTTGGGTCATTCCAAATGAACTTGGAAATTGCTCTTTCTAACTCTATGTAGAATTGAGATAGAATTTTGATTGGTATTGCATTGAATACGTAGATTGCTTTTGACAAGATGGACATTTTTACTATATTAATCCTGCCAATCCATGAGCATGGGAGATCTTTCCATTATCTGTGATCTTCGATTTTTTCTTCAGAGACTTGAAGTTCTTGTCATACAGATTGTTCACTTGCTTGATTAGAGGCACTGAGGTATTTTATATTATTTGTGGCTATTGTGAAGGGTGTCATTTCCCTAATTTCTTTCTCAGCCTGTTTATCCTTTCAGTAGAGGACGGCTATTGATTTGTTTGAGTTAATTTTCTGTCCAGCCACTTTGCTGAAGTTATCAACTCTGGTGGAATTTTTGGGATCACTTAAGTATACTATCATATCATCTGCAAATAATGATATTTTGACTTTTTCCTTTCTAATTCCTTTGATATCTTTTGTGTTGTCTAATTGCTCTGGCTAGGATTTCAAGTACTATATTGAATAGGTAGGGAGAGAGCGGGCAGCCTTGTCTAGTCCCTGATTTTAATGGGATTGCTTCAGGTTTTTCTCCATTTAGTTTGATATTGGTTACTGGTTTTTGTATATTGCTTTTACTATGTTTACAGATGGGCCTTGAATTCCTGATCTTTCTAAAACTTTTACCATGAAGAAGTGTTAAATTTTGTCACATGCTTTCTCAGCATCTAATTGAGATAATCATGTGTTTTTTTTCCTTTGAGTTTGTTTATATGGTGGATTATGTTGATGGATTTCCATATATTGAACCATCCCTGCATCCCTAGGATGAAGCCTACTTGATCATGATGGATGATCATTTTGATGTGTTCTTGGACTCAGTTTGTGAGAATTTCATTGAGTATTTTTGCATTGTTATTAATGAAGGAAATTGGTTTGAAGTTCTCTTCTTTTACAGGGTCTTTGTGTGGTTTAGTTGTAAGTATAATTGTGGCTTCAAAGAATGAATCGGGTAGTGTTCTTTTGTTTCTATTTCTGGAATAGTTTGAAGAGAATTGGTATTAGGTATTTTTGCGAAGGTCTGATAGAATTCTGCACTAAACCCATCTGGTCCTTGGCTTTCTTTGGTTGAGAGACTTTCAATGACTGTTTCTATTTCTTTAGGAATTATGGGACTGTTTAGATGATTTATTCAATCTTGATTTAACTTTGGTACCTGGTATCTGTATAGGAAATTGTCCATTTCCTCCTGATTTTCCAGTTTTATTGAGTATAGGTTTTTATAGTAAGATCTGATAATTTTTTGAATTTCCTCAGTTTCTGTTGTTATGTCTCCTTTTCATTTCTGATTTTGTTAATTTGGATACTGTCTCTGTGCCCTCTTATTAGTCTGGCTAAGGGTTTATCTATCTTGTTGATTTTCTCAAAGAACCGGCTCTTGGTTTTGTTGATTCTTTGTATAGTTCTTTTTGCTTCTACTTCGTTGCTTTCAGCCCTGAGTTTGATTATTTTCTTCTCGCTACTCCTCTTGGGTGAATTTGCTTCTTTTCACTCTAGAGCTCTCAGGGGTGCTGTCAAGCTGCTAGTGTATGCTCTCTCCAGTTTCTTTTTGGAGGCACTCAGAGCTATGAGTTTTCCTCTTAGCACTGCTTTCATTGCGTCCCATGTGTTTGGGTATGATGTGCTTTTATTTTCATTCAATTCTTAAAAGCCTTTAATTTCTTTCTTTCTATCTTTCTTGACTAAGTTGTCATTGAGTAGATTGTCGTTCAGGTTCCATGTGTATGCGGGCTTTCTGTTGTTTTGCTGTTATTGAAGACCAGCCTTAGTCCATGGTGCTCTGATAGGACGCCTGGGATTAATTCAATCTTCTTGTATCTATTGAGGTCTGTTTTGTGATCAATTATATGATAAATTTTGGAGAAGGTACCATGAGGTGCTGAGAAGAAGGTATATTCTTTTGTTTAGGATGGAATGTTCTCTAGATACCTGTTACATTCATTTGTTTCATAACTCCTGTTAGTTTCACTGTGTCTCTGTTTAGTTTCTGTTTCCATGATCTGTCCATTGATGAGAGTGCAGTGTTGAAGTCTCCCGCTATTATTGTATGAGGTGCAATGTATGCTTTCAGCTTTAGTAAGGTTTCTTTTATGAATGTGGGTGCCCTTGCATTTGGAGCATATTTGTTGAGAATTGAGAGTTCATCTTGGTAGATTTTTCCTTAGATGTGTATGAAATGTCCTTCCTTATCTTTTTTGATAATTTTTGGTTGAATGTCAATTTTATTTGATATTAGAAAGGCTATTCCAACTTGTTTCTTTGGACCATTTTCTTGGAAAAATGTTTTCTGTTCCTTTACTCTTGTGTTTGTCTCTGTCACTGAGGTGTATTTCCTGTATTCAGCAAAATGCTGGGTCCTCTTTCCATATCCACTCTGTTAGTCTATGTCTTTTTATTGGGGAATATGTCCATTGATGTTAAAAGATATTAAGGAATAGTGATTGTTGTTTCCTGTTATTTTTGTTGTTAGAGGTGGGATTATGTTTGTGTGGCTCTCTTCTTTTGAGTTTGTTGCAAGAAAATTACTTTCTTGCTTTTTCTTGGGTATGGTTTCCCTTCTTGTGTTGGAGTTTTCCATCTATTATCCTTTGTAGGGCTGGAATTGTAGAAAGATTTTGTGAAAATTTGATTTTGTCTTGGAATATCTTGATTTCTCCATCTATGGTAGCTGAGAGTTTTGCAGGGTATAGTAGCCTGGGCTGCCATTTGTGTTCTCTTAGGGTCTGTATGACATCTGTCCAAGATCTTCTAGCTCTCATAGTCTCTATTGAGAAGTCTTGTATACTTCTGCTTAGTCTGTCTTTATACGTTACTTGACCTTTTTCCCTTACTGCTTTTAATATTCTTTCTTTGTTTAGTGCATTTGTTGTTTTGACTATTATGTGACAGGAGGAATTTCTTTTCTGGTACAATCTGTTTGGAGTTCTGTGGGCTTCTTGTACCTTCACGGGCATCTCTTTCTTTAGGTTAGGGAAGTTTTCTTCTATAATTTTGTTGAAGATATTTACTGGCCCTTTAAGTTGGGATTCTTTGCCCTCTTCTATATTTTTTATCTTGAGATGTAATCTTCTCATTATGTCCTGGATTTCCTGGATGTTTTGGGTCAGGAACCTTTTGCATTTTGCATTTTCTTTGACTATTGTGTCAATATTTTCAATGGTATCTTCTGCCCCTGAGATTCTCTCTTCAAACTCTTGTATTCTGTTGGTGATGCTTGTATCTATGTCTCCTGATTTCTTTCCTAGGTTTTCTATCTCCAGGATTGTCTCCCTTTGTGATTTCTTTATTGTTTATATTTCCAGTTTTAGATCCTGCATGGTTTTGTTCAATTCCTTCACCTGTTTGGTTGTGTTTTCCTGTAACTCTTTAAGGGACTTTTGTGTTTCCTCTCTAAGGCCTTCTACTTGTTTATCTTTAAACAAGTTATACTTGTTCCTTGTATTTCTTTAAGGGAGTTATTTATGTACTTCTTAAAGCTCTCTATCACCATCAAGAGATATGATTTCTTTTTTTTTTCTGGCCCCCTTCCCAAGAGATATGATTTCAAATCCAAATCTTGCTTTTCCGGTGTGTTGAGATATCCTGTATTTGATGTTGTGGGAGAACTGGATTCTGATGATGCCAGGTAGTCTTGGTTTCTATTGCTTAGGTTTTTGCACTTGCCTCTCACCATCTGGTTCTCTCTGATTTTAGTTGGACTTGCTATGCTTGACTGGAGCTTGACCCTCCTATGAGCCTATGAGCCCGAGAGCCTGACGCAGGCCGCCCTGTGGCTCCTGCATCCTGGACACTCCCAAGGGTCTTTCCTTATGCAGTCAGTGGAGCGGAAGTGGGGTCCCACCTGTGGTCTTAGGAGTGGGCGAGCTCCTGGGAGACCTGCTCTCTGAGGTCAGGTTTTGGGTTCAAGGACTGTGGGACAGCCCCAGCTCTGGGCACAAATGGAGATGAGAACGGTCCTGTTCCAGGGTGCACTGCAGGTCCCGCACCTCATGTGCTTCTGGCAGGTCTCTCTTTGGATAGTCAGTGAACAGAAAGTGGGGTCTTACGTGTGGGCTTAGGAGTGAGAGTGCTCCTAGACGATCTGCTCTCTCAGGGCAGGTTTTAGGTCCTAAGGACTGTGGGACAGCCTTAGCTCTGGGTGGAGCTGGAGACCTGAAGTCCAGCTAACTTCTCTAATGGCTCTTGTTTCATCATGGGTGATTTCAAGTCCCCAAAATGATGTTTTGGATGACGTTGGGTGGAGAGTCATCCAACATAGTATTGCTTAGTATTTCCTCCACACTGATGCAAAGCTGTGCAATGTAATGACCCTCAGGAATGGGCCACTGTGAAGTCAGGAAACAGTATGAGCTATGTCGTAGGAGTTTCTACAGTGCACTCAATCTTAAATTTAGGAAACAGTATAAAAAGATTGCATTTACCAGGGAGCTCACAGAATTCCTGAAAATTTAAGTCATTTCTCTGAAGCTGGTGCAAGCTAGCTCCAGGACACCACCAGATAGGGTCCAAGAGGCCAGGAAGAGACTGTGATCTCCACTGTGTCCCTTTCTTGCTCATTCCTTGCTGGGAACAATGATGTGTTACTCCTGAGGGCTTCCTGAGGTGGCTTACCCAAGGTCCCTATTATTAAGCGCTTAATACTATGTCCTTTAAACATTCCAGCCTGCAGCCACTGTGTTCCCAACCTTCTTACTGCTGCAGCCCTTTAATACCGTTCATAATGTTGTAGCAATCCCAACCATAAAATTATTTTTGTTGCTACCTTATAACTATAATTTTTCTAGTGTTACACATCACAATATAAATATCTGTGTTTTCCAATACTCTTAGATGACCTCTTTGAAAGGATTGTTTGAACTCCAAAGGGGTCACAATCCTCAGGTTGTGAATCACTGCTTTAGTCAATTCATTCCCTCCCCTCCTCCTTGCTTCTTTTTGTGGGGAAGATAATTTTGAAATTACATTTATGTACAGAAAATTTAGCAATGTACATTTCACCCAGTTTAGTGGTGATCTTTGGCCTTTGCCTTTTCCAGTTTGGCAATGCCAGCCACAAATTTAGAACCAGGATGTTGTCTCCCCAGTGGTGGTGGAGCTCATTGTAATTTGTCCTAAAAGCTTCTGTCAGCTTAGCCAGAGCACCCTTGTCTTCTGAGTTAACCCAGGTGACGACAACTGTGGTAAATATGTTCTGTGGACCAGGTGCCCCAGTCTGGCCTTTCCTTGATGATACAGTAGGGGAGCCCTGTCTTGTGACACAGCTCAGGCAAGAAAAAACACCTGCTCAATGATGTCTATATTGTGGGCAATCACCACCAGTTGAGCCTTCCTGTTCTCCACCAAGTGACCGTATTGACTCCTGCTCTAAGGACAGGTGGTTGAGACATTCCTTTCGTCAGCAACTTTCTTCTCAGCTTTGCTTCTCCCTCTTCGTTTCTGGCCTGTACTTGTGGGCCAGCTTAAGCAGCTGGGTAGCTGTTCACAGATTTAGGGCCTGGGTAAACTAGTTAATGGCAGGAGGTACTTTGAACTGCGTTTAGAGGATGACCCTTTGCTGATGGCCTGATGTAGTGGGGCAATTTGATGAAGCCTGTGAGATCTCTTTTGGGATAAATGTACTGAACAATGTGGAAGTGCTTAGGATTTTTCTCGGAGGATTCACCACCTTTTTGGCCTCCCATATCTCCACAATGGCAGAGGCCAGGGTCACCTTCCCTTGAACTTCTTCCCTTTGGGTGTCTTGCTGGGCTGGAGGAGAGAGGTTCATTTTCAAGTAAAGCTCAGATATGGGACTAGGGCACTGCTAACCTCTGAGCATAAAGATACAATTGACTGTAAATTTCTTGGGAGAGTAAGGCCATGGCTTTCTTTCAGACTTACATTCAGTTCACAAGTTTGAACTAAGAATAAATGTAACCCCCAGCTTGTGTTGCCCTCATCAAAATGAAGAATTGACTGTTACTCAGTGTTTTCACTCTCAAAATTCACATAAAGAGCAGGGAAGGTTGAACATGTGGCAACGGGTTCTTTTTCTCTTTCTTTCTTCCCTTTCTTTCTTTCTTTCTTTCTTTCTTTCTTCCTTTCTTTCTTTCTTTCTTTCTTTCTTTCTTTCATTCCTTCCTTTCTTCTCCTCCTTCTCTTTCTTCTCCTCCTTCCTCTCCCTTTTCCTCTTATTCTTCCCCCTCTTAAGGTGTGTGTGTGTGTGTGTGTGTGTGTGTGTGTGTGTGTGTGAACACATGTTCAGGTGTTTAATATAGGCTAGAAAAGGGGATCCCCTGGACTTACAGGTAGCTATGAGCTACCCTAAGTGGGGGCTGGGAACTGAGCTCCAATTCTCTGCAAGAGTGGCAACTGCTTTTCATCCTGAGAGATCTTTCAAGACCCACCCTAGGTGTTTTTTTTTTTAACCCAATTGGCAGTTGAAATTGACTATCACGAGGAATGAGTGTGCTTTATAGCCTAATAAATTAATTCAAAGTGAGATTTTCCACACCCCCTATTTGGCAGCATAAAACTTTGTTCCTGCAGTCTATCTGGACTCAGGAGCACAAAGCAGCATGAAGTGTAGTTCTATGGGGGATATTTCCAAGAGACAACTATAAGAGAGTTGTGGTTTAAAGAATGGACACCATGTATGGAGAATTTCAACAAATAGGAATGTTTGGTGATGACTTATTATCCATAATATCCCCCCATGAAGGTGAGCAGAGTCATGAACTCCATTTTGGAGGCTGCAGTCAGCGATGATTTCTAAGGCTCCTTGCTGAACAGCAAGAATCATAGTAACAAAGCCAGGTTGCTTTTCTTCTTGAATCGGCTCATCCCATCAAACAGGATAGAAACTGAGCCATCTTTTCATCTAGAGAACAAAGTGACGGGGACCAACCTGAGGCATAGGCCTGAAAAAGGAAACCTAAAAAGTATTTGGGCCTGAAGCAACAGGGCTAAATAATGTTTGCACGATCTCTATTAGAGAGAAGTTGAAGGACGAATGTATAATCCTTCTGTGCCTCTGAGAGACTGTTGAAAAGTCTTTGTAATGTCAGTCAGACGCAGTACAATGTATGTCACCACACGCCACCAGCAAGGCCCTCTTGGATGCCCCTAGAACTATCTTTACAAAGGGAGGGCTGCCCGGGGATATGGAAATGCACCTGCAACTTGGAAGCTATTGGTGGGGGTATATGTGAAAGTGGCAAGTGCCGGTTTCCTCAGATCTTAACACTGTCTGACATATCAGTGATCAGCACCAGTGTCGTGTTTTGAGAATTGGTTTTGGGGTCATCGGTAAATCTTTCTTCAGCGCTAAGTTGTTTGGGCATTGGCTTTAGCCTACGTTATGCTTTTCTCCTGTTGTCACAGTAACCCATCACGAGGCAACAGGTTACTTGCAAATGCTTTCTTGAGAAGTGTGGTGGTTTGGATATGCTTGGCTTAGGAAGTGGCACTATTTGGAGGTATGGCCTTGTTGGAGTAGGTGTGACCTTGTTGGAGGAAGTATATCACTGTGGGCATGGGCTTTAAGCCCCTCGTCCTAGCTGCCTGGAAGCCAGACTTCTCCTGTCTGCCTTTGGATGGAGATGTAGAACTCTCAGCTCCTCCACAGCCCCACTGGACACTCCCATGCTCTCACCTTGATGAGAATGGACAGAGCCTCTGAACCTGTAAGCCGGCCCCAGTTAAGAGTTGCCTTGGCCATAGCATCTCTTCATAGCAGTAAAAGCCTGACTGAGACAGGAAGATACGTGAGGAGGCAGGTAAGGCTCAGGGGAGTTGGGCATACCACACTTAGAAACACAGCGGCTTGGAGCTTTGTACCACATGCTTTGTTCTAGAATTCATGCTTTTTATTGCTCTACACTGGACACCTGAGAAAGCACTGAAGGTAGGAATAAAGAGGGGTGCACTTCCCAGTCTGACAAGTCCATTACCAAACACCTAATGCAAAGATCATTTCATGAGTGGGCAGATTTAAATCGAGTGTTAGTTCCCTCAGGTCTTATTTTACTTATCAATCTCTTTATCTACAGAAAGAACAGGAAATGATTGACTACAGAGTAGGTGCACAGCCGATCTGAGCTGGCAAGGTTATATCAGGGCTGTCTTAATTTAATATGTGTGTGTGTGTGTGTGTGTGTGTGTGTGTGTGTATACATTTGTAAGTGTGTGGATGTGTGGAGAAAGGAGAGACTGAGTCAGGCTTTCAAGTTTAGGGCAATACTGGAAGGTTTCTCAGCATTCAAGTAACATATTTTAAAAGCTGTCAGGTATCAATCTGCTGGTGACAAAGTTCTCAAATGTAAAATGAGGCAGAGAGGTCATTTTTCAAATTCTATGTCTAGTGACCCCACTGAATACCTGAAGAGTCAGTGCATGTGTATATGTGAGTGTTCATGTGTTTGTGCGAGTGTATGTGTGTGCATGTATGTGTGTGAGTTTGCATCTGTGTGCACATGTCAACCTCAGGTGCTCTTCTTAGTCACTCTCCAACTTGTAATTTGAGACAGAATCTCTCACTTCTACTTGACATCACAGATTCACGAGGCTGTCTGGTCAGCACCTCTGTGACCTGTCTTTATTTTTCTAGTGCTGGGATCTCAGGCTACTATGCCTAACTTTCTCATGTGGTCCATGCAGATCAAACCCAGTCCTTATGCTTGGGCAGCAGTACATTCGATGCTGGTGCTGGATCCCTAGTCCCCAAGAGTTACTGCATTTTAACCAAAGTATCCTCTACGACCCTGTAGAAGTTATATGTGGTTCCAGCTCCATGCTTCTAGAAATAAGACTCAGACTCAAAATATGTTTATCAACATCTAGGCCACATTGCTAGGCTATATCATAACTTAAACTATCCCATTCATTTTAATCTTCATTCTACCATGTGGCTGATTATCTGTGCTAAGGTGCCATGTGTCTGTCTCGTCACATCTTCCTTGGGTGAATCTCCTGCACCTGGCTCTGTCCCAGGATTTTTTTCCTCCCAGATGTCTCACCTTTTATTCTATCCTTTCCTATAGGTCATAGGTTTTTTAATTGACAGGTAATGCAGTCATACAGTACATGAGATATTCTCACTATGCCACCATCACATCCCCAGTGCTCAGCTTCCCAGCTCTGCTTTATAGATGAGACCTAGTAAGGCATGGAGGGGCTAAGAGGGGCTCAAGGAGTTGCTTGCGATTGCAAACCAGAATTCAAAGCCATGCAGTCTGATTCCTGGGCTTTTCAAAATGGCGTCTGAGACGAGCAGTCACATCTTCAGATGGAGGCAAGGGTGGAGAGCAAGTAACTCTGAGGAAGCAAGAAAACAACGCTGGTGCCCGCCAGGACACTTGTGCACGACAGGGCGTGTGCAGCATGGCATTGACTTCCTTTGATCAGCCTCAGGGCATCCTGAGGGGAGCCATGCCCAAACCTGGCAGGCACAAGTAATGAATTCTTCTTCAGATAGTTATTCGCCTGAGAGTGGGGAGCCGAGACCTCACAGAGGTCTCAGAGCTTCTCTTTAATTGAGCACTGTGTCTCTTCAGTCAGGAGTTTGGGCTGAAGGAGATGATTAGAGTGGTTTAGTTTGACATTGGCCAGGCAGGCCTTAAGTGACAGCCCCGTCCTGAGATGTCTCCTACTCAAGTCTGCCTCCAAGGCCAAAGCTAGGCTTCTTCATCCTTATCAGAAATGTCCTGATATGTCTTCCCCTGGCTCAGTCTGCCAAGGAGACAGTGTGAAAATCTGTTCTTGCTGTGAAAACCTATGGTGTACACTGTATGTTGGATCTTATGTGTCCCACAATGTTGATTTGGTGAAGGTGTACTCCAAGGGTGGTGCTTCTGGGAAATGGTAGTCTCTTTAAAGAGGTGGGATACTGGAATGTCCTCATGTCACCAGAGTTATGCTTTTGAAAGGCACGGTGGAGTTCCAACTCCTTCCTCTTCCTTAGAGTTTTGTCCCCTGAACTTGAGGTTAGCAATTGGATCCTCTCATAGCCCCTGCTGCGGTGTGAGCCTCAGCTCAGGTATGGCTAACTTACCTTGGCCCAAAGCCTCTGACACTGTGCATTGACTAGCAAGGTATTCACAGTTCTGACTAAGAGTACTACAATGTCTTAGGCTCTTAAGTCCCTATGAGTGTGGGTGTGCGTAGGTCGTGGTGAACATGTGGAGGTCACAAACTCTGAGTGAGTGTTGAGACAAGGTTTCTTGTTCACTACACATTCCAGGCAAGCTGGCCCAGGGACTTTTGGGGATTCTCCTGTCCCTGTCTCCTATGAGTGCTGGGATTGCAGACACGCCCAGATTTATGTACTCTAAGTCAGGATTTCGTGACTGCTTGCATGGTGAGTACTTTAGCTACTGATCCTGATCCATCTCCTCAGCCCCCAAATCCTCCAGGTCTAGTTTCATTTCTGTTGCTGTGATAAAATACAACAACAACAGCAGCAACAACAACAACAAGAAGAAGAGTAACAACAACAACCACAACTTGGGAGAGAAAGGGGCTCGTTTCAGCTAACAACTCCAGGTTAGACTCCATCATGGTAGGGAAATTAAGGTAGGAACTTCAAATAGCCAGTACCATTACATCTGTAGCCAGGAACAGAGAAGAAAAGAATGTGCCTTAGCTCACTTGCTCAGTGGCTAGTGCTCAGCCTGACTGCCACTCTTAAATAGTGAAGGACCCCTGACTAGGGAATGGTACTGCCCACACTGGGCTGGGTGGTCTCACAACAATGAATTTAATTAAGATGATTTCCCACAGATAGGTCCACAGGCCAACACAACATACGCACTGACTGACATTCCCTTCAACAGTGATTCCAGTTTGTATCGAGTTGATAATCAGAGCTAACCATCATACCGCTCTTTTGAAATGAACCAATAGTGAAAAATTTAAACCACCAGTACTGTTAGGGAAAAAAAAAAACATCTGGGCTGGGCCAGAAGCCTCTCATATTATATTTCTGCCTGCACTATACCATGACTCAGAAATCTGGTTGCCCAGTCAAGAATGCACAGCCCAGGCTGAAGTCTTCATTTTTTTTTATTATGCAAATGCCTTTATTTGGACTACTATGTTGCTATCAGATTACATCACTTTTCAGAGTTAGAGTAACATAATGATCTTGAAAACTATAGCAAATAGCTTGACAGAGCAAGAGGACATCAAGTCCAACATACTTTCTCATTTTACCACATCTCCTTGTTACAGGTGTGAAACTTAAACATCTATTGTACACTTTAGCATTCTTTGCTTATCAAATTCCCATCTAAATTCTGAGCCCACTCTCCCCTCAAAGTGTCATATTCAACAGCATTGTAGACCAAAAAGAGTTTTGTAATAAAGATTTCCAAACAAAGAAGTATGTATCAGGGGGTTGGGGATTTAGCTCAGTGGTAGAGCGCTTGCCTAGCAACCGCAAGGCCTTGGGTTCGGTCCCCAGCTCTGAAAAAAAGAAAAAAAAAAAGAAGTATGTATCAGACTGACTTATTAAAGACAAAATATTTCATTCCATTTGAGCCTGGGTATGAGGGGGAAATGCAACCTTCGGGTCCACTTTCCTCCACCTATAATTTATGCCTTTGTATGTTTTACTTACACGAAGACCCCTTTTAAAAAAGTAGCAAATCAGCAGACGTGTTGGATATAATCAAAATATTCTTAAATGTACAAAAAAATAATCATGTAGAAAGAATACTGTAAAAAGATACTGATTTTAAGAATAAAAGAATGAGAAAAGCTTCTAGTACATTCTGCACAGCCAGTTACTTCAGCAGATTTTCAGCACTACAAGGTAAGCAAAGAACACTCATCTCCACATAGCCTCAGAGCACAGTTCTTCAGAAAGAACCGCTAGCACTTGGAAAGCAAAATGACGAGCTAATAATATTCCTATCTACACATCTATGCAAGTCTCAAGAGATGGATATCCCAGGAGGGAAAAGATACATAGATAATACAAAGCAAGCCGGAATGTCAAGGGCAACATTCCAGGAGGAGAGAGCAAAAAGGTTGGCTGTGAGCTTGTTCAGGTGTGCTGAACAGATTCAGCTCTACAGGAAAGAGGACTGCTTGTTTACTAAAATGCTTTCTCTGAAGGCCGTCATGATTAACTAGTCTTGCTAGTCAAAACTAAAAGTCCTTTAAATGACCAAGACTTCTGAAGCCATGTGCACTTCACTTTAAACTCCCAGTCTGCCTTCCTTTTTCCTATTCACATCCCATGTCTTCTGCATCACCTGCATACAATCCCTCAAGGCTCCTCTGCAAAGGCCTCGGCCCTGGTGCCTACCACCTGCTTGATCTTGCTACTATCTCTTGCCCCTCACATACATTCTTTGACAGGCAATTAAGGTCATTGTCTTAGTTAGGGTTTTACTGCTGTGAATAGAGACCATGACCAAGGCAACTCTTATACGGATAACATTTAATTGGGGTTGGCTTACAGGATCAGGGGTTCAGTCCATTGTCATCAAAGCAGGAGCATAGCAGCATTCAGGCAGGCATGGTGCAGGAGGAGCTGAGAGTTCTACATCTTCATCTGAAGGCTGCTAGCAGAATACTGACTTCCAGGCAGCTAGGATGAGGGTCTTAAAGCCCACACCCACAGTGACACACATACTCCAACAGGGCCACAGTGTCACTCCCTGGACCCAGCATATACAAACCATCACAGTCATGCTTACCATCTGCTCACCAGCTTTCCACAGGACTTGCTCTACCAGTGCATATGCTCTAACCCTTTCACACTTTCTCAGACTTAGAGCACAACCTCAGCTTCTCATCTGCACCACTGCCACATTCAGCCCTGGTGACTTCCCCAGATGCCCTTTGCCTGATGCTTGTTTGTTTGTTTGTTTGTTTGTTTTTGTTTTGGGTTCTTCTGTTTGGTTGACCTCTTCACGATTTCCTTTCCTAAAAGTTTATGCACATGCTTCTCCCCCTTAGGTCCCTAGAGATGTCCTCCACACTTTGATCCCATTGTGTTCCACACACCGATGTCTTTAATGCTGTAGATATAAAATAGTAATCACAGCTTGATTGTCCAAGTAACATCCATTTCATCGCATATTACAACAGCAGAGAACGTTCTCCACCTAGAGATGCAGTAGAAGAAGTTAGATTAGAGAGGCGAGCAGGACTAAAGACCAATCACTGCCCTAAGAGGGAGGGGACCATGTGATGAGGGATGGAGATGGTCTCCAGTGAAGCTCTTGCCTAACACCCAATGAGAAAATAAGAAATTCAGCCCTATAAAGACAATACTGAATTCTGCCAGCATTCCAAATGATCTTACAAACTGCTTCTCCCTAGTAGCACTCTCAGATGGCCAGAGAGCAGAAACCTAAGTTTTAGCCTCCTAACTCTTTGATGTTAGATAGAACTTTGGGCTGCTTTTGAGCTGCTATTTGTGATCATCTGAGGGCAGCAATAGAGAGCTGACATAGCCTGGAATGTTCCCTTTTCCACTGTTATTGGCATGGCCTCTTCTCCTGCCAGGCCCAGCCATGCCTGTCAGCTCACCTGATGCCAAGACCTTGCTGCTTTTCACTCTCATGCCCTCTTCCACTTTTCCTATTAGCACTTATCAAAATTTGGCCTCATCTACATTTTTCCCTCCAATGCCAGAGATTGAATGTTTGGCTCTTTACATGCTAAGTAAAGTCTCTACCATTGAAGTAGAGCCCCAAACCCCTCTTTTCACTCTTGGTTTTGAGACAGGGTCTCACTAAGTTGCTCAGCTGGCCTTGAACTCACTCTGTACCTTCTGCAGGCCTTGAAAGTATGATCCTTCTGCTCCATCCTCTAAGTAGCTGACACAGTAAGCCTGTACCACCAGGCCCAGCTGGCCCTGTAGACCTGAGATGCAATACTGTGCTTATGTATGGACACTCTAGAACCCAGCTCCTCCTTCTTTCTACTTAGATAGCTAAGTTATTAATCGTTCTGTACCTTAGTTTTAGAACTTGTAAAGTGGGAATAATTATACCCTCTCAGAGAATCATATGAATGCTATCTATAAAGTGTTTAAAGTACCACTTGGCATAGAACAAGCCGTGGTAATTCTAGTTGCTGACCACCATGTGTAGTGGTGTTCTGTACTGGAGGTCAGCAATACAAAGAGGCAGTTGCACCTAATTTCTCTAAGTAAGGTTTTCTGGAAACAAAGCCACATTTATCTACATGTAGTCAGCGGCACTTTCGTGATATTCTGTCAGAGTTGAGTAATTATGGCCACAAGGCTTGCAAAGCTAGATTTGTTCTTTGCCCTTCCACAGAAGCTATGGGTTCCAGGTGCCATGAAGGCTAGAACTACATCCATTTTTATTCATCCTGCATCTTCCATCGTTCTTGGCCCAGTACTGGGAGTGTGTTAGGTGAACACTGCAGCGTATGGAGAAGATAATAGTTGGATTGGGTGTCAAGCTACTGTTGCCTGTCCAGGAAACCACCCTTGCTTCCTGTGTCTGGCATTAGCCCTTCTGCATTAGAGCCAGTAGCTCCTCTATTACCATGCAGGCCAGCCATTCCCCAGCCTCATTAATGCTCCTGCATAGCTATCTTGGGCTTTAGCATTAAGTGCCATTTCTCCTTTGCAAATTAATGCTGCATTGAAGCTATGGTTAATAAGCTCAGTGTCCTTCAACCATTCATCTCCCAGATAGGTACCTACTTACCTTGGATTGTCTGAGATGGCTCAGATGTCATGATGTCAAACTAGCAAATCATAAGCCAGTAAGTGCTACAGAACACAAAATGCTCTCGAGAAACTGATCTCAGTTTCAAGTTGCCCTCCCTCCCCTTGGAAGACCAAAGATAGCATTACCCTTTGACCTGCATTGCTGGAATATTCTCAAGTGTCTAAGTTTGCATCAGCTACATAGATACCTTTCTTGCAGTTTTCCCCCCACGGCTGGTCCATTGCCATCCGTCAAGATGTTTCATATTTCTATCCTTATATTCATTAATTACTTCATGGAGCCTTTCAGAGAGTTTAAAATTATCAACTGTATTACACTTGCAGGGGAAAATCAAGTTCCCTGTCGGTGAGGTGAACCAGCAGAACTGATTGCTAATTGAGCTGTTTGCCACCAGGATGAGCTGTATCAGTAATCACCAGTGGACATGCGGGGGTGGACGCCAGCAAAGCCTGCTTCCCACGCATTGCCTCGGTCCTGACTCGGAGCTGATTGTTGGCCAATAATCTACTCACTGTCCTGTTTGCTCCAGAGGGCATGCTTTTGATCTCTCACAAAGATTTCTTCAAATTCCTATGCTCACTTTCTGACTTGGGCAGAATGGAAGGTTGGGGATTCTGGTGGATACAGTCCATGGAGGGAGATGGGGAAGGTGGAGGGATAGAGAAGGAAGAGGAGGGATGGAGGCTGTCTTGGCTTGAATCAGTCTAGTTGTGAAGTCTTGGTGGGCTGGTGTTTTGGGGAGGTGAGAACTCAGATGTCTGTGTTTGTGGCAGCCCACTCAGGAAGAGCAAACATCTGCTTCAGCCCCCATCCAGCTTGCATTTCTTGCTCTCTGCAAACATGGGAGAGAAGGAGGAACATTGGAGTTTCTACTTATAACTGTTTAGGTCACCTAAGCTGAGATGGGCTGAACTGTGACCCAGATGGAATTTCTCAGAGTCCGTGTTAGGTATGTGAGATGACAGTATTTCGGTCTAGCTGTGGGAAGCTTGGTTAACTTAACCCAGAGCCTGTGAACGTTAGGTACTGTGCAAGACTTATTCAGTTTGTGTATGTGAGTGATGCCCTTCAGTGCAGATGGCCCCAAAGATCTTCAGAACCTCAGTTGACCTTTGATGGAAATGTCCAACTCCTGGCTACTTTGTCCTAATGTTGTGCGAACTGATGAATCATCGATATGGGGAGGGCTTAACATAGTCTTTGGCCCATGTTAAGTGTTCAGTGATCAGCTGCTGCTCATATTGTTACTATGGCTACAATTACATAACTTTTTATTTCCCCTTTGTTACGAATGTTTCCTCATATCTGCTCTTTTCTGAAGAGGAAACAGAGGGGGTTGGATCTGGGGGAGAGGGTGGTGGAGGAACTGGGAGGAGTGGAGCGAGGGGAAACTGGTTGGGATGAATTATGAGAGAATAATCTATTTTCAACAAAAAGTTAAAAGTTTGATGGTATCTATTTTGTTCTATGAAATTATTTTACTATTTCCATCAATGTAAGCAAAATGTTGATAAATTGTTTTATTTATAAAGTATGACAGAGGCCAGGGAAAGGGCTCAGTAGATCAAGGGGATTGCTGCCAAGCCTGATGACCTCAGAACCCACATGATGGGAAAGATACCTGACTCGCAGAAGTTGTCTTCTGGCCTACACACACACACACACACACACACACACACACACACACACACACCAAAACCACACAACACACACACAAAAACACACACCCACACACAAAAAAAACAACACAAAACACAAACACAAACAAACAAAAAAACAAAAAAACACACAAACACACACACACACACACACACACACACACACACACACACACACACACACACACACACACACACACACACGCACACATACACAATGTTATGTGTACCTCCAGCATAACAAACAGATGGCAACATGTTTAAACATACAGTGACTTCAATACATATTCAACAAATGGATTCTTAGAGGCCACGTTGTTTTGTAGTTTAAGAAATAAAATAAAGGACTTTGTGTTGTATATGCAGATAATAATGAAAAACCACTTGTTGAAATTTTTTATTGGTGAAATCCAAAATACAGCATAATTTTTGTAATCCAGGCATTCTGTTTGAGCCTGTTGAGTGTGAAGTGTGGATGAGCTGGTCCTATACAGATGATAGCTTGATGGCCCTTCCTCTGAACAGTGATGATCTGTTTCTTGTTCATGCTACATTTCCGTGGCTGGTTGCCATGATCAGAGAATGAGAGAAAATAGAACATTTTCCCTCCAGGGAAGGGGGAACAATTCACTTAATTGGACTTCAAAATTCATGTTCTCTACAATACAATTAATTACAAAGTTTATTATATACTACTGCTAATCTATTCTGAGATTTTTATGTTATTTTCCCCTAGTCTTCTAGACATACATAAGTATTGCCCATACCAACCATATACCTTTAATTGGGCATAATCATTGCTTCAACAAATTATACATATAATTCTTAAAGCTTCATCTGTATCATTTATCTATCAATTATGTATGTATATATGTATCTATTGTATATATATATATGTGTATATATATATATGTGTGTGTGTGTGTGCATGCGTGCATTTAGGTGCACACATGCCATGACTTAGGGAGGTCAGAGGACAGCTCTCAGGAGTTGGTTCCCTCTTACCATGCTGTGGGACCTCGGGAACTGGGGTTGAACTTGGGTTGTCAGGCTGGTGTGCAAGCACCACTGAACCATGGAATCATTTTGCTGACCCCTAAACATGGTTTCAGTTGTTTAGAGAGGCAGATAAATCCTGGAGACGCTGTGATGTCACAGTGAGAAAGGGAGACGGTGCAGAACACCTGCCAAGCAGAGCTGCACCATGCACTGCTCGGCCCTCAAGCTTCGTGTTGTTCTCTCTGGCCTCTACTCCTCTGTGCTCCCCCGGCTCTGGGCGTGCCCACGTTATTATCCTTGCATTTTAAGACTCCCATGCTATAACTCTAAGCATAGTACTCTCTTGAACAGACTTTCTAGGTTTCAGTGTCAGTCCTCTGTAAAAGGTGCTGTGTGACCTCAGATATATGTCATTACTTCTCTGTTCTTGTTTCTATATGTTCACAGCTCAAAAGGCTTTAAAGATAAAAGAATGAATTTTTGTGGCTGTTGCACATACACATTGTTTTATCTTGTAATTTCTGTTTGTATCCATCAATAAACAGCAGGACTGTAGAAGAACCTAGTTTCCAACTGCTGAAGAGAGCAGAGACCTCCTTCTTCAGCTATGGATTGCATGAAAAGAGGGCAAGGCTAGATATTGTCCTTGGTCAGCTAGCTTTGCTGAGTCCTGATCACAGAAACACATTGATGCTGTTATTGTATCTTACTGCAGTCCATGTGTGTACATCTGTATGTGTGTACATCTGTATGTGTGTATAGCTGATGTGTGCATGTACATCTGTACAGGTATACAATTGCATGTTCATATACAAGCACATGTGTATAGCTGAGTGTATGTATGCATGGACATGAATACAGTTGAATGTCTAGGTATACATGTACATGCACATAGCTATGTGTATGTATATATAAGTACACAAGCTCATGTGTATAATTGAGTGTGTATATGAATATAGTTATGTGTATGTATGCATGTATATGTATATTATACGATTGAATATAGCTATACATATACATGTGTATACAGCTGAGAGGGTATGTATATCTATTTACATGTATGCTGTTGCATGTAGGGACACACTTATATGTATATACCTGTATATGCATATACCCATGTGCATGCATATAGCTGAGTATGTATATGTTCACGTACACATGCATACATATATAGTAGTATATGCATGTTCATATGTACATGTATATGTATACAGCTGGGAATGTAGGCATGTACATGTATAGACCTGTGTGTGTATGCATGCAATATGCACACGTCCTTATTGGATTTCAGAAGAAGAGCTAGCATAGAAGAAATAAACTTTCATTGGATCTTTTTGTATACCCTGCGAATGTACAGTTTTTGCTTAAGAAGTTTCAGCAGAGGTTACATGTTAAAATATCTAGGTTAGAGTAAATTTTGGAGCATATCTAACACTACTCTCAAATTCTTTCATGTTTTTAGGGGCTAAATTTCTGAACTTGTTTTAGTTTTTGCAATAAATTTTTCTAGTATAGCTTTTATCAGCCAGGGAGAATTATTTCAAGTGAATGAAAGTGAAATAAAAAGCCACTCCTCATTGCGTTGGCCACACTTCATCAGCCGGTGTGTGCTTTCCTGTTCCCAGTGCCCTGCACACTGACCATCACCGACAGAACATTTCCATTCACCCAGGAAGTTCTGCTGGACAGCATGAGAAAATTGTTTCAATTAGATTATCCTTTTTGGGGTATGCAATTATGTAAGATCTTTAATAATAATTAAGAGCATAATAGTGCACATCTATAGTCCTACCATCCAAGAGGCTGAGGCAGGAGGATTGTGAGTCTAAGACCAGCCTGAATTTAATCTCCTTAAAAAGTAACTTGAGGGTTGAGGATATAGTTTAGTTGAAAAAGTGCCTACCTCGAATACATGAACCTTAGCACCACATGACCTTGGCATAGATTAAGAACTTGAGGAGGGAAACAAGAGGATCATTAGTTCAAGGTCATCACTGGCTGTGCAGGGAGTTCAAGGTTAGCCTAGGATGCACGAGGCACTCGGTTCCAAAACAAACAAACAAAACTCCATAAGAAATACAAAAACCAAAACAAACAACTGTGTGGGCCTGGTGTCTTAGTGTTCTATTGCCACAATGACGTAGGACTGAGGAAACTCACAGAAGAAGCATTTAATTGGGGGCTTACAGTTTCAGAGAATTAGTCCATGATCATCATGGCAGGCAGGCAGGCATGGCAATGGAGCAGTAGCTAAGAGCTTACATCCGATCTGCTATTTGCAGGCACTGAGAGCAAGACTGGGCCTGCCAAGGAAGTTTGAAAACCTTAACGCCCACCGTAATGGTTTGCATATGCTTGGCTCAGGGAGTGGCACTATTAGACGGTGTGGCCTTGTTGGAGGAAGTGTGTTGCTATGGGGTGTGGGCTTGGAGACCCGCCTACTAGTTGCCTGAAGATACTCCTGGCTTCCTTTGGGTGAAGATGTAGTACTCAGCTCCTCCTGCACCATGCCTGCCCGGATGCTGCAATGCTGCTATGCTGCCATGCTCCTACCTTGATGATAATAGACTGAACCTCTGAACCTGTAAGCCAGCCCCAATTACATGCTGTTATGGTGTCTGTTCCATAAGATCCTAACTAAGATATCCACTCATAGTGACAAGTCTTCTCCAACAAGGCTACACCTCCTGATCCGTCTTATATAGTATACCTACTGGAAACCAAACATTCAAACACCAAGAGCCTACGGAGGCCATTCTCATTCAAAGCGGCACAGCTGGTGGGTAAGGCGCTTTCCCCAAAGCCTAACAACCAGAGCTCAGCACTCACGTGGTGCAGGGGAGAGCTGACTTTCTCAAGTTGTCCTCTGCCTTCCATGTGAATGTGGCGGCACTGGCCCTGACCAGTATAGGGATGTAAGAAATAGAAATTAAAACAAGGAACAAAAGACCAGATGGTTCCCTTTCCATAGTTCTGCTCCTTTGCCTTTCTAGTGAGGGTCATTGTTCTCCCTCCCTCACCAGTTAGAAGCCAGAAATGCTCCAAGTGTTTATCTTTAGTGCTCTTCCTGAAAACGTATTTGGCTTTTACCAAGTCCACTGTTTAAAGCACTTAATTAATAATTTTATTGCCTGATCCTGTTTTAGGTTTGCTTTATAGTTCTTCCTGTGTAGTTTGTCAACTACTTAATTCATTACCTTCCATCCAGTCCCCACCGCTAACACGCACTATGTCTTAAGCTCGAAGCGTTCCCTCGTGAATTCTGGTTCATCTCACTGGCTTTAACGTGGCACTTTAATTTTTATTCATTTATTCACTTAACGGTAGTTTATGGTTTCTGCTGGATGTACTTCTGTAAGTAAGAGTTAGTTGAAAGGATGAAAGATTTCTTTTTATTATTGTTAATGCCTATTGTATAGTTTTGTGCTTTGGAAAATTTAAGGGTTGTTGTTTTCTTGCTTGTTTGTTGATGTTTTTATTTTATTTTATTTTATTTTTTATGGCTATATCTACAATCCTGTCAGAGCTACCACAACACTTAGTAGCTCCAGGTAGCATTTGTTTTGCAGCAGGTCTGAGGGTCAAGGAACTAGAGACAGTGTAGTCAACTGGTTTGGGCTCAAGAGTCTCACTAGTGTTCCATGTTTTGCAAGATTCCTGGCCTACGGGGAACCTCATGGGGACCAGAGAATAGCAGGCACCAATGGTCTACTGAGGGACTTCAAATAAAACAGCTGTCACAGGGGCAGAGAGGGTTACAACAAACAAGTAACAATATGACAGCTGTGTCCTCTGAGAAGGAAGGATGAGAGAGAGAGTGGCAGGCACTGAGGGAGGGAGAGAGAAACAGTTTTGTATGGCCAGGCTGCACACCATACATTTAGCTCATCCCATTTACTAGAAGGGAGTCAGTGAGTGCCACATAGAAAGGGAGGAGCCTACACAGAGCAAGCGATGGGCCTTGCTGGAGGGCGTTTGGAAGCTCCCTACTATAGGCAGGTATATTATTCATTTTTGAATTTAAAATCATTTTGCTTATTATTGTTATGTGTAGGGACATGTACATGGCACAGCATGCTTCCAGAGGTCAGAGGACAACTCTTGGAGTTGGCTTACTGCCCCTATTATACATTTCAGGCACTGCATTTGGGTGGACAGGCTTGCGTAGCAAATGCTTTTGTCTGCTGAGCATGGCATCCACGGCCCCGTCTATGTTTTGTAGTGCCTGATTTGGATCAGCAAGACCTCTTTGTCCCCAGTTGATGGATGCGCTCCCTGAAAGTCTGTTCAGGCCAACTTGTCACTCGTGTGAGCCTTCAGCATCATCTCTTATTTCACTTGCTTTCTCAGTTGATTTCAGCCAATAATAAAGTCTGTCTTGATGACCCCTCTGTACACACTGGAAATGAAAGCTTGTTGCAGGCAAGGGGCAGACGATCTGTAAATGTCAGAGGCACTGAGTTCTTGGTTGCAGCTATTCAAGTCTTCTATATCCTTACTAATTTTCTGTCCACGTTCCCCCCAATTACTGAGAAAGAAATGGTAAAATCTCTAGTCTTGACTGTGGATATTTTCTGTTTCTCTCCTCAGGTCTGCTTGTTGGCAGGGATGTCACTCTCAGAATTAGCTTGATGGATGAGCCTCATTGCACGGTGGGACGACTGCTTCCCCGTGACATTCCTTGATGACAGTGGCTGATTCTTATGCTCACTGTTGCATGGCCTTCCCCATCTTATGTTTTATGTTTTATTTGCATACATTTTAAACTTTTAAATCCATCTCGAACAATAAGCAGCTGAGTCTTGCTGTTATAAGTCAGATAACCCACCTCCTAACTGTAATGGTAAAGGTCAGTTGATTTTCCAGGCAGACACTGGCTATTTATTCATTTATTCTCTTTACTTTCCCCTAAAACATGCTTTATGCTTTGCTTTTATATTTGTTTTCTATGTTTTAACTTATTCATTTTTAGGTTTTCACACAAGTATATATTATATGTTGGATATTATCAACCCCCCATACTGGCTTTTTTTTTGTCAAACTTGGCACAAGATGGAGTCATCGGAGAAAAAGAAGTCTCAGTTGAGGAAATGCCTCCACAAGACCTAGTTGTAAGGCATTTTCTCAGTTAGTGATCAATGGGGGAGGGCCCAGCTCATTGTGATGGTACCAGCCATCCACAAGCAAGCTTGCCATCGTAACCTGAGCAATCCAGGGGAAGCAAGTCAGTATGTAGCCCCCCTCCAGAGCTTCTTCATGAGCTCCTGTCACCAGGAGTCTGCCCTATTTGAGTTCCATCCTCATATCCTTCAATAGTAAATTGCAACATGGAAGTGTAAGTCAAATGAACCCTTTCCTCCCCAACTGGCTTTTTGGACTTGGTGTTTCGTCACAGCAATAGAAACCCTAAGACACCCTCTATATTCCCCTTTTCCCCTGTTATGTCTCAAACCCAGGACAAATGGCTAACTTAAGTGCTTATTTAACATATCAAAGTGGACCTGGCAGCCAGGTTCTCCCAGCATCTCTGAACTCCTACCTGTTACAGGGTATAGCTGGATATCACACCTCCTACCCTAAACTTCTCAGCCCAGGGACTGGACTGCTTTCCCCTCAGTTGCCCTTCCCTGTATAATCCATCCAGTTAGGTTATTCTGCCTTTTCATCTATTTTACTCTCCTGCCTCTTGCCTGCCCCCTGTCCCCTGTCCTCTGTCCCCACTCCTCATGTAGCCTGGCTCATATGAGGATGCCATCTTCATTCTAGACGCCGCCAGATGTGCCTGCCTCTTGATATGCTCTCCCTTTTATGTGCAATAAACCTTCTCTTCTACCACACCTAGGAGCAGTCATGTCCTTCCAGTTTTTATTTCTCTTTTTATTTGCTCCCTTTACCCTCCCATCAGTTCCCTTAATCCCTCTGGGTAGTATCACTTCTTTCATGACCTATATACATACATGATTTTTATGTGTATGTATAAAAATCTAGGAACCACAGAAGAGATAACACATAATTTTCACCTTTCTTGAGATGACTTAATTTACTTCATATGACTCCCTCTGGTCACATCCATTTTCCTTCAAATGATATAACTTTGTTCTTCATGGAGGGAAGATATTTTGTTGTATGTACACATCTTTATTCCCTCCTCTGTCATTGGACACCTAGGCTGGTCTCATAATTACATATTTAAAGCTAAGCATTTACATGGTTTATGACTTAGAAACTGCTTTCAGCTCTAGCTGCAGAAATCTCAAAGCCAAGGCTTCAACAAGCTAGTTCTCTTTACCTAAGAGACTGGCATGGTAGCTCCACAAAGTCACCAGAAACCAGAACTCCTAGTTATCCACTGTACCTGCTTCAGCTTGAGACTCTCATCCTGGTGAATGGAGAGGTTGTCCCATGGCATCTGGTTATCATCCAGGAAGAAGGAAACAGCGACAAGTGCAAAGAATGCACACTAATCTCCCCAGTGACTTGCATTTAAATGGCCACTCCACTTAAGTGGTGGTCAGAAAACAGTTTTGAATAGTGGGTCACTTGGGTGCTCTGAGTAACACTGACTTTTTATTACTAAGACAGAAAAGAAGAATAGACACTTAGGAGGAAATTAGCATTCTTTCCCCCAGAGACATAAGAATTCTCCTTGATTGCTTTTGCTGGTAGATAATATTTTTCCTTCCTTCCTACCTTCCTTCCTTCCTTCCTTCCTTCCTTCCTTCCTTCCTTCCCTCCTTCCTTCCTTTTTTCCTTTCTTCTTAATTAATTTATTTATTTACTTTACATCCTGATGGCCATGCCCCCTCCACCCAACACCACTCCACACACACACACACACACACACACACACACACAAACTAACTCTCCCCCATATCCCTATCCCCTTCTCAAATTTAGGGGAAAGGGATCCCCAGGAAAGCAACAGAATCAGGGACAGTCCCCACTTCAGTTGTTGGTTGGTTGAGAACTGCACACTGCCTTATAAAAAGTGAGAAGTTGGATGCTGTTGCAGAACAAGAGACAGGTCATTTCACTGGGAACTCAGAGTCACCTCCACGGTGGCTTCTGATGTACCTTGGCTCCCTGCTTGTTGCCTATTCTCTCCCTGCAGCGCCACTATCTTACAAAAGCAGTAGCTGTTCAACTCTTTCAGAGGATGTAGATTTTGTTTCATGTGTGCTATGTCCTTGCCTCATCTTTCTTGTCTGCTTATTCTTGGGTTCCTCTTTCATCCAGCTGATTTTTCTTAACACTCTGGGGGTGCGCATGACCAGAGATTTAAAACTTGGGAGTTTCGTACATAGTTAAGGCTGCAGTTGCCTTTACGCTTTCCTTGATCAGCTCTCCCATGAGACCTTTCCCTGAATGGGTGTTATGTGGGATTTTTCCTGGGGAGACATGAATCAATGTCTACCTAATCCATATAGGAAACTGAGGACAAATCAAGGAAGCAGTGCAATCAAAGCCCAACTCAGTGATCCAGTGGGTTCATTGGAGTTACTTACATGAGTGAAGATGAGTTACTTATAGAAGCATGGAGTACACAAGAGCAGCTATACCACCTCAGTGTGGGTGATGATTTGTGAGAGGTGCGATCCAGACATCTCTACACCATGTCTAATGACTTGACAGGAGAGTCTCCACTCCTCGGTAGTCTTTACTGCTCATACAACCTTGAGGACAGATCCATCTTACAGATATTTTAGGTTTCAGGAACTTAGTGAGACTAGGGAGTTGTTTACTTCCTGAATCTTGAAGAGCCTCCCTTCAGGGTGGAATGTTTCATAGTAGAGAAAATTGCTACACAACAATGGGAAAGGAGTGATTTCATAACTTCTGTAACTGGGCTTCACTGATTATTGTCTAGAGTGTTCTGTTTTGAGGTACCTGACTGAAGCAGAAGGATGAGGCAGGTTCTTTATCAAGACTAAAGATGAAGGCTCACATGCTCTGGTGGGACTTTGTGCTGGCTGTGGAGATTGGTTTGAGGTTGAGGTTTCTGATTGGATTGACTGGAGGTAGAGGCTTGTGTGGTGATTGGTTTTGGTTGATATTTGTGCTAGGGTCTGGTTGTGCGTAGGGTTAGGTGCTAGGAGTGGGCTCTCTGTCAGAGAGTTATTACTAGAGTGAGGGCTTGGATGCTTCTGGGGCAGAGTTGTTTCTCCTATGGTCTCTCAGCAACTCCGCTGGCCCTAAATCTCTTCTAAATCTACTCTCAGTTCCTCACTGCTCCCCCAAGCCACTCTCTCCAGAAGGTAACTCCCTTCCTTTAGAGTTGTCTCATTGTCTACTCTGAGTTGCTATAAGTCAGAGATCAGATTGTCCCTCTCCCCCTTCCAGCAGTCCCTTCATCCCTCTGGACAATATCACTTCATTTATATCATATATATTTGTGTGTGTCTAAAATTTTTTATGTGTCTGTAAAAATTCACTTTTTAAATGTGCTTGTTAGTAGCTGGTGGGTGTCTGCTATCCTAGACTCCCTCGGGCTGGCATTGTCAAGGAAGCTATGAAGAGACACCATGATCACAGCAACTCTTATAAAGGAAAACATTTAATTGGAGCTGGCTTACAGTTTCAGAGGTTTAGTTCATTATCATCAAGGTGGAAAACATGGCAGTGTGCAAACAGACCTGGTGCTGGAGCAGGAGTTAAGAGTTCCACATCTTGATCTGAAGGCATCAGAAGGATACTGTGTCCCACATTGGGGGATAGCTTGAGCACAGGAGACCTTAAGGCCCACCCCAACAGTGACACACTCCTTCCTACAAGGCCACACCTACTCCAACAAGGCTACATCTCCTAACAGTGCCACTCCCTATGGGTCAAGGATTCAAATATGAGTCTATGAGCCATACCTAATCAAACCACCGCAGTAGCCTACTCCTGTCTTAGAAGGTAACCAATGTGTTTTGCCTTCCTGGGCAGATTTTTTTCCTCTGAGTGTAGTTTTTGGTTAATTTGGTTTTGTTTGCTTTCCTTTTTCCAGTAATTTGTATGCTTTTGTGTTGTTTGATGGATCCTTTTCTATGTTGCCCTTTTCTGTGCCTCTATTGAGACATTTCTTTTAAAAAATACCATTTTTATAATTTAAAGAAAATTTGGAAGTAAATTTTTGCATGCATGTTTTACCTCAGCCAGCCTAATGTCACTGAAACCCATCATTTCTCAGATGTTTTGTGACCTCTCATTTTTTCCTGCTGTAGTGAAAGGGGGACTTTATATTCCATATTGCACGTTTTATGTAAGGGATTATTAAATCTGATGTAGCATGTAGCCAGCCATTTAGAAATTCTAATACTTTTACAACAGTTTTTCAGGGGCTTCTTGTGTTTTCTAAAGAATTGACCACAATTTCTACATATATTTGAGAAGTTTGAGGACTTTGCATTGGGATTTAGTGTGAAGAAATTGGGTCCCTGCTCTTGAAAGAGATTGGGGGTCGGGATGCCAGTATCCTCCTCCTTTCTTCTTGCTTCATGGCTGTCATGAGGTGATCAGTTTGATGCACCATACACGTCTGCCATGGTGTTCTGTCTTGGCACAGCCCAAAAGACAGTAGGGCTGAGCAACCATAGACTGAAATATCTGAAACCAGGAGCCCAGCAAACCTGTCCTCTCATGTCGAGTGTCTCAGGTGTTTGCTAGAGTAATGGACAGCCAACACATCTTCTCACGAAAGCACTTGGCGATGACTGTACTCTTTATAAAAGCTGGACCTCAGCCTTGGGGAAGATGAGGATCTTGGCTTTAGATGGAAGGGATCTCACCCTTGGGTAGCTCTCAGTTTAAGAGGAAGGTTTTCCTCCTTGAACCTGATATTGTTATAGTTTGAATTCTTTTCTGTTTCACGCTTGTTCCTGTAAACCAACCCCTCCTTTAAACTTACTTTTTTCCCTTTTCTGTTCAGACCACCATGTGGATTCTTTCTTTCCAATGCAGTGAGGTTGCTTTAGAAAGCTTCTCATTAGATAACCATCTCTGATTGCTGCAAAGTGGGATCTCATGAAACTGAATGGGGGAGAGAAACTCTGAAATGTGGAATTTGAGCAAAACAGAAACACAATCTCCCCCCCCCCCGGCATAGCATCTTACTATGTGGCCCAGGTGGTATGCGGCTCAAGATCCATTTGCCCCAGTCTACTGAGCGCTGTGTGGGTTTACAGGTATGTCTTGAGCTATGTTTTCAATCTAGTTACTATATCTAAAATCTACAGACATCATATTTTATGCTCTTGAAATTGCATTGTTTGCAATTGCTCCCTAAAGGAATCCATCCAATCCATCCAATCCAGGCCCCTCAGCATGACATATAAATGTCTTCATTTTGATGTTACAACTTGAATTTTTTAATTTTTTTCTCTACCTAAGTCCTCTGGTCCAGGTAAACATCTTATCTTGCATTTTCCACATGTGTTATGATTCCTTTTCTTAAGTGACTTCTTTTTTCTCCCTAGCCTTCCATGCCATTCTCCTCTTCTAGATCTATTCATTCTGTTACTCACAGTTGTCCCCCTCCATGTTCCTGACCTCCCAAGGAGAAACAACATCTATCTGATACACTGCTTCAGGTGAATGATGGTTGATGTTGTCAACAGGATCTGGAACCTAGGAGACAAGCCCCTAGGCATGTCTGTGAGGCCTTTCGGTTCTAAACTGCATAGAAAGAAGGAAGTAAGCTGGGTGCGTTCTCATTGCTTTCTGCCCCCTGACTGTGGTGAAGTATGACATTTATGTTTCTGCCATCATGACTTCTCCAACAAGATGCACTGTACCCTTGAACTGTGAACCAGAAGAAATCCCTCTGTCCTTGAACTGCAATTGCTGACAATTTTGTCACAGTAACTAGAAAAGTATTTGGGACATCTTGGTGCCTTTGTGCATGCTATCGTTTTTCTGACACACTCTATTGAGACTTCCGCAAAAGCTGATTTATCTTCGGCAGCAGAAATAGTTCTGAAACTTTGTGTGGCATGCGTGTGTGTGTGTGTGTGTGTGTGTGTGTGTGTGTGTGTGTGTGTGTGTGTAACCATATCAATTATAATAAATTAAAATTTTATTTGTCTCGTATTGATTTAACCACTTGACTGAAACAATGCATTTACCCCACAGCTGTGTATTAACAATTTGATAATTTTATCAGCTATTTCTCAAGCAGTAGCATTTCTTTAAAAACTTGAAAGAAATTAAGCTGGAATATAAACTTGGAAAAGTTATGATTCTTCCATCCTTAGTCCAAGTTGCTAGCAAGTGACACCGTGTGGTGCAGGACCCTATAGGCAGTGCTCGTCTCCTGGACTGAGGCAAGTAAGTCTTGTTGGCACCATGGTGCATCCTGAGCATCCACTTCAGGGTTGAGGTCCTCACGGGGAGAAGCCACAGTCAGAAGAGAGGAACCCTCGGCTGCAGGCCAAATCATCTCCTATGCTCATCTTCTGCAGAGTTTGCCACTGGTGCTTGTGCTAGAGGAGACAGAGAATTTTGATCATAAGCAGTACCTGGTTTTAGGGAGAATTTCTAAATTTTGATGATCAAAGACAAGAAGTTATCTTTAGCTAGGATTTGAATGTTTCAAGTATTGATCATAACTATGAAATTTAAGCAAAGGTGGGTTTTTGAATTATAACTTTAATTTTAGTAAATCGAGAAATCAAGTCAAACCTCCATTGTTGATGGCAGGTAAATCACCATAAGAAGTGCTATGAATGCTGGGACTGTGTTGAATGGTTCTCATGAGGCACAGTTGTGGGTGCTGGGACTCTGTTTTTTGTTTGTTTGTTTTGTTATATCTCCATCCTTTGACATTTCTAGTGCTCACCTGGTGTCCATGATTTACTACATAAGAACCCCCTAATTTGTTCTTTTCCATTTGTTACTGAGCTGGGTACCTAAGACAGGTGAGCAATACGAAGTTCCAGTCCTGAATGGGCTTCTGTTTCTGGGGAGCTCAACTCGGTGAACCTTGAAATAGATATGGACAGTAGCCTCTGGGGCAGAGAGAATGGAGAGAGAATGGAGGTGCATTGGAGGTGACATCCCAGGTGACTTGCCTGGGGATCCTATGAAATCAACTGATAATTGAGTGGAAAGATAAGTAGCTTTGCAGAGTGACCTGGAAAGACTTTGAAGTCTTGTTGATTTTGCAGATTTGAAAGCTGACTGAGAAAGAAAGAAGGATTCCATCCAACGTCACACAGTCAGTCAATCCCAAACTTCCATGGAGCATCCCCTCCACATTTTGAGCTTTTTGGAATCCAAAAGATTACGGCTTCTCTCAACTGCTCCATTTCTTTCTCCAGTGAGTATTTTCTTGTGGAAAGAAGGATATTGGAGAGAGAGAGAGAAAAAAATATTCCCCAACACCACCAGTTAGCAGTTTACGATAACAGGTCTCCACAAATGTGTCACTTAAAAAAGCAGAACCTTTATTGCCTCACGGTCTTGATGGCCAAGATATATATATACATACACATATATGGTATATATATAAGTATATATATATAAGGTATATATATATAAGGTATATATATATATATATATATATATATATATATATATATATAAGGTTTTAGGGGAAAGTCCTAGTTTCTGGTGGTTCCAGGTACCTCGTGGCTACATCATTCTATCTCTGCTGCCACCATCCTGTCACTCTCTTTTGTGTGTCTTTGTTTCTCTCTAATAAAACAAAGACATTCTGGGCCCACTCAGATATCTAGGTAATCTTTTCATCTCTTAAATCCTTGTCTCCTTAGTTTAATTATATCTTTTTGGACTGTTGTTTTTTTCTAAACAAGTTAACATTCCCAAGTTCTGGGGACCAGCACAGGAGCTTATGTTGGTAGCCACTTTGGTCTACTGTAGATGAATGGGAGCGAGCCTGACAGGAGAGGCTGTGGTTCTGCTCTATTAAGCTTGAACTGTCTGTTCATTTCCAAGCCCCATACTCACAGAGGAACGGATAGAACTTAGGAGTGTACACAGGATAATAAAGAGCTATTTTAGGAAAGGACAGTAGGGACATGGACCATGAGATGGAGAAGAGATACCTGAAGCCAGCAGGATGGGTTCATGCCCGGAGATGCTGAGACTGATGGACTATGGCTACATGTGGGGCTGGAGGTTCCTGGCTGATAGCTATGCTGGAGGCTCATGGGTAATAGCTGTGCTGGAGTGGGTGACCAGGCTATACTCCATGGCCTTTCTGTCACTACCAAAATGACATAATGATGTAGAAGTCCGGAGAAGGGGAGATCAGAGGAAAGGACCTTCTAGACTCCATTTGTTGTACTTTGAAGGGATTTTCAGTTATGGGGAGTTTGGCCTCTCACCTCTATCTCAGGCAATGGCGACTTAATGCTAACAACTTACAGATGCCATGATATTTACACTTGTTCTCTGGAAAATTATAGGCCATTGGCTATGGAGAAGAAAAACAATTTTTACAAAATGTCTTTGTGACCATTTACATAAGTGTAACTACAGAAAAATGATTTTTTTTTACAGAGCTGTCTTAGGAAGCTTCTGGATTTAAAGTTGCCTATTGTCAAAAATAACTTTTTCTACAGCATCATCGCAGAGCATCTAAAAGACGGCTTTCCTGTGATCAGAAGTAATTTAAACAATTTCATGCAAACACAGCATATAGAGCAACAGTTACTTACATAAAACCACAAAAATAATAATAGTTTCCCCTCTGTATCTCTGGGTACCATATTCCAGAATTCCACCAACCATGGAGAGAACATATTCAGAAATAATTATACCTATCCTAAACATGAATAGATATTTCTTGTCATTTCTCCCTGAACAACATAGTACAACTTATTTCCATAGAATTTAGTTGTATGGGGTAATATGAGTGGCTAGAGTTAGCAGGTTTCTGGGAAGATATATATATATATATATATATATATCACTCCATGAAACGTAACACCTGAGATTTGGGTATCTGTGGGAATCCTGGGACCAACCAGTCTCAGGTGCCAACAAATATTTATGGCTATATATAAATAAAACTATTTATGGAACTATATAAAAATATATAAATATATATAACTATGTACAAATATATCTGTAACTTTACATATATAACTATTGTATATACATAAACTATATACAAACATATCTATAACTGTTATTGTCCTATTCTGTTTCTCATTGCTGTGGTAAGCACCATGAACAAAAACAACTGGAAAGAAGAGGGTTAATTGGCTCATATGTCAGGGCAGGAACTTAAGCAGGAACCTGGAGGCAAGAACTGAGGCAGGGGCCCTGGTGGCTGCTGCTTACCGGCTCGCCCCTGTGACTTGCTCATCCTGCTTTCATAAGTAAATCATGACCATCTGCTCTGAGGTTTTACTGATCACGGTGGGCTAGGCACTTCCACCTCAGTCATTAGTTAGGAAAATGTCCCCAAGACATGCCCAAGGGCCAATCTGATGGAGGCAATTCCTCGGTTGAAGTTCCTTCCTTCTAAGTGACTCAAATTTCTGTCAAGTTGGTGGAACTAACCAGCACATATATGGAGTCGTAGATACTGAGATGATATGTAATCATATTTGTCTATGTTCACTAATATTTTTAAAGATGCAAAGTTTCTGTCTTTGTGTTTAAAGCCTCATGATTTCTGATCACCTTCCATGTGCCTGGTGCCTTGGGGAGGGGATGCTGTATCCCTTGGTACAGTGATTCACGACAGTCTATACTCTGTCTGTCAGGTGGCACATATGAAGGACTATATAGAAATGAGAGAATTAGATCTTAATTAAGTGACCACTGCTCAGTGCCAAGTTTAGACTAAAGTTCAATATCCTGACCACTATGCCGTTGTATGGGTTTCAGTCATGGAGATGTAAGCAGTGAAGACCAGTCATCAGCATGGGTGGACAGCCTACAGCATCATTCAAGATGGTACCTTAGCTGTTAGAGAGACAGAGAACTTTGTAGAAAGGGAAACTGTGATGAATTACCATCAGAAGAACATTGTTAGAGGCATCATGGGCAGCCATGATGAACTGTGAGGTGGGATAACATTGAGAGAGATGTACTATAGCCACAGACAGCCATGATGGGCCCTGAAGGGACATATACCCCCATTTTCCAGAAATTAAGGAACTTATTGTGTCATACAATAGGTAGTATGTTGGGGGATTGAAGGGTAAGATTCTTCAATTCCCAAAATATCAGGAGAGAAATAGCATTATAGCCACAGGCAGCTATCAGGGACCTAGAGGGTGTTGTAGAAAAAATTAAAAAACAGTAGAACGGTTCCCGTACAGTACCCTGGTGGTTGTGCTCTCCCTAGTTCCAGCTCCAGCGGGCCATTGGAACTAGTGCTAATTTATCTCAGTGGCTCCACGCTGCCCCGAAGTACTCTCTGACTGGGGCAGCAATCTCTCTACCCATCTAGTTCCCAGGACGGGTTGTTCACGCCAGGCATACATATCCAGCCACCATACACTCTCTTGAACTCAATTAAGTCACCACATGAAAGAACTCACCACATGATATCCTCTTATTCAATTGATAAAATATAATTTGCCTATCTAGACAACACAAAATCCTGCCTATATCCTATACCCATCCCTTAAAAACAGTCATAACAACCTATAATTATGTGAAGAGAAGAATCTTAACATCTGCCGCCATGTTCTCTCAGCTCCTTCCTCCTTGCCCCCTTCTCTCTGCCCCTCTCTCTCCTTTCTAAAGCCTCTGTTCCCACCTCCCTTGCTTCTCGTCCAATGACAGGCCTCCTTTATATCTTCACCTGCATAATGACATCAACCTACAGAGGGGTGCCTCCAGTTCTTTGAGATTCTGAGACTAAAGGCAGATTCATAAACTCATGGGTTTCCAGAGGTTGGAATAGGGACAAATTCTACCTCACTTGGCCCAGCCTTTGTGCCAGGAGACAGAAAGACACTACAACAAAAGCCAAGTTAAAATTCAAGGTTGTTCGCAGCTCACTCTCAACTGCTGGGTCTCAGCAGGTGTCCAGGAGAGAGACTGAAGGAGTCTGTGTGTCCTGATTTCAGGGGGACAGCAGCAGAGGGTCTGTGATATCAGTCTTCATAAGGCTTGGGAGTTGAAGCCACTTGTCCAGTGAATGTTTTGGTAAAGCATTATTGTCCCAAGGGTGGAAATGCATGGCTGCTGTCACAGTGATGATGCTTATCTATACCTCTGATGCCTGAGGCTTAAAAATGAGGCTGAGGAACTGAATTCCTTCCTTTCCTCTTTGACTGTATAGACACTTCCATCCTTCTGCTAATGCTTGCTGTGCACTGGGCTATGTTTCAGAGATGTCACTCCGCCATTGACCTCATACTGATGTCTTAGGTATTATCTAAGAATCCTCATTTACAGATTAAAAACTTTAGGCTGCTAGGGAGGGGCTCAGATTAAAGCCTGACTCCCATGTGTTATGCACGGCCTCCTATGCCTTTTATGCTAGTTAGAAACACCCATGGATTTAATTTCTTTGTGTGTGTGTGTGTGTGTGTGTGTGTGTGTGTGTGTGTGTGTGTGTGCAAACACACTCTGTTTTTCTCTATGTGGCCCTCCTGATTTGCTCAGGTAAGAATGAAACAGAACTCAGAATAAGGTTATTTTCATTTCATAATTCACCCACAATTATTTAAAATAAATAAGTGAGCCTCAGGGTGTGAGGCCAACAGTTCCTTGCCCTGGCTGGTTTGGCTTTGCAACCAGTGCTGTGTTTTGCACTTACACTGTGAGATGATGAGCTAATCAGCATGCTAACTCACAGCTCAGCCACACATGGGTGAAAGGACACCTGTCCTTAAAGTCCAAACCTCCTGGCACACTCGCCCCTGCCACAGCATGGTGAGTTGGGAAGGGGAGTGATAGCCGACCATCTAACACAGGGTGTGTGGCTGAATACAAACAGTTCCATGTTCCCTGCTTAATAACCAGTTCACCGAGGAGTTTTACAGAGTCAAACGAAAGTCATAATTTCCTGATGCGACAGAAGGGCAATCATGCTTTTAGGGTTATTTTCCACGCAAAGTTTGCAAGATTTAGCAGGCTGTACTAATTCTGCTATAGTTCTTACTGTTATATTGTGTAGATGTTATTTGCAAATGAAAGTTACCTAGCAGGCCTTTCAAAAGCCCATGGATGCATAAGGAACTCTTAGGATAGGGTGATTTGGTTAAGGGAGTGTCTGGGTATGGTTTCCTCTAGTTGTGGGTTGTCTTTCGGGGAATGTCTCATTTAGTGGATTTAATCCTATGTTGGTAACCGTGGAGACGAGAAGATGCAGAAGAAACCATCCTTTCCCTTTAGAAGCGTATAGTCTGTTGGGGAGGACAGGTGTACAAACAACCGAAGGTGATTCGAGGTAAGCCAGAGGGTTGTTAGCAGTTGAGCATTGGGGAGGTCTGATCCCCTGCCCAATGTAGTGCCCCTGCTGAGAGAGGATGCTTGGCTGCTGCTGGTGCTGCTGCTGCTGCTGCTAGACCCGCCCTCCCCCTACCCTGCACTCCAGGGCAGATCCTGAGACAAGAATGAGTCTACTTAGGTGGTCACAGAAACTCCGGAAGGGAATGGGACGAGCACTGCAGCCTGCTGAAGCCTGATATTAGCAGATTGAAATCCTGGGCAGCCTGGGATTCATTTTGCTCATCAGTTCTGAGACAGAACAAGGGACACCCCACATTGCTTTTTTTGACTAGTTCACTTAGCAGCTCTCACGGCTCTGGGCACTGGCGTTTCATATTCACAGCATGTCTGTTTTGCTTTAATGTAGTCAGAGAAAGCCCCCAGGAGCAAGCTACAGTGCTGGCAGACAGGGCTTTGGATTGGTGAGTACAGGCGTTAGGTTGTGGGAGTAAGCAGAGGATACCCACTCCCTCCAGAAAGGTATATAGGTTGGTCATAGGACCCTACCCCATGATCACACCTGGGGACCACCCTACAGGTGGATGGAGGTAGCACCTGACCTAGGAAGAAGCTGCATTGGTGGTTTGGCAAAATAAAGTTCCCCAAAGATGTGAAAGTGTGACCAGAGAGATGCAAGGTGGGTCTTCCAGAATAGGGGCTGCAGTGGGTACCCAGGAATACTGAAGACTATGGGTAGGCAGACAATCAGAGCTTTGCTGAGCATGGCTGTCTAGTTTCTGGATAAAAGCAGGTAACTCTGAGATCTGGAGGAAGTAGGGAAGAAGGGAGAGAGTGCTAGGAAAGCCTGTGGAAGTCAGTAGCCTTGAATTGTACTTGATCATGTGGGTGTCTATGTTGCCTAGTTTTCCACTGACACTGGCGAGACTGGCCAAGGAGCTCTCTGTGCACAACCTCTCTCCTTAAGCTGCCCCGAGATTGATTTATTTGCTCCTATCAACAAGTTGGTCACTGAGCATGGACACAGTAAATGGACTGGTTTAAACGAAATTGATCTGGACCTTGGTGTCTGAGGTGGGTCTTTACAGACAAAGAAGAGGTCACAGACGACAAATCCTCACAGAATTGAGGACATTTTCTATCCCCAGACCGTACCAAAAGTGGTTCTGTTTAATTGTAGGTTGATTTCTGATAATCATTAGCTGACAATTTTTATTGGTTGCAAATAACACTAGACATTTTTTTTTCTAAATCAAGGACTTGAATAGATAGGGCTGTATGTGATTTCCTTGGAACTGAAGCATTCCCCCAACCCTTCCCCTGCCCCTGGAGGGAGGCTCTTAAGGCTCAGAAAACAAACAAACAATTACAAGTCTCTGTTGAAGTTAGGCCCTGGTTCTTCCTCCCAGTCCCGTGCTCCCAGAAATAAGACTCAGACTCATATATGTTTACAAATACCTTGGCCATATAGCGAGGCTCTTCCCTAATTAGATATAACTTCAAATCTCCTATTTATTCTAGCCTACATTCTGCCAAGTGGTTGGTTACCTGTCCTCAGGTTGGTTACCTGTCCTGTGACTTGTCACATCTTCCCAGATCCTTGTCACATCTCCCTGCTTCCTTCTCTCCCAGAATTCTTTCCCCTCCCCATGTCCCACCTTCTATTTCCTGCCTAAGCCATAGGCTTGAGTCTCAGAAAGCTGAAACTTGTAAGAGTCACATATCTCTTACCCCTATTCCCCCGCCCCAAGATTAAACAGGCAGTCATCATTGTTGTGTTTTATAAAAATGGAAATGTGCTTGGAGGATTTAGTCAGGTGTGGGGGATGTAGCTAGGCCCATGCTGAGGTATCCCTTCCCGCTGAGGGCCTAGCCACGTGACAGTATAGTATAGAATAGAGCGTATTCAGGGCATGGAGAGGGGAGTTGAGAGGATAGTAGAGATGGAAGAAGTGGGGTGGGGCAGTAGAGGGGTGAGCACATGAAGAGAGAGGGGGAAGGGGCAAGAGGACAGAAGAGAGCAAAAAGGCAAGAGAGAGGAGTGGGTAGGCAGCCCCCTTTATAGTGAGTCAGACATACCTGAATGTTGCCAGGGCGGAGACTCTCCTAACTTGCCCAGCTGCCTAGGAGTGAAGCAGGGAACTCCCAGGAATATGACTTTCTCGAGTCCTTAGCTGGGGTGGGGGTCTTTTTGGTGATAAGTAGTCTGATCCTATAAGTAACCCTCCACTCATGCTCCTGTCTGTAACCTCAATAAACTCCCTGATTCACTAAGCTAAGAATTGTGTAGAATTGGTTTGGGGGGTGGTTGGAGGAGGGGGCTTGCAATCAGTGCCATGTTTGGTACAGTTAGGAATCTGTTTACATTGCCCCAGAAAAAGCCACACAGCAATTTTCTAACAAGCCGCCCCCCACAAACCCAAGTAGCATGGGGAGTGAGGAGTCTGCAGTTTTTATGTGTTTGCAGTGCCGGTGGCCAGGGGCTGTGCCAGTGGCAGGGCACAACTCCAGGTGCTGGGTTTGGGTTTTTTCAGGGGTTTCTTGATTTCCAGCTTCAGGATTTCATATTATACCCCCCAGGAGGGCAGTAGGACCAGAGCAGATCTTTGGGGGTGGGGCACAGAGAAGGTATTCCCACAGGGAGCTGCCCCCTGAGTGTAAATGAAGGTTTGTTTGGGGCGTGAAAACCGTTGGTTTAATATAGTCTCATAAATCATCATTTGGTACCTGAATAGCTTAGAAAAAACTCTGCTTTCTAAATATTAGAGAATAATTTGTTTTCAGAATTCAAGGGCGTCTCCTTGTCTGAGGTGAAGAGCCCTGAACTGGGAGGCTCAAGTCTCCATACAGCTGTCTCCCACTACTGAACTCCCTGGCTTGTTCGAGGCACAGTCTCTCTACCTTATTACTCTGCTGTGAACAGAAGCGGTGAACTGGATTTCCACAGTGTTTTCTAGCTCTGAGGTGTAGTTTTATAACACAATTGCTTTATTTAACTGTAAGAACCTCACCTAGGAAAGCCGAATGATCACAGATGCTGATCCTCATGCACACTGGAAAAACAGAGCAAAGGGGCAATGTGGGGAGCAATGGCCCATGGGACACTCGTGAGCTAATGGGGGTCACAGGATGACAATGGCTGCATCTATCTATCTAGAAATAAATACAGTCCCTGGTCAAAGGTCTAATGGATGTGAAACAAATTCTCCAAACTGCACAGATGAGAAGTGCTTTGTTTCTGAGGACATAAGAAGGAACCTGTTATGGAACAGTGATGGAGAGATTATTACAATTATGAAATCCATTAGGAGATCTTAGTTTCAATGTGCTCACAAGGCTCGCACTTAATTGTTTCTGTTTCAGGTGTTAGCTGAAAACACTCTATCCAGATGCTGCCTTCTTTCTGTATTTTGGTCATAACTTAGCTTCTGGATGGTTAAGTCTTCACCAAGAAAGGTCTCAGGTATGGCTGGTCATCATATGCTGAACTTGGAGCTGGTAGAGGTGATGTGAGAGACTTAAGGGTAGAAGCAAAGTGACCAGACAATAGTATAGGCTTTCTGAATCCTAGACACTCATTAGCTCTGATGTTATATGTAAAATGAAGTCCTTATTTATTTATTTATTTATTTATTTATTTATTTATTTATTTAATCTATCTATCTATCTAGACCATGAATTTGGAAAATAGCCCTCTTCTCAGAAAGAAGCTGGTTATGACGAAAAGCATGCATTTTCAAAATGCAACCCATAGTATCAGAACTCCTTGCAACTGCTGATTGAAATGAGGAATCAAAGGCTCTCACATGTTCAGCTCATGATGAGCTTGCTCTCAGTGTCTGAATGCCGTGGTACTGAAGACAGAGGGATAGCGTGTTCCTGACAGTGGTGTGTGAAAACTTGGTCAGGACCTAGGCTCTGAGGACTCAGCTGGGGCCTTAACTGCCAAGCCATTTCTTTAGCTTTCCAATTTCAGAATTTTCCCAACTATTTTGAAGTGTGTATCTACCTAATGTGTTGAGGTAAAGTTACCAACAGCCCCATTCCTGAGAATTCCTGTCCGAAAGGGGCTCTGTCACCTAAGGTACTGAAAGGTGAGGACCAGGCAAGGAGGGTCCAGAGTCTGTACCGAGAGGCAAGGCTTTCAGCTTTTTAAAGGAAGCCTCAGAAAGAGGGAGCTTGGCCTTTGGAAATAGCAAGATGTATCAGGTCTAATTGGTCCAGAAGCCAAACTCAGTAAATAGAGGCTGCGTCTGCCTCATGGAGACTCTTAGTACAGAGCTGAGCTCCTACTCTGACGGTGAGAGTCTCAGATGCTGTTGCCAAGATCCACTTGGTTCTTCCTGACAGAACCGACGAATCAGGGAGGAGCAAAAGAGAAGTCAGTTTAAGCTACTGAACTTTCTGTGTGCTGTTCTGCTAATAAGATATATTAAATCAAACCACATACAGTAAGACAATGCTTAGTTACTTTTGCTTGCAAAATTATTAAAGTTCATATTTACCATACTTTTTTATTTAACTTTTTATTGATTCTTTGCGAATTTCATATCATGCACTGCAATCCCACTCATTTCTCTGTTCTTTCAGACCCACATTCTGCCCTTGCAACCTTCCCTGGGAAAAAAACAAGAATCTCTCATGATGGAAGCTGAGGTGTGTCACACAGTACACCGTGTTCATATTCTTTACTTGGAAACGTTCATTGCAGTGAGTCATTGATCTTGTTCCAGACCTCTGGCTTTTGCTACTCTATTAACATTGGATCCTCATTGACGCTCCCCTCAAGTTCCTGTTGTTGTCCTGTGTCAGGGAGATTCTACAGCTTTGGATCCATAGGACTTGTCCCTTTATGTCTTCCAGGAGTTTATAGATGGGTTAGATGTTGGGGTGGGTCAACTCAGAGTCCTGGACTTGGGCCTGGGTGAGAGTTGAGCAGGTCAGCCTGCCAACTCTCCCATACCAGCACTGCCGTGGTTAACTCACCCAGTGCTGCAGCCAGCAAGAGGCAGAGCTAGCTCTCCTGTTCTGATGCCCTCAGGCTGGTTGTCTACAATCCCAGAAACCAGGGCTAGCTCTTCTTTGCTTCCCAGAAAAGGTGCAGGGCCTGTTCTCCTGAGTGTTGTAGTCAATGAGGGGCAGGCCAGATTTTCTGCTCTCATGACCTTGGGGCCAGATCTCCTGCTTGCCATAGGTGAGGGCCACAGGGTGGGGAGAGGGGGAGAGGACATCTTTCCCTTGCCCATGCCACCATATAGCATACACGTTAGGAGACTAGTTCCCCCACACTCGTGCCCTCTAGGCTGGCTCACCCGAATTCCCATGACCAGGGTCAGCTCTACTATGTTTCCTGGACAAGGTGCAGGACCCACTCTCCCAAGTGCTGCAGTTGGTGAGGGGCAGGGATGGCTCCCCTGTTCTCATGCCTTCAAGACCAGCTCTTCCATAATGCCCAGGTGAGAAGCAGGGCCAGTTCTGCACAGCCCTCAGACATCAACATGACCCCAGGTGGCAGACCAGATCAGTGACATCCACCTGGCCTTTGGTGGTAACAGACTTTTACTGCTAATATGGTCATTGGTGGCAGCACGGGCCAGGACCTCCCTATGGCCTTAGATGACATCACCAGGTACTCACATCAGGCCTGTGTCTTGTAAGTCAACTAGACTCTGAGACTCCTTTCCTTGAGACACCCTCAGATCTCAGTCTGCTCAGTCCCCTGAATGTATTCTCACCTTCTTCATACACCCATCCTAAGTCTGACTTGTACTGCTGACTGATGGGCTAGAAGTTAGGACTTCCTGATGTACAGTAAGCCATCTTCAGATGTGAAAGGTTCACAAGACTCAGGGAGTTCTTACAGTTATTGTTTTTGTACACAGGGATACGATTCAGGAACAGACAGCTTGAAAGAGATGCCAAGGGCAGGCTGTGGGGCCCATGTCCTCTGGTAGTTGAGAGCACCCTCCAAGAACCTTTGTGTATTCAGAAATCTAGAGGCTCTCAAAACTCTATAGCTTGTAGAGTTTTAGGGAGGTTCTATCAGGTAAGTATGATCTACTAGTAACCAGTTTCCAACCTCTTTCCCTTTCTGGCTGGTGGGAGGTGGGGTTGAAGTCCAAAGCTTCCAAGGATGTCTGGTCTTTTTGGTCCTATTAGAACATCCAACAGTGACATCGTTAGAATAACAAAATAGGCACTTATCACCCAAGAAAGCCCAAGGGATTAGGAGTTCTCTGTCAGGAACTAGGGCCAACAACAAAATATTAGGTAACAAAGTTCTCCTGGGGCTCCTAGTGCTTGGGCAATCATAAGGACTTTTAAGAGCTCTTTGCTAGAAACCAGGAACAAATGTCCAAATACATATATAGCTTATTATAAGTCACGCTATGGCATCCAGTGCACTGGGGACTGAGTTTAATGACTGGAAAAGACTGGGTTGTCAAATTTATTTTCTGTAATTAATTGGTTTTGAAGTGCTAGAGATGCGCAGGAATAGTTGATGCCCAGGAGATTACTCTTTCTGTTATTCCGGCCTGTCTAGGAGGGTCACAGCTCAGCCATCATCTCTAGAAGGAAAAGGAAGTATCTGCCATGCGGTGGGAACCTCGTGGGTGTTAGTCTGGCCACACTGGGAAGCCAATGATGAATACTTATTCCTACTTTGTGATTGTCAATGACAATTTAAACACTTAGAATATGTGAGGTCACTAATGCAATAAAACAGGAATTTTTTTTCCTTTGAAAAAGAAACATGATCAACTAACTAAACAGCCTTAGGTGAGAGAACTTTCGCTCCTAGATAGTATGGTGCACAGAAGAGGGAGGCCATGAGACAGTGAATGCAGTGACAGATGTTTTCTTCAAAAACCCAGTTGTGTGACTGTTTTTGTTTTAATCCTAGCTGTGGGATAAGAGGCTTCCTCACAGCAGGTGATTAAGATTTGCCCTGTGCACTAGCAAGGGTGTGAACTTTGCCAGCTGCAGATAGTTTAATTCTGGGGACTCTGGAGAAGGTATACATGCCAGAGCCCAGAGAGAGGCAGTGCTACTCGGAGGAGGCTGCTGCTGGTTTCTGTTGTTGCAGTTTGACAGAAGTTGGAAATACCGCGATGACACGATTGCACTTGCCCCAAGGAACCCAAGGCCCCTTAATCAGCAGGAAGTAGTCTACAGAGGTCTACATCCCCTTTACCTTCTAACCTCCTTTCTTTCCTACCTAGTGATGGGGGCAGTTGGAAGGGAGGTAGAGGTAGAAGAACCCAATACAACAACCAAACAACAAAATAAAACACCAATAAGTGGGAACAGAAATTCTCATGCTGGTTTCCCAGCGGTCAGTCCTGGAGAGGAAATGGACCTGTCCTTGTATCTGAGGGTCATCGTCAGCCAACTCTCCCACACCAAGGAGGATTTTTTTTTTAAGTTTTTGTTTGTTTAGAAAAAATGGGTCTCACTATGTAGCATTACCTGGCCTGGAACTTTCTATATACACAAGGCTGGCCTCAAACTCTTAGATATCTGTTGTCTCCCAAGTGTGATTAAAAGCATGCACCACCATGCCCAGCATACCAAGGAAGGTTTTGATCTTGGTTCCCAAGCTCTGGGCTTCCCTAGGTTCTCCATTCCAATACTGTCCTTAATGTGTTACCAATAGAGAAATTCGGTTTATTTCTCACTTTCCAGTTAGGGGAACTCTTCCTCAGAGGAAATAATTGAAATCAAACTCCCTCAACAGATGATGGTAATCAAGAGCCTCCCAAGAAAGAAAGAAGAGAAAAACCCTTGAACAAATGAGATTCTTGAAAGCTAATGGAAGTTCGCTGAGTGCATTAATCACACACTCTTCTGGAGATGAGATAGAAGAGGTTTCAAATGATACTAATGTTCCAGTCTGAAGCTGCACAGGAGGTTAAAGTGGCTTACACACACGGGAGACTTGCATGCCAGAGCATAGGCCATATGCAACTTATGTCATGAAGTCATTAGACTTTAATGTCTTGTAGGAACCATGGGAAACCACAGGCCTGGTGGCTTTCAAGAGCTCTTGGTTTCTGTGGAGTCATATGCTTTTCTTGGTCTCTAACCCTTCTTTCATATACATGTATGGTTTTATTAGGGTGGCTTCTAGGCTTTATCCAGCTGGTCCACCAATGGCTGTCTATCATCGGAAAGCCAAGAATCCAGTAGTTGTTCAGTGCACGGGGCTGGATGTCTCAGCTAGTCTTCCATGTACATTGTATCCCAAAGAGGTAGGCTGTAAGGCCAGGGAGGGGATGAACTTGCCAGCGAGAGTGAGAGCAGGCAAAGAGCGAGCTTCCCCCCTCCACCAAAAGGTGGTGACCCCGATTTAAGAGTGCCTTTCTGTAGTGGGAAATACTAAAACACGCACCATCCCACACTAGACAGGGCACCGGCGGTTCACACGGCACCCGTGGGCTGTTCTCATCTTGGCACACTCTCTGGCCCTGAGCTTCCTGAAATCTCTCCAGCCGACTTGCTGTGTTCCCATGGCGGGCCGCTGTCTAACTTCCATGACTGGCTGGGGTGCCCTGCCACCATACCTTTCTCTTGAACCCAGTTGAGTCAACCCACGCGAAGGAAAACACCACACGATCTTAGTTTAGAATCAACAGGCAACAAAATTGCCGGGCTCAACAGCTAATATCCTAATTAGAAAGTCGTACTAAATTAAATCCTCGTGTGGCTAAATTAAATCCTCGTGTGGCAGATCTGCCGCCTCCATTTAACCGGGGGCCTCTAGTTACATTTTGTACCCCCAAATCTCTTTTCCAAAAAAAATCCACAAGTCCCTTTTCTCCTCCTCTCTACCCCACCTCCAACCTGGAAGTCCCGCCTACTTGTCGCCCAGTGATTGGTCCCCTGAAATCTTTATTCATTAGGGGAAGGTCCTTGCCACATTTTCCTACCTTAGAAGACCTCGATTTAGGGCAGGTTGTCTGACTTCAAATAGTTTAGTCAAGAAAAATTTCTCACAGGTGTACCCAGCCACTTGGGCACATATTTCCAGATGTCGTCAAGTTGACACCGAGAACAACGGTCATCGTCGCACACTACACAATTAGCAAGAAGCAGCTGCGATGCTGATCTGCCTCCCAGCTGCCTTCCAGTGTCATTGCTATCCTTTGTCCCGCCCACACAGTCCATCATCATCATCTTTAGTGACACTTCCCCGGCCCTCTGTACTTACTGCTCCCTGTCATCCTCCCGAGCATCCATGGAGCTGTGATCTTTTACAAATCCCCTCTACAGAGAAGCCTAGACCTACAGTCTGATGGAATCGGATGGGCCACTTTAGGAAATAGTGATGCCCACATCCTTCTCCAGCAGTTCTGATGCAATTATTTACAGTCAGACCTGAGAATTGGTTTATATTTTTTTGATCTCCAAGAAGTAATGGCAGCCTGCAGGTAAGAAGGAAAAACGAATCAATTTGGTGATTTTTCTAAGGGGTTCACTGATGAGAGAGGAGCTGGATAACTCTTCTGAATTCCTGATTAGTTTCCCCTTCTAGTTCATAAGTCCTCTTCTTTTCTTATAAGTGACTTAATCCACCATATATTGGAGGATGGAATATTGGGGTTGAGCCTAGGATCTCGTGCATTCTGTGAAAATGCTCGACCATTGAGATAAATCCCAACCTTCGGTTTGAGAGAGGCTCTCATTATGTATCACTCCAATCTGGTCTGTAACTTCATATGAAGCTCAAGTTGGCCATGGACTCATGATCCTCCTGCCTCAGCTTCCTGAGCACTGTGGTGTTAGGTGTGTTAATTACCATCCCAGCATGTCCAGTTCTCATTTCCCTTCTGTTAACTCAGGGGAAGAACAGTTCTCAAGGGCTGCTTTGGATAACATCAGATGTATTTTCATCCACTTGGATATTGTCAGGGTCAAATCCTTAAAGGAACGTTTAAGAAATGGGTCACAGGCTGGGAAGATGGCTCAGTCAGTAGAGCACCTGCTGGGCAAGTATGAGGACTTGAGTTTGGATCATATATGTATAAATATATATTCACACACACGGGGGAGGGGGAGGGAGAGGGAGCGGGAGAGAGAGAGAGGCACTCATCTGCAATCTCCGCACTGGGAGATAAGTGAATCCCAGAGTTCTACAGTGAGCCATTCTAGTCTATCAATGTGTTCCAGGTTCATCAAGGGACTTTGTCTCAAAAAACAAAGCAGAGAGCAATTGAAGAAGACATCTCACATCAATTGATATCAACCAATAGCTTCCACAGGTACCACATTTCTGCACATGCTCAACGCGCGCGCGGACGCACACACACACACACACACACACACACACACACACACACACACAGGGGTGAGTATGAATGAAAGAGAGAGAGATATGAGTCAGAGTCTCCTGTTTTCTGGGTCTTTGCAGATAGGGGGAGAAGGAGAAACCCAGGAAGAAGTGATGGTTCATGCCTGTCACCCCAAAGGCTGATGCTGAAGGACTTTGACTCTGACTGCAGCCAGAGCTTTAGAGTGAGACCCTATTCAAAATGAACAAAACAAACAAAATTCAACCAACCTGCAAAAAAGAAACAGAAACTTTCTTTTATCATGGAAGAAAGTTTCAATGACTTCTTGTCCTCAGAATTGTAGTTTCAGACAGAGTGATGACTGACTGGGTCAAAAAGAGGACCCAGGCTTTCGGAGGAGGGACAACTAACTTTTCAAGCATAAGAACTGCATGCTTTATATAATTGTGTGTGTGCATGTGTGCTTGTGTGCGGGTCTGTGCACATGAGTGTAGGTGTCTGTGGAGGCCACAGAGGAAGCCAGATCTCCCTGGAGCTTCAGGTAGGCAGTTGTCAGTGGCTCAATGTACACACTGGAGAATGAACTTAAAGTCTTCTTTAAGAGCGACGTTCACTCTTAAGTGCTGAGCGTTCTCTCCATCCTGTGCACACGCTTAGTGAACACTTCTCATGTTACTTTCTGCTCTCTGTCCCTGGGAATCCAGCCAAGTCTGTAGTTCTTCAACCCTGCAGATGATTTTAACGTGAGGCTTTTTGGTCAGGAAGGGTATTTTCTTGGAAAAATCTCACAATATCCACATATTTGAAACCAAATACCTCTAATCAATGTAAAAGATTTTCCTTTCAATGGTAAGATTTATCATGATGATTTTGTTAATTTTTCAAAGAAGGAAAGTTGAAACATGGAGCAATGACTATTATTTATGGTGTCTGAAACACATTGAGTTCTAGTTCATCCACTCAAGTGGATTCCTTATTCGAGGGTGAAACCATCAATCATTAATGATTCTGGTACTGACATCGTAGAGAACATATATATATATATATATATGTGTGTGTGTGTGTGTGTGTGTGTGTGTGTGCATGCGCACGCCTGTGTGTGTGTCTGTGTCTGTGTGTGTGTCTGTGTGTGTGTATGTGTGTGTATGTGTGTGTCTGTCTGTGTGTGTGTATGTGTGAGTGAGTGTGCATATGCCTGCATGTGTATGTGTGTATGTGTATGTGTATGTGTGTGTATTTATATATGCTATGTTTAATATTCACTTTACAGAATTACCATAACTATGAATAAACATGAACAGAAATGTTAGAATGGTTATCTTTTCAACTCTTCAGGGTATGCATATGGAAAGCCAATTATTCTAACAGCTTTAATAAGTTCTAATTCTTCTCATAAAAAAAGGTGCTGAGAAGGAGCAACTTGAGATGCGTTTTAAATAAATAAATCTGCTTTCTGGGAAGATTTTTCAGGAATAATTTTATGGAGTGAGAATTTTAAAACTAGTGATTTTTTTCTGTATGAAAAGACCTTGGCTCATTTAACAAAGTGTGCTGAAGCAGTTGGTGGGCAGAACTACACACAAACAGAAATGCTGGTCTCCACAGGAGAGTCATTTGAAGTTTATTCCGGGCTGGTCCATGATTTAGCTATGGCAAACAGGCCGTAGTGAACAGTAATATGCAAGGTCCTCTGTGATGCTGGCTTAGAACCCTTCGGGTGAATTCTCGGGGTCATGTACCACATCTATCTTTAGTCTCCTGAGGGATGCGCATGTCTGCTCTCTGAGTGGTCAGGCTAATTCACAGGAGTGTGTAGGAGCTCCCTTCTGTCTGCTTCTGTGATGATATTTATTACCTGTTTTGGTTCTTTCCTTCCCCTTCCTTCCTTCCTTCCTTCCTTCCTTCCTTCCTTCCTTCCTTCCTTCCTTCCTTTCTTTCTTTTTTGAATGGCTGTCATTCCAACTGGAGCAACTCTATCAACAGAGAAACGGACAAAGACAATGTGGTTCACATGCACCATGGAATTGTTATCAGAAGAATGAAATGATGCCATTTGCAGGAAAATGGATACAACTGGAGATAACCATTCTAAGAGAATTAAGTCAATCTCGAAAAGACAAGTGTGTTTTCTCTCATTTATGGGATGTATGTATATATATTCACACAATCATATATGTGAATATAATATAAAAGCAGAGTGATCTTTTTCTAGGGTAACCAGGTGAACTAGTAGGAGGACATGAAGCAGGAGAATCATATGGAATGTAGAGGAGATAAATTCAAAGTACATTCTATACCTGCATGGGAATGTCCTTCAGCAACTCCGTACCATGCTTGATGAAGAAAACTGAGCAGAGCAACACACACGCACACACACACACACACACACACACACACACACACACACACACACGGCTAGATTTGGGGTACCCAGACAACCCCTGACATTTCAGGGACTAAGTCCTACCTAAGTGGCTCCATTGGCCTGAAAGATTTTCATGTCCTGTTTTCTGTCGTGCTTTCCTCCACCAACTTTAGGGAATTGGAGCTGTTCCCAGGTGGACAGCTGCCATACTTCTCCTGGGCCTAGTGAAGTAGCGTCTTACCACCCACAGGTAGGGTTCATTTTGCTCCATTTTATGGTGTAGGCAGATTGACCCCTTCAATTCACCAGAACATTAGAAAGATTGACATATGAACAGTTTCTTCTGGCATCAGCGACTCAACCTGGATCAATGCTGACTCTGCCCAAGGACGTGTGCTCGCTGGAAAGCCGGGCCCTGAGTGAGCGAGTCTCTTAGATGTGCACTCTTCAGACAGACTCTGAGGGAGTCTCTTAGATGAGCATTCATCCTGAGTCCTTGCTCTTTTCACAAACTGTCACACTAGACATTTTCCTGATTAAAAATTTTTTTTAGTCTAAACTCCTAGCCTCCCATCTCTGTGTAAATTATGTTTAAGATGACAGTTTCCATAGCACATAAAATTTTCTTCTAGAACTTTCTGGTCTTCGACCAATAGTATAGTGGTAAATTTTAATAACATGAATCATAATGGCTTCTGATTGCAAGGTTTTGGAGAGCAGAGTTAACACTCTACTTTTGACTCGTTGCTCTTCTGGAAACCTTAGGTCTGCAATAAGTATTGAAGAAATGAAAAAAATATTCTTACCACCTTGCTAATGTCATAGGAAAAATATGTATTTGCAAAGATAGCAATAGAAATGGGACAGAATCTGGGTGGTGGTAACGGCACATGCCTTTAATCCCAGCACTAGGGAGGCTGAGGCTGGTCTGTGAGTTGAAGGGCAATCTGGTTTACAGAGCTAGTTCCGGGACAGCCAAGGCTACACAGAGAAACCTTGCCTTGGAAAAAAACAGAATGAATGAATGAATGAATGAATGAATGAATGAATGAATGAATGAATGAATGGGATAGAAATACAATAGGTATGAGATTGGTTTTTATATTTGGTGTGAATTGAAACATGAGGCGTACCACATGACCTGCCTAGCACTTCCATTAACAGCACAACCTTAAATCACCCATTCACCCCACACACTTGGGCAGTTGTGTTCTTGTGTGATGATAATAGGATGTGACTAATTGTTACCTGTTTGGATTGAGTATGTGTCCAATCTTATTCCCGGAACTGGAAGAGCCCAGGGATGTGGCCTCTGGCACCCAACGGCTGGGTCCCTGTGCTGGAGATTTGCCTCTGTGATGGAAAGAATGGGACCTGTATCTGGAAAGTCAGTTCTGCTCTTCAGTATGTGCTTCTAAAATCCGAGCCTCTTAGGAATGGGCAGAATTCCTTGCAGAGTGTCTCTTGGCTGTTCTTTTAAATGCTGTCATTTAGTCATCTTACCTACCTGCACTGAAATTTCTAAGAGATGCAAATTTGTATGGCTCTATTAGGTTTGCTCAAGGTGACTGTTCCCTTCCTTTAGCACTGCAAAATGATCATGTGGCTCTACTGGATTTTTAAAAAATGATATGGTGTTATCGTGCATATAAAAACCAGACAATATAGAAAACAGAGACAACACACAATACTAGCAAAGCTGACCACCCAGAAATGAGGCTTCCATGATAATCGATGGGTACCACCCTAGAATATTCTTTATTTACAAATAAAAAGGACGGTAGATGTACAACGTAGTTTAGGAAAATGGAATTAAATGGGATTATAGTGTATTTATCAAAACTATTAAACATTATTTGCTTAGTTTTACCTGGAAAAGGTGAAATAAAATGAAAAGAACTGTTGGATTGCAAAAGAATCTTTCTGCACTGTTTTTCTGGGAGTATGTGAACGCTTCTGTATTTGTTTTTCTGAATTGCCTTTTTTCAAATGAGAGGTTATAATTCAGCCTTGCATGACCTTGAACTCAGGCGGATTTTATATTTGTTCATGGACTACTAATCCTTTTGCAAACATTTGTCGAGACATTATTTTTCATACATTATTCTGAGGACTGGAATGCAGCGACTTTGTCTTCCCTGATCCCTTGTGACTTCTAAAGGCTTCAAGACCATTTCCACCTCTGTTCTGCTGGGGCCTCATCTACAGTGGCTTTGCTCCTTGCCTTGGGCCTTTGGGAACAGTGGCATGTGCTCCTCTTCTTAAATACCCTTCCCTGCCTTAAGGACTTTGAATCTGTTGATTCTCCCAGTGATTTCTCTTCTTTATTCTTTTGCCTATCTTCTGTGAATCCTTTCTGCTCTGAATATTGTTTCCTGAGGGAAGCCTTCCAGAAGCTTCTACAATAAATGGGATCCTTTTGCTGTATAGCTGTTCTTTTTTGTTTGTAGGTTGTTCATCCTTGTAGTGGCTTGAATAAGAAATGTCTCCAAAGGCTGATGCATTTGAAGACTTGCTTCCCAGGTGGTGGCGATGTTTAAGGAGGTGGTAAAGCCTTGATGGAGGAAGGATTTCAACAGGGGTGAAATCTTGAAAAAGCAGGGTGTACTTTGAGAGCTCATATCCTTGTCTCACTTCCAGACTGCTTGGCTTGGTGTTTGTGGGTGCTTGGTGTTTGTGGTGGAGGATGTTACCTCTCAGTCTCTTCTGCCATGCATGCCTTCCTTATCATTATGGACACTCCCTCTAGAACTGCAAGCCCAAATAAACACTTACTTCGATGAGTTGCCATGGTCTTGGAGTTTTATCACAGCAACACAAAAATATCTATTAATATTTATGTGCTCACTCTTTCTCTCCCACTGGACTAAGTAACTGTGAGAAGAATATCTAGACCTTTACTGTCAACCCCCATAGCCTAGAAAGCCTGGTCATGTACAGTGGCTCTACAAATATTTACTTTTTCTTATAGAACATAGAAGGAGCTTGGGAGTCGGGAATTGATGGAGTCTGTCAAATGATTTGAGAGCGATATTCCAAATAACTTTAGATATATTTAAGTAGCTATCAAGAGAATGGAAGTAGAGAACATGCTTCTAATATGTGTGTGCATATGCATATATATACATATATACACACACACATAAATAATATATGTATATTTATAACATATAATCATATTACATATAACATTTATTTATTCATCTATATACAGATAAATAAATAATGGAGACAGAGAGAAAGGCAGCAAAGAGAAAATTTCGGTAACTAGGAAACATAAAACAAGATTGTAGAAATAAATGGGTTATATTAGTGTTCATAACAAATGCAAATAGGTTAAAATTTCCAGTTCAAAGGCATAGACTTTAAAAGACGCTAGATTTTAAAGTATATGTGTAATTTGGCTTAAAAGAAATAAGTCAAAATTACAATAACTATTGCGATTTATATGAGTGAAATACACTTTCACATATTGGCACAGACAAACCTAGAGTAAGACGTTGATTAAAGGATCCCTGTTGTGGACTGGAGAGCTGGCTCAGCGTTAAGAGCGCTGTCCACTCTTCCAGAGGACCTGGGTCCAATTCCCAGCACCCACACAGCAGCTCACAACTGTTTATAACTCTTGTTCCAGGGAATCTGGCACCCTCACACAGATACTCATACAGGCAAGGCAGCAATGCACATAAGATAAAAACAAATGATTAAAATATTTTAAAAAGAATTCCTGTTGTTCTATGATAGAGCACTGTGTCATTTATCAGTGTTTAAAAATATACCAAAGGGCAGTATAATAGACATGTATACACACACACACACACACACACACACACACACACACACACACACACACGGGAGGGGGGGAGAGCGCTAGGGATATAATTTAGTGGATAGAGTAATTTTTCATTGAAGCCCTTGCTTCCATCCCTAGCATTGCATAAGCGAGGAGGTGTAGACCTGCCTCTTAATGACAGCATTTGGGAGGGAGAAACAGTAGGATCAATAGTTAAAGGCCATGCTTGGCTGAGGAGTGAGTTTGAGGCCTCCCTGGGATACCTAAGACCCAGTGTCAAAAACAACCAATCAAAAGATCAACAAAGCGTGAATAGGATCAACCACACTCAAGATAATGATTGCTTTGGGGAAAAGGCAAAGGAATAAGACCAGGAAGAGACACCAAGCACTCAGGAGGCCAAAGCAGGGGGACCAAGCATTCCAGGCTACCTGGGCTTCATGGTGAGTTAGGTCAGCTGGTTGTATCCGTTACTGCCCGTGGCTGTGACAAAACACTGTGACCAAGACATAAAGGAAGAAGAGTAGATTTGGGTTTATGCTTCCAGAGGGGTAGGAATCCTTCACGGTGGAAAATTGGCAGACATGGTAGGTGGAGCAGCAAGCAGAGAGGTCACATCTTGAACAGCAAGCACAGAGCAGAGAGAGCAGTCTAGGAGTAAGCTGAGGGGCTGAGAAGCTGAGGGGATAAGCTCTCAAAGCCCACCTCCAGCCGCAGGCTTCCTCCAGGAAAGGTGCCCCTCCAAAGCTATTTGGAAAAGCGCCACCAAATGGGGACCCAGTGTTCAAATACACACGAGTCTACTGCAGACATTCCCACTCAAACCAGCACAACTGGTTATATACTGAGGCCTCGTCACAAACAAACAAACAAACAAACAAACAAACAAACAAAAATCCATTCGCAACAAACATGGAAAAATGACAAAATTCATGCATCTAAACAGGCTGGGCACTTGGAAATTTTCATGTATTCTCTTTCCGTATGCATGGAAAATCTACACAGATGTCTCTTCAGTGGTTCTTCTGTGTCACTAAGCCTGGGAATGGCGAAAGGGGCGTCTCTCTGCAGACCCTTCCAGTTTTAATTTTATTTAAGTTTTACATGACGTGAGAAGCACCCTCCTTGAATGTGGAGAAGCCAGGATAGATTGGGCCATGGCGCTGCTGAAGACTTCAAGGGAGCAGTTAAATCTGGGGCTGTCACCGTGAATTGGTGGCTTCTGTTTAAGCCATCTGTTCCTGCCATGGAGCGTCCCATCCCATCCTGCCTGCCTGGCAGGGTCCCACGCCCATCATTACCCTTCAAAGAGCTTTGGATTGGAATGTCGAGCATTCTCGATTGATGCATGGGGGGAGATTATTGGTGAGCGAATGGTTCCAGATGGCAAGCTTCACCCCTGGCATTGTTAATAAGTGAGGGAGGGCATGTGAAGGATCATGGAGTGATTCTTCTGAGTTTTACCCAGTTATTCCTCTGTCACAGAGCGATCTCTGCTCCTTGCCAATGTATTATTTTCAGTTTCTCGTAATGCTCCCTTCCGGATTAGAGATAGAGGAAATAAATGGGTCGGCTCATCTCTGCCTTGGCAATGCAGGTGTTGAGCAATAGCACACTTACCGCCGCGGCACCCAGGCTTTAATAACGAGCCTGTGCCCTGTGCAATTGCTTTGATAGGAGAGAGAAAATGCTAAACAACACCCAAGCTGTACTCTGAGGATGCTTTCATCACAGCTGCTCTCCATGGAGTCTTATGGGAACTGGACCAGTTTTCACATCTATATGAAGGATCGTTGACCGAAATTCCCTTGTGGATCAGGAGTGGGGAGGAAATGGATTCCTCCAGGGATGGGCAGGGCTTCCAGTCACTTTTTCTTTGAAGTCTTAGCTCTATCCAGATGTGGCCTGCACAGAGGGAGCATTCCATTATAGTCCTATTTGGGGCAGTCTTGGTTAGATGTCTTGGGGTTCTTAATAGCATTGGACGGATGATGGTAAAATCCCTTTAGGAACTGGACCAGCCTTCTCTAGCTATGTGTCATATGAGTTTTAGCAGCTGCGTTTATTCTTACTGTGCACATATCTCTTTACATTGTAGTGACCTATTTGGTTGTCTGCATATATTCAGCCCTTTGAAAACAGGAATTTGTATTGTTTGCTTCCTCCCCTCTCCCTGCCAGGACCCTAGCAGTACTTGGCTCTTAGCTGGCACTTTGTAAATATTTTTGTTAAATTGTACTTATTTGTGCATGTGTGTGGAGAACAGGGATAGTGGTGGATTGCAAGCCAGGGTGCACATGTGGAAATCACTGGAAACTTTCAGGACCCAGTTCTCTCTTCTATGATGTGGGATCCAGGAATCAACTCAGGTCATCAGGCTTTGTGGTAACGCCTTTGCCCACTGAGCTACCATCGTTCTGGCTCTGTGAACATTTATGAATGGATGAATAAGCCTTGGTGTTGGGGCCGAAAGAAAGCAATGGTGTCTTAATCTGTAGGGATGCCATGATTAGGTAGGTGGCATACTCAGAAAAGGATACAAATTTAACTACTTACTCATTTGATAAGAATTTGAATGAAAAACATCCGCACAGTATTAGGAAGGGAGCACAGACTCTTTGCCACCCAGGAGTGAGGTAGAGGAGGCAGGGATCAGTTAGCCAGAGTATCGAGACATGATGATGATTGGGAATGGAGCAAAGAAAGTTCAACAGGCTAGAAGATAACAGCACAAAATAAGTCAGCAGCTTTTAGTAAGACCCCACTGATTGGAATTTTTGGTAGAAAATTTCTAGCATCCTAGCCCGTTTCTCACTTACTGAAATATTCTGTGTAATATGTACACAATGATCTCATCCATGTAATGTAAGGTGAATGAACATATAACATGTTACACACCTTCCATTTCCCCACATCTCTCAGGGCCATTCAGAGATTCTTTTTCTCTACCTGCCACATTTGATCATCACATGCCTGTAGTTTCCATAACTATAACAGCTATCCTGACTTTCATGGCATTGAAGCTTGGAGTGCCTTGAGTGTCTTGTAGAATACCCTGAGATAACTCGACTTCCTGTTTCCTTGAGATTCGATCACATCAAGCCTTTCTCAAGAATGTGGCATAAAGGTGGTGTCCTGTTGTGTCACACCAGGAAGCACAGGCCAGTTTGTCTCTCTGTTGGTGGTGACAAATTTCATCACATAGGTCTGTGCAAAATTATAAACATAAAACCATTCCCCTCACTATCCTTAGGGGGAGGAACTCCTGTCAATAATATATTCTTTTATCTGATGATTTTCAGCTTACATACATACATACATACATACATACATACATACATACATACATACATACATGATCCTTGCCCAAGTTAGTCATTATGTCAATAGTGGTGAACTGTAATTTTCTAATTCTGTCCTTCCATATACATTTATTAGCTGACCTTTAAATAAAAAAAGAACTCCTTCATTTTCTTTATTATTATGAATTGATGGGTTTATTTTGATTAGTGTTTATTCTGATGCTCAACTTGTTTAAAATGTGGACAGTAGAGACACACTAAGATGTTCTCTTATTTGTCAAGCTCTTTCTTGCTTTTTGGCTCCCATATGTGGTTTAGGATCATCTCATGCTTTCCCTGCCTCAGGCCTGAAACCAGCCATTTCTCCACAGAGTCTTCTATTGGGGAACAGGATCTGTATGCTAAATGTTGGATATGTTCACTGTTACCAGGGATGTTTTTGACTTTAGTCCTTTCTGTAGCGTGAGCTAGTAAAGTGTTTGTTTATAACCCATGAATTTGAACTGATCCTCAAATTGAACTAGAACAGAGTAGGGTTTTTTCTGTCAGTATATACTTACATCTCTCTGCTGTTTTTTGAGTCTTCTGGTTCTCCTTGAATCAAAACACAGGTTTATTTTTAAGGCTTTATAAAATGGCTTTTGAATTATAAGACTAATATCACTGCCAAAAATAAACCATCCAGGTTTGGAGAGCACAGTTCCTTTTGTTCTTGGAATATATCACATTGTTTGGTAGTAGAGGAATTTGCCTAACAATTCCCTAATTCTGAATTACTTTTGAATGGTGGGGTTGTCATTAAGATAACACATCTACATTGGTTGTCTTCTTTTTAATTAAATTTCACTTTCTTTTCAGTTAGTTTAATATTAATTTTGGAAATAAATAACAGCTGCCTGGTTGAAAAGCCATAACTTCATAAGAATTATGATCAAAGATCTTTCTCTCTTTGACCTCTCTTTTTACCTTCCCTATGAATAACTTCATGTTAGATTCTTGATTTTTCTTATACTTGTTTATAAAAAGTGAATATACCCTTATATGTAAGTAAATGTTTATGCTTTTCATTGTTTTCATACTAGGAAAGCATGCTAAATAATTTTTGTTTACTGTTGAGGTTATAATTACATCACATCTCTCCCTTTCTTTCCCCCCTCTAATCCTTCCTATACACCCCTTCCCACACTCCTTCAAATTCATGGCCTCTTTTTATACTAGTTATTGCATGCATATATGCATTTAATAAATATATATATTCTAAAAAACCTATTGAATTCATATGATGTTACTCAGAACTTTCAGGACTCAATAATTCTTTTGAATCTTACTCTTTTCAATTAATTTCCTAGGAAAGTTTGATTTAACAATTATAACCTAGAAAGATTCCGTATCACTTTGTATTTTCTTCTTACAGATAAAAATGGCTCCATATAGCTCTGTTACATGGAGGTCCCATAGGATTACACAATTCTTCTACGGAGGACCATTTCAGCTGCTGTCTTAGGGTTTCTCTTACTGTGATAAAACAGTGGGACCAAACGCAAGCTGGGGAGGAAAGGGCCAATTTAGCTTACAATTCCACATCACAGTTCTTTTCTTCATCCAAAGGAAGTCAGAGCAGGAACTCAAGACAGCCACCAGAAACAGGAACTGAAGCAGAGGCCGTGGAAGGGGATGCATATTGAGTGCCTCCTTATGCCTTGTTTGGCCTGCTTTCTTATACAACTCAGGACCACCTGCCCACATGCTCCACCCACAATAGGCTGGGCTCTCCCACATTTATCATTAATCAAGAAAATACCCCATAGGCTTGCCCAACAAGCCAACCTGACAGAAGCATTTTCTCAGTTGAGCTTTCTTCTTCTCAGATGACTCTAGCTTGTGTCAAGTTGACAAAAGTAGCAAGGACATATGCTAAATTGAGTTAAGTTTGATCAGAAGCTGCCTGGCTACGCATTTTAAGTTTAGACTAAAGACATATTTTCTTTTGTACCTAGCGAACTCTAACTTGATGTGGAATCATATGCAAGCTATTCTTGTAACATATGGCTGAGTGTCAGCCAATCACAAGTGGCCGACTGTTCTAACCACTGTGAAGTAAAATAGAAACGAACTGTGACCAATCAGGTTGTCTCTGTACTTTCCACTTTTGGACTCCAGTTCTTTTTCTCTACAGCCTACTCATGTGGTGGTGTGGATGTCCTGAACCGTTTGTGGTCCAGACTGCTGGTTATTTCTAGAATTAGAAATAGGAGCCGGTTGAGCTAACTTCCCTTTTCACTTCTAACCCAGAAAGCACAGGGTTGACTCTCCTGGGCAGACAGCATTTCATTCTTGTAGAGGAACTTCTCGGGCTAACCTCAGGAGGGGTGTCTCTAAAACACTACCCCTTTGAACTCTCAGCCAGTTAGAGGTTGAGGCTGAGGGTGACCCTCAGGTTTATCACTCTGAGGGCAGTTGGGAGAGGTGGTCTAGATGTTCCTTCCTACTCCAAATCCCTGAGCTTCCCAGGCTTAACAACCCAGTCCATGCCATTCTGGAACAATCTGTGGGTGTACGCCTTGTGGGTGCTGTTCTGTTCCCAAGCCTCAAGTTTGTTTCACTGGAGACCAAAGAACACGTCATTCGCACAGAGGCATGCATGGAAGAAAGGCAAATGGAGCCAGGAGGTGCAAGAATTTTTTTCTATCTCTATCAAAATTATGTATTTATGTGTGTGTTACAGTTCACATGTAGAGGTAAGGTGAACTTGTAGAAGTTGTTTCTCTTCACCATGTGGTGGCCAAGCTTGGCAGTAAGAATATGAGTTCAAGATAGAGTTCAAGCCTTTGTTCCGACCTCACATGGGAGAAGTGTCCCATCTTTCTGTGGGGAGGAAACCAACAAGTTAAGCAAAGCCATGAGTGTTGTTCTAATTGATGTTTTTATGTGTTAAAATGTAAGAAGGGGGAGTATTTCCTATTCTGTGGAGAAAATATCTTGTGTATTGTCAATGAAAAAACCTATGGCCTATAGGAAAGGGTAGAGTAGAAGGTGGGACATCTGGGAGGCAGAAATAATTCTGTGATAGAGCCAGTCATAGGAGATGACACCCAGAAAGATGTGACACGTGGTACCTGAACACAGGTAACCAGTCACATGGCAGAATGTAGATTAGAATATAAGGGTTATTTTAAGTTATGGTCTAGTCAGAGAGGAGCCTGGCTACATGGCCATGTAAATACATTTTGAGTCTTAGTCTTATTTTTGAGAGTCTTATTTTTGCTTTCTGTTTCTTGACTGTAGATACGACATGTCAAGCTCCTGCTTCTCTGACTTCTCCTCCATAAGGAATTGTAACCTACAACTGTGAACCAAAAATTGGTTTGGTTCTCTTTAAAGTTGCTAATGTGAGGGCACTTCATCAGAACAGGAAAACTGACTAAGACAAAGGAAAGACAGAAAACATGAAAACCAGAGATCTTGGCAATGGCTATTCATATATATTCAGCTGAACTTACCAAAAAACAAAACAAAACAAAACAAAAAAAAACAAAGCCAGTTTCTCCCTACTTGGTTTTAATTTAAAACAAGACGCTGTAGTACATTTTTTACTATATGGGAACTCATAGGGAGGGAATGGGTAGCCCTACCCATGGATGTCACTGTGGCAGAGTTGTGTGTTCTGGCATCGTGCTATGTGGCCAGCTTGATCTTGGGGACTCATTATGTTACCCAGCTGTTTGTGCTCAGTTCCTGGACAGGTGGGGTTGAGTACAGACACGGAAGGGTACATGTCATCCCTGTCATTGCAGAGGGCCGCTGAGGCATCCACATCGGCCATGAGTACATATTGCTGTTGTTGTTGTTCTGAAAAATTCAGAGGCTATTTGGCAAACAGCTGTGCTATAAATATTTGGTTTAAAAAGAGTAGTGTTTAGAGTTGTCAAGATGATAAATGGATGAATATCAGATTCCCAGAAAGAAAAACATTTCCATGTTTTCTGTCAGATTAGAATATTAAAATTTAAACATGTTCAATAAGCTTTGCTGCAAATATGAAAAATTCATTCACAGAACCTGATGATGGGAAGGGTTTTGGATTTCAATGAAATTTTGTTATTTTGAAATACATACCATTTTTTAAACTTACATTGCAAAACCTGGAGCCCTAGGGAAACACATACAGAGAGTATAAGATTTTCATGGACGAACACCTTAAAGACAATCTTTTATGAAGTTTGATAAAGAGTTATTTTGCACCCCACTTCTATTCCTGTGATGGAGTGTATTTTGTCCTCTGTTCAATCATGTCTTCAGCTGACTTTCTCCCATTACCATGTCTTGTGAGAGTTTTGCAGTGTGTACACACAGTCTGTGGACCTACAGGACCTTCCGTCTCTCCAATTCTGGAATATGTCAATCACCTCAACTCCTCACTGTTGCCTGGTTCCTCCCAGAGACAGTCAAGCAGTACACACTGTGTAATCAGTGTCTCTCTCTTGAATTTTCAATCTGAAATCGAGAGGACATGGATTTTTCTTCTTGTGGTGATTATCTATAGGCTTTATATTCAATCCCTCATACAGAAAAAAGGAGGAGGAGGAGGCAGAGGAAGGGGAGGAGGAAGAAAAGGAAGAAGAAGACTCAGAAGTTGTTGACTTTAACAGAATACATCAAATTATCATTGTCAAACTCACCAGGCCTCCCATACATATGTTACACACACACACACACACACACACACACACACACACACACACACACACACACACACATTTTCCTCTTTCTCTCCCTCCATGGTGACTCTCTTGACCTTAATCCTTGGGGACAGTGAACTCATCAGAGAGCAGCTTCCCAATAAACCTTCCTTTAATATAATCTAATCTGGCTTGAATTGGCTCATTCGACTGACGGAGAAATAACCTATCAGTTTTAGCATTCATTTTAGAGTTATTCCTGTAAAGAAGCGGTTTTCAATATTGTTACATCAGTAGGACTAGTATGATAGGTTTCGTGTTTCTGATACAAACCGGAAGATGATAGTACAGTATCTTAAAACAACTGACGAAAAACCACCAGTCTAGGGTTCGAGAACAAATGAAACCATCCTTCAGGAAATGGAGGCAAAGGCCAGACATTTGGAGGCATTCCTGAGAAGGAAGAACTCTGCAGCTGCAGAACTGATGTTCAAGGGATGCCTCAGAAAGCCCTTCAGACAGGAGGAAGCTGCCATCAGGAAAATGGGTCTGCACAGAGGAATGAGGAGCTCCCAAGATGATAGTCACGTGAAGTGTCAAAAACTTTTAAAAAGTAGCTAGATTCTATAAAGGATCATTAGCTGCTTAAAGAGGAGGCATGTCTTACAGGTTTATACCATGTAGAATTGAAATACAGGACAGTATTATAATCCATAAGTTCCATAAGGAGAGAAATGTATACAATCCTTCTGCTGCACATTTAAGGGTCTGATGGCACTTAAACACAGACTGTGGTAAGTCAAAGATACACAATATACCCCTAACACAGACCCTAAAACAATGCCCAAACAGTCACAGCTACAAACAAAGGAGATCAAGTGAAACGGTAAAAACACCCCTTTGATCCAAAAGAAAACACAAATTCCAAGGTTATAGATTCAAACCATGTAATATCAATAATCACACTACATGTTATTGGACTAAAAACACTAATCCAAAGCAGAGAGTGCTACAGAATATAAAAGGGAAATTGAACCATATAGGATGATGTTTTCACCAAACTGCCTTCCTTGGGGCTCAGGAAACTAGGTAGAAGAGAAGGGAGAATGATTGTCAGAGCCACAGGGGATGAATGATACAAAGGAAGCCATGTCTTCCAGATGTGACAGGGTATGAACTCACAGAGGTTGAGATAGCATACTCAGGGCTTGCACAGGACCAAGCCAGATGGGGATGTGGACACGGTTCCCATCCATAATCAAGAAGCTATTTGCAATTGACATCCACTTGCAAAGGAAAACTTAGTCCTCTCCGCTGGTGTGTCACTGGGTATGATAACCACACTTAACGTAGGCCCCATGCCTAGTAGATGGCCAACACAAGACTCAACTCAAAGGGTATTTTTGTAGATGTTTTGTGTTATACTGTTTTGGGATTTTTTTTTGTCTTAATGACCTTTTGCTTATGTATTATGGTCTACAATTTTGTGTTTTTATGGATTTTGATTTTTGCATATGTGCGATTTTTGTGTTTATTCTTTTTTAAATTATTTTTTTGCCTGTTTGATTTTTAAAGAGAGAGAGAAAGAATGGGCATGATGTTGGGTGGGTAAAAAAGTGAAGAGGATTTGGGAGGAACTGGGTGAGAGAAGACAGTGATAAGAATATGCCTCACGAGAAAAAACTTTTTAAAATAATTATCCATATAAAAAAAGAAAAGAAAAAGCACACTAATAAGTATTATTAATAATCTACTTTTATTTTAAAGAAAATCTTAAAAAGAGAAATGTGATTAAAATGTAAAGATATAAATGTATTAAAATAAAAAAATGGAAGATATACAACAATATTAATAGCAATAATTATTATATATTATACATATACTATATATTATGATAACAACTATAATATATGATACAATTATAATATATAATTATAATTAGTTATGATTATAAATAATAATGATATAATGTATTATAAATATTTTATTATAATTATAAATGGTATAAATAATTATTAGTGTGATATATTATAATTATATTATATATTATATTATATGGCCATATAAGATATTACACATATATTATATATAATATATAGTACTATATATAATATGCTTCTTAAAAAGCAGGAATTATGATATTTACTATAAGAGAAGTCAGATTTTATAGGAAAGAATACATTATGGGGTAATAATAACAATTATGATAGGGTTATTCATTGAAAAAATTAATAATCCCAAATTTTTATACAATTAATATATAAAAGAAAAAAATTTAAAACTCACAATATCAAATAAAAATAGCATGCTGTGTGCCTTAGTCCATTTTGGCTGCCACATCAAGCTTGCAGAAGCTGGGACAATGGAAATGTGTTTCCACAGTTCCAGTGAGGGAAGGTCAATAGATTAGCAGCCCTGCCAGGTTCTGGGTAGAACCACCTTCAGATTCTCATTGCAGCCTCACACAGTGCAAAGGATGAGGCAGGCATCATCCAGCATCACGCATTAGGGCTCTGCCTTCATAAGCTACAGACTCCCAAATAATATATCATTGTATGGATGGAGTTCAACACTGTCTGCGTACGATTGATTCCATGCGCATACTTGTATAAAACGCAAGCTAAAGCAGCAGGAAGCAAACCCACAGTTGTCGTTGTTCAAGGCTGGGCGGGAGGTAAGGGATGGGTAGAATAGAATTAACAGGAAACTTTTGTGCTGTGCTCTGCATCCATTCATCGTCCTCACTGATGCTGGCTTCATGGAGTGTGCAAGTATTCAAGCCTGGAAGGTGTTACTTTTAAGTATGGGCTATTTGCTGTGTCTGTCATACTTCAATAAAGAGTAAGGAAGAAACCCGACACCAGAGCAGCCCACGAGAGCTCTGATGTAACGCTCCAGCAGGTGCGTTGCCAGCCTGAAGTTAATGAGCTGCATCTGACCAAAGACAGCTAGGAATATGGCTCCACACAAAATTATAAACTTACATAAAAGTTTATGGGATGTTTTATGATTTTTGAAAATTCATTGCATGGTTTTTTTTTCAAGCGGACTTTGCAGATGACAACGTCCCGTGGCCGTGCTGACAGGTTTGGCATGTCTGGATTCGCTCAGCTCTGTGACAGTGGTGATAAACACTTTTCTCCTTAGTCCTTATTGGTCAATTACAGAGGATGAGGATGGTAGGTTGATCACAAGAACTGCATACAAAATGATTGTGATGGTGCTTTTGTGGTGCATCAGCTTGAGGACAAGAAGGACCTTGCGGTAACTCCTCCGTAATTATCCCCTTTATTTCTGGCACAGGGTCAGGAAACAAGGTGATTCTTACAGAATATACTTGTGACCCACTGGGAGACAGGCGTGCGTGTTCTAAACAAATGTAATTCCCCACGAGGTTGGTCTCTTGCCTTGAATGCCTCTGCACATTGTGAACTCTGCCTGCTCCATTCTGCTCAGAAATGAAACTACATATGGACTTCAGACCCTTGGCAACAGAAAAGAAGACAGAAGAAAAGGAGCCAGAGTTTGGAATCTCTGCATAGCGCACCTCTGCCTAAGATTTCCATGAAGTCATTGGTAGGCATCATTTCTGTCTATGACCAATCATACAGCTGGTGAGGAAGCTGACTGTTAGAGCCTGGTGTAGAGTGCACAGTTCCACACCTCCTAATCTCAACTTCCTCAAATGGCTTCCTCTGTCTCAAGTGTGATAGCAAACAAAATAAAATGGGTGTGCTTAGGTTTGTTGGTCAAGGCACCAATAGGAACAGAGAAATGCCTATGGGTATAAACGGTCTAGTGAAGTCTATATGCCCTTCCATGGCAAGGGTTAGGGTAGTGCCCTTAAACAAAGCATTAGATCCGTGGGATAGTAGTGAAATAAAACACATGAGACAGACTATTTATTAAGAAAAGAAGTTCAGTTACTGCACAATCTTAGAATTTAGAATTCCAAACTAGACAGTGAAAGCTCTTATAAAAGTCCTCTGGACGATATCATCACATGGCAAACCTGTGTGTGATCTCTTTCCCTCTCTGCATAAAACCACCAGTAGTCAATATTAGGGCCACACTATAATGGTATAATTTAATTAATCACCTTCCTGAGGCTCCTCCTGTAAGCACCATTAAGTTATTGAAGTTTCCATTCTCTTAATACCACTAGCATATGACTTAAATACTTGTGTATAAATTCAGGTAGGGCTTAGAGACATAACATACTGAAGCCATGGTGGAGGGTGAACTTTAACGTCTTTATGACTGACAGTAATGGGCCATATTAGGTTTTTTTCAGTTTTTCCCCCATAATCTATAATCAGAATGCTTTAAGGTCAGTAAGAAGAATTCTTAATGCTCCATTATTGGTTTCTTGTCACTTCCCCACAGGTTATTTGAGTCAGCAGCACAAATGAGAGCCCTCTCAGTTACATCAAGATGGCCATGATTGGACCATATCATTTATACAAAGATGCAAGGCTCTCCTTGTGCAGTGAGAATTGAGCTTGAGACTTTAGGATGGTATCCATGGCAACGAGCCTGGAGCTTGTCTCTATCCAGGTGCTAAATCAATACTTGTTGAATGGCTGATTGATCTCTGAAGAATACTATTCTTTCAACTACTTTTTAAAAAGTAGTTATCACTCATCCATGCATCTGTTAAAGTTTTTGTTAAAATGCTTTTCCTGGTGAAATGGCTTAGCATTTAAGAGTTTGTACTGCTCGCACAGAGGATCCAGTTTCAGTTCCCAGCATCCATTTGAAGAGGCTCACAACTGCTTGAAACAACTCAAAGAATCCAGTGTCCTCTTCTGAGCTACTGGGTACCCCCATTCACACATATCCCCCCCCGTGTGTGTGTTTGTGTGTGCATATAAAACATAAACATTAAAATTCTTTTCACATTTATATGCATTTATTTCTCATGGTAATTCCATTTTTGCTTTGGGGACTTCAATTAACCCCACTTTATAGGTAAGGAAACTGAATCGCAGAGACACTAAGCAATTTTCACTAACAGCTAGTGACAAAATTTGCATCACCTTGTAATACTGATATTTTTCTATGGTTCTGCCTCAATCATTCATTCAGTCTCAGTTCAGACTGTTGTTAAGTTTGGGTTTTTACAATATGGGGAGACTCAGAATGGAATAGACTTTCTATTTTGCACATCTACTCCACTAATGTCACATGTCTAATGTAAGCCAAAAGCAGAAACATTGATGGTCCAAGGAGATTGAATTGTGTGTTGTGTGCGTGCATGTGTGTGCACATGGACATGTGTGTACCTGTGTGCCTGCATGGCCACAAGGAAGAGAGAGAACTGGAGGAGCAGTCTCAGGATGCTACTGAGAACACTCAGTGACTCTTACAGAAAACACAAGAATAAAACTCTCCTGACATTTCAAAAGTTCCGTTCATGTGTCCCAGGTGACGGCAGTCCCCTGAAGAAGGTTAAAAATGTAACAGCTGCAGCTGAGACCAAGTGTTTAACATTCAAGAACAGTTTCTGACCCTTGAGATTTAAAGTAGTGATTGGCGTCTGTATACTCAACCCCATTCTGCTTTTCTGTAACATTAGCTGTGATGTCTGGACTTTGAGAAAGCGCAGTTAGGGTGAAAGCACACACACTGGTCCAGATGAATATCCCTCTTGCTAAAGATTTTGTAGTCAAATTTTCCTTAACAGAGATGGTTTGGTTCTGCTGATGGCCTGACTTCAATAATGAATAATTCAATAAAGCAGGCGGTGATCGCTGGAGACAGAGAAAGCATCTTTGAATTCCTGTTTCTTTTATGGGCCATTGGAAACAGCCACCTCCGTACAGAGACCTCGCGAAAGGAAAAAGAGCCTGTTCTTCTTAGGCTAATGGGAATAACATGTGATCAGCAAGGTCATTTTTCTTGGAAGCCAGAGATGGGACTCACCTATCTGACTCTCCTGTATCCTTGCTCTCCAGTGAGGGACACTCCGGGGTCTCTTGTCTAGTTATCCATCCACCCAAGGCAGTGCTCGCTGCTAGTGTGGGGCCATGGGAGAAATAGGCAACTGAAAGCCGGTAGGTCATCACCACCTGCCCAGCATGAGAATATTCTGCCTTGTGAATTCCAAGACGCTCATGGCCTGATGGTCAATAGGGACAGTGTGATCTTGACCAGGAGACCTAAGGCTTCTCCAAGATTTGGGAGCTGAAAGCTACCCATCCCTTAGCTGCCCCTCTCTAAGTTACCAACTCTTTGAAGTGATTTCCTTGCACTTTGCTCCCCACAGGGTTGAAAATACACCTATCTTCATGCAGGGGTGTCAATGACAAATGTCTTTGTCTCTGGCTGCCTATGGCCTTCAGCTTTGCCGAAAGCCCCTGCCCTCTCCTTCTGGAGTATTTAGGAACCTTTAGGAGGACAGGCTTGGCACTAGAGGTTTTCCTGGATCTTGGATAGAAAAGGCATGCTTATGTTGTCCTCAGAGCAGCTGTGCCTCTCACTTGCCCCCCTCTCCCACCCCACAGGTGACATAAGATAGGCTTGGGTGGAATGATTTCTTTGTTGTTGCATGTTTTATCTTGGATGAACAGAAATACACACCCTAGTAAAATAACATATATTCACCCATTCATTTAACTTTCACTTTCTTACCCAAATTGGTTGCTTTGTTTTTCCCTTGGTGTGTTGAATAATGCCCACACTTTTCAATAAAATGCCAGGAGCTTAACCCCAGGGGAAGAGCATCTGGCTGGGCAAGACCAAGTCTTGGCCGAGAGTTGGGTTGATTTCCATAATAATGAATGCCTATCTTGACTTTAAGTTACTCCGAGGCCAGAAGCTGCAGGCCTCTGGATCTATTTGACACTAACAGCTAACAGTGGGGTGATTTGGTAAAGATTTATTGCTGGCCAAGCAGCCAGAGGCCTCTCTGGCTAGGTTTGTTAAGTCTTTGTGAACCAGAGAGGAAAGAAAAGAACCATGATCTTCTACACAGGCAAATATGCACAGAAACATATACATTTATCCTTACACACATTTACATGCTCATTCACATTTTCATTTACATAGGTTCACATTCACATTTTTGTTGGGCCCAACCACCTGTCTCATACTCTCCACAAGTATTCAAGCATGCTCACCTACATACATACATACAACTACACATGTACATATAGATAAACAGAATATTCATGTGGATGAATGGGTGGATGAGGCAGAGCTCCCTGAAGCCAAACTGTCCAACCAACAACTTTATTTCTTTTCTCTGGCCTTTTTACACTTTCTCAGACAAAAATTCTTTAGAAAATTGCCTCAGAGTAAAATGTTACATAAAATGGGAGTTACAGAAGGATATTAATATTAATTCAAAGCAGTGTTTTATTCTAATATGCTCATTATAAGTTCAAAGCAGCAGTTTTTGCATGGCCTTGCCTTATCATGGTGCACACCTGTGGTATTTTCCTTGGACTGAAATGTTTTCCTTGAACACAAATTTGTCCCAAGCCTATTTTTTTTAGTGTAATTATGAAAGCTCATTTTATTTCTTAATATGCAGTCTTTACTTACTATATGAGGAGTGGGCATGTTCTATTCTTGATTCTAACTTTATTACATCTTACTAGCAAAGTAACCAAGACCATCTCTTAAAACTTTCTTCCTAGAATTATTTGAATCAAATCAGGAATTCTATAGAATCTGAACAGCATTAATCAATGAAATTTCATCTTTATGTTAATATTCAGGAAATCTGATCAATAGGGTGGACTAATGACCATGGGTTATTATATTAATTTAATAACAACAGGAAAGGCATATCAGCTGTAAGAAGCAATCCTGAGATGAAGTCTTTGGTACCTTGTGTCACAGAGCTCACCAATCACAGACCATGCAAAAGTGATGGGTCACTTCCAGGAAGGCCACTTGCTAGCCTCAGCCTACCCTAGATGGCTCAGGACAACAAAATATTAATATTTAGAATCTTTTCCATTAAATTCCCCAAATAATAATCACTAAACACTTCCTACAAGTCTTTCCTGTGATTTAAATGAACTTATCTTTCTAGTATTAATCTACCCTTCCTTGATGTCCCAGTGGATCATGCAACCATCTTTGCTATAGCATTCACTCACTCACTCATTCATTCATTCATCCCTGTGTTCATTTATAGCAATTGATTATTGAGTACCTGTTAGTCCCTAAGGCATCATATCACAAGGCAAGCATTGTTGGTATCTTTAGTCTCTCCTTATAGACTGTGAATTACATGCGAAGTATATATAACCTTTTGAAGATAATAGTGGTTAATTGTATTTATCAACTGATTGAATTAAGGATGCCCAAATACCTTAGGAACCAATATTTATGAGTACCTTAGAAGAGATGAATATATGAGTTACTAAAACGGGTAAAGATATACTCTCACCAGGGTGGACATCGCCCCATATGCCAGGAACCAGGCAGAGCGAAATGGAGGGTAAAATTTTGTCTTGAGTTGAGAGATTCATTTTCCCCTGCCCTTGGTTATTAAAGCTCCTGGTTCTTGGCCTTTAGATTTCATAATAGTCCTACCTATTTCCTGTGCCAGCCTGGTTCTAGGAGTCATACTATTAACTGTAGTGTTTTTCTGGCCTTCACAGCAGGACTGAATTATAGTCCTGGCTTTCTGGTTTGTGGATCATGGTGATAGACATTTTTCTCTCCCTTGGTGACACAGATATAGGCCAGATAAGAAAAATTTAAAGTAGATAAAAGTGGGTTTATTAGGAGGCAGCTTCAGGTGGGTTCACCTGTCTTACAGGTGGAGTTCAGTGAAGTCATACATCCAAGCCTAAGCAACGGGGTTTTATAGAGCTCAGGAGAGGAGTGATGGCATGTCAACTAGGAGCTGGGATTATGCCCATATATGGTCAAAACTGACACCTTGGGTAGGTACTCTTGGATTCCCAGAAACACTAAGTGATGATGATGTATTAGCCCAGAGGTTTTCCCAAGCAGGTGCGAGAGTTTTCTTTGTGTGGGTGGGGTGGGAGTAAGGAGGGCAGATGGACTTTCCCAACTTGTGCAAGGGATGAGCAGACATTCCAGCCTAACACAAGGGACTTAGCTTCCATAGTCATAAAAGTATTTTCTTTAATTTTCTCCTCTGATATATCTATGCATAATATCTCATTGCTTCTGTTTCCCTGAAGAATTCCGATAAACGAGAGACATAATTGGAATCTTAGAGTTACACTGATACATAGAAATCAAGTTCACTCTTGGAAGCAGAAAACATTTTCTAGGAAGAAAAAGAAAAGCCCCGCAGCTGCACTTAGGAAGAGAGGATCCCAGATCTGTGCTTTGCTGAGACGATTTGCTGTGTAATGAATGTGGCCCATTGTCTTGTGGTTGGAACGCTGCGTTGGAATTGAGATAGCCATCTGGATTTTAGTTTCTCTGTCTGGATTCTTAATGACTTTATGAGTCTGGAATGGCCAGAGTGGCCATCAAGGCCCCAGTCAAAGAGCCAACCAATGATATCTGCATATGGCTGTGGGTGAAAGTCAAGCCTATAAGTTATACTGAGGGCTCTCATGCTGCTAGGGGTTCAGTCCTGACCATTTATAAGTCATCCCCATGACAGATGGGCAGTGCATATTTTATAGGTTCTATCTAGTAACCTGATGAATAAGAACCTCTGGGCAGCCTGGACCATTCAAAGTCCAAAGACAATCCACTAGGATTTGCTCAAATCTCAAGACCTTTATTTTGAGTGCTCTGTTTTTTGTTTGTTTTTAATTTTATTTATTTATTTTTTTTATTCTACCTGCTTCATCTTTTCCAGGCCTACTAATAGAGTCTTGATCTCTGTCTGTGGCTTTTCATCTTCTGTCTTATTTCCTTACTCACCTAAAGTTGCTTCCTTCTATCCCCCATCTCCTTTTCTTTACTTTCGTCTTTTAAAGGTTCACTGAGATATGATTTAGGCTGTTTGGTGGATAATGAAAAGCCTAAGATAGACTGATTCACTGTGTGTACATGTGTGTGTGTGTGTGTGTGTGTGTGTGTGTGTGTGTGTGCGCATGTTGAGTATTTACCATGAGTCAGACACTAGGACTCACGTGTCTAGAGGGTAGGAGAAGAGAAGGAATGTTTTTGCATAGAGTATGAAGCAGGTATCAAGAAAGACAACAAGGGAGGTAGATATCAGCCAAGTCATTCAGCAACTGAAAGCCATCTTGACCTTTGGCTTGGAAGTTGGAGCAGGCAAAGCATTGCAGTATGTACTGAGGGGTGGCTTGTTCAGACTTGCATTTTAGGAGTCTTGAGCTGTGAGCAGTATGCACTGTAGACCAGAGGTAAAAAAGATGAAGAAAGGAAGAAAAGAATTGGAGAACATCAGATGTCTGTTCCTCTAAGCAGCTGAGTTAAAAAGGCAGGCGGTAGTGGGCATAGAAGGAATTGCAAATATTAAGGGTGTGAATATCACTTGTGGTGGGAGGCTCACTATGTTTGAGGACTGATCTAGAAGGCTCCAGCATGAAGGAACTCCCACTCCAATGTCAGTGATTCTCAGTCTCCACAGTCGAACAAGGAGTGGCCACTAGGAGGCACACTGTGAATCACTGTCCATTGCAAAACCAATCTTTTGAAGTTTCACAAAAATTGAGTGTTGAGATCCATGGAAAATCATGCAGAGATCTCAGATTATAAGAATGCATCAAGATCTTGGCACAAAAGGGAAGCAGAACTGAGGACAGATGATGAGACATGGACCCACGGGTGAAGGGATAAGAGGAGAATGCTATTCTGAAAATCACAAGCAAAGCACTCTTTGGAGGAGATGCTTGGGAGGGCAGCTAGGTTATGTTGATAGACATCAAGAATCCACCTTTGTGACAATGAAGAAACCCTTATTGAAGTCAGGGTTGTGGTTTGAATGTGAAGGATTCCATGTGTTTGAAAACCTGGTTCCTATCTAGGAGCAGGCCATAAGGTGGAGCCTTGTTGGAAGAAGGGGGGTCATTAAGGTTGGGCCTTAGGATTTTTAGTCAATCCCTGCTTCCTGTCCTTGTGCTACTTTTTGAGGGAAGACACAATGAAGCAGCCGCCTCATGTTCCTGCTAATGTGCCAGAGTGTACTCTCAACTATAGAACAAAAGAATCACTTCTTCCTATGGCCGCTTTAGTCAGGCATTCCATCTCAGCAAAGTAACAAATTTGGGATCTCCATAACCTCTAAAGGAAAACTTAGTCAAACTCAAATCATAGCCCTGCATTGCCAGAGATGGAGCATCAGGGGTCTCCGTCTTGGAGGATGTCACTGTTTGATATGTCTGGCTTTGCAAATGATGGGATGACAATGTGAGTTTGAATGGGCTGGGAGGTACCCTCTGTGAGAGAACAGCAGCTTCATGGAGAGCTGGTGACTGCGGAGACTTGATCTAGGGAATAGATGTAGCTTTAGGAAATAAGGATGCTGCTCTATAGCAACGGTTCTCAACCTTTACTGTTATGACCCTTTAATTCAGTTCAGCATAAACCTATCTTGTTGCTACTTTATAACTGTATTCTGCTGTTATGAATTGTCATGTAAATATCTGATATGAAGGACATCTGATATGTGACCCCTGCGGGGGTTGAGACCCATGGGTTGAGAATCACTGCTCTTGAAGTTTTATGTTGGTGACTTCGAGGTAACTCCTGCAACCTGTCTCCTGTCTTGGGGTTAAGGGAAAAGGAACTCCCCGCAGGTTTTGATATCTGCTCCTTCTCTACCCTGTATCAGGTAAATCTGGAACAGGGTACAAGCAGGACAGAGGTGACTGAGTATGGCAGATGAGAAGCTATCTGGGCCCATGGGTGAGTTGCCCAACTACTCCTGATAATAGTTAGGGAAGGTCTGTTGGAACATTGTGGGAAGAAGCAAAGATTAAATTACATGTCTATTAAATAAATAAATAAAACTGGTCCCTAAAAATGGAGATCTATTGTCTTTTGGGAAAACTAGCTTGCAGATATCACAGGACTTAAGGTGCTAAGAAGTTCTCACTGTGTTTGTGTCATCTCATGAAGTCACAACAGAATATCTTGGGTGCAGAGATGAAGGTAGGAGCTTAACTAAAATATCATTCCTCAGGATTCTGGAGGCTGGAGATCAAGCCCAAAGTGACAGCATGGCCAAACTCTGCTGAGAACCATCTTCCTTCCTTCCCCATAGACTGCCATTTCCTCCATGACTGTTCCTAGTGTCTGTACCTAGGAAGGGGAAGCCAGCTCTCTGGAACCTCTGCTGATCAGGACACTAACCCCATCATGAGCTCGTGGTCTCATATGATTCTATCACCCTTAAATACTACCATCGACTCTCACTCCAGCTTCATCGTATAGATTTCAGGACCATGTCCCCACCTGAGCGAGGCCTTACAGAACCATGACATCTTAGCTACTGGAACCACTTGTAAAGTTGGAGTTGTGCCCAGCTGTATGTCTTTCATACAAACGTAGATTCTCAGGATTAATGGTAGAGAACTTTGAGAATTTTCAACCTAAGCAGGCAGAGTACAGAAGCAATAAGGATAGTGAGATGACAGCAAGGACCCATACACTCATGTTCCCGGCACTGATACCGGAGTCTTATTAAATCTTACAGCTGTCTTCTGAGGTGGGCATCATGATCGCCATGCAATAGATAGTAAATAGACTCTCAGAGGCAGACCATAGTCTGCCTAGCTAAAACACACATTCTGTCCCACTTGAAGCTTGGAATCAGATTTAGCTTAGGTGACTTATTTGCTCAGAAGTAAACCAAGACTGGAAGGACCATGGTCCTACACTTGGGGGCTAGTTCATCTGTGTTTGAGGACTGGATAAACCCAGGAACTTCTGCTGGGACCTGCATTCTCTCCTTTCTGGAGCCATAGCTGATCAGCTGTATGGTGTTTGTCCAGACGAAACCGGAGAGGAGGGTCCGATATTTCAGATAGCCAAAGGGAGGCAGTCTACAGAGCACTTTGTTTACCAAGGCCCATTGGTTAATCTGTGTGAGCTCTGTCTTCCACACTCATGTCTGTGGGACCTTGGGTTTGACACAGTTCAAGTCAGCTTTGCTCCTGCAGAGGGTGATCTGCTCAGTATCCTGGATGTGCATGGAGAGGATAGCAAATCTAAGTCTTTACCGAAGGATGTTGTAAAGTAGATCCCTTGGGTGGAAAAGGGTCAGCAGTAAAATCACACATGCAGGATCTGACTGGCTCCAAGAGAGGGTTTGATGTAAAATTAGTGGACTTAATTAACAGAGACCCCACAAAATACAGATGACCAAATTCCCACAGGAGGGAATGGCACACGATCATCCTCACTGCCATGTATATGTTATCAGGCCATGAGCTCATGAGACACTTGGCAGAATGTAGACAGATGAGAGTCTCAGCTCCAAGGACAGCAAACCTCACTGAGACTGATGCACAGCATTGAAGTTCAAACACAGAGGTCTTCTGCGGTTATTGGAAATAGCCTTCAGGAGGAAGACGAATAACGGCTGTTTGCTTAGAGGGCGTGCTTAAAAGAGATGAAGAATAATGGAAGAATTATCTTGTTGACTTCAAGGAAAAGAAAATGTATGTATGACTTGAATGTCTCAAAGACAACGGGGCTATGTTAAATGTCAAGTTAAAGGACAAATATCTCATGTTAATAAATGCCATCTTTGTAAAAATCTCATAGAATTCTGTCATGGGCTCAGTGAAACATGTTGTTTCTGTTTTGTTGACCAGATTACCTTGGTTCTGTCTTCTCTGGGGCAAAGTGAGCCTCCTTAACATTGAAGTTAGGCATTGAGGTAAACACTCTAGCCAGGGATAAGAGTGAGACACACGGGCTGGGGAGATGGCTTAGTTGGTGAAGTATCCTAGAAACCTGAAGACTTGAATTGGAATCCCAGCACATGAAAAATCAATGTGCACTTGCACTTATATCTGATAGATATGTCACACCTTCTATTTATATTGTAAAACCTCAAAATATAGTAGTCATGTGCACCATTAAATAAGTCAATCCTTATTTCAAAAGCCATCCACATTTAAAAGCACAGGCAGGGCTGACAGACTCAGACCTTGCTCCAGCTAAGCTATAAGAGACAAAGGGAAGGGAATACTGTTGCTCCTTAGGGCTTACCAGCTCAGGAAGACACACAGATTCTATGCATCATGGTGGCCTTTGTTCCCGTGGACTCATTGGAGTCATTACTATTTTTATAAATTCAGTGGAAAGGTACTGGTAAATGTCCCACGCATACCTTCATGTGTGCACACACTGGCTCTGACTTTTGGGGGAGTTCGAATGGGACCTCATGATAATTCTGAAGGAGCCTGGGTCCCTTGGCTGGCAGGCTATCTGGTTAGAGTCAGAGTGACTCATTTCTCATCTTCCCTTTCCTCATCTCTTTCCCCTGCCCCCTATTTTCCAGCTTACATTAGTTTCTTTTCTCTGACGAGCAGCCACTTAAGGGAGGAAGACTTCGGTTTACAGTTGGAGTTGATACAGTCATTGTAGACTCATTTTTTTCAAAACCTACTTTTAATAAGGGTTCTTAAATGCTTTAACTTTCCTTCTAGCCAACCATCCACCAGAGGTAGTAGAAATGAAAGGTTTGTATGGCAAAGGAAAACATGTTTAGAAATACTTCTTTGGAAAAAATACAATCTGCATCATGAGGATATCAGCAGTTCAGTTCACACGGATCAGCAGTGGCAGCTCAATCCACTCGCAAACACCATTCATGAATCAGCAATGGTAGTTTGATCCAGAAGAAACTGCAAGGCTCTGCCAATCAGCCCAAGTCCACCAGAAATTTTTTGGTGCATTTTGGTGCATTTGTCACAAACGAATGATGACCAGCAAAGAGTGGTAAGGTGAACCAATACCACACAGTATTGTCCACTGTCTGTTTCTCTGTCCTATCAAGTATCTGTTCTAGCAAAACATTTCATGCCCTTTTTCTAGGCTGCTTTCAGAAAAACATTATGTACCTGTTCTCAGCAAACCATCCTTCTGTGTGTCTGTTTCAGCAAAAGCATCTTCTCATAAGACAGTTTCCAAAATAACATCACATGACACAACTGAGTTGCCAAAAAACCCAAAATTTTCACTTCAAGTCACCATGGTTCAGAAGGCCTGACTGTAGGAGCACAGAGAAGCTGGTCACATTGCTTCTGCAGCCAAGAAGGCAAAAGAGATGAAAGCCAGTGCTTGGCTCTCTTTCTCCTTTGTACACAGTCCAAGACTCAACCTATGGAATGGTGCTGCCCACATTTAGGTCAGTCTTCCGAACTTGGTAACCCAATCTTTTCATTACCTACAGACATTCTCAGAAGCTTGTGTCTTCAGTGATTCTAGTTTCTGTCAGGTTGACATTATTAATCATTGAACAATATTACCTTTACAGAAGTGGGTTGGGTGATTTGGGGAAGTCTGAGTGTGGTCTTAGTCTCACTGAGGCCTTAGCTCCTGATATACCCTCCCCCCATGACTAAGACTATCCTTTTAACTTTGGATAATCATCCAACTCCAGAACCAGGCCTCTTCGTGATCATGGGTTTGACACTCTGGTCTCTTAAGTCTGAGCAGGATGACACTCCTAACTCTCTGGAGGACCTCATAAGTAGAGCCTGAGATGGCAAAGAAATCTATGTTTGGTCCCCACTCGTAGAGCTAACATGGCCTTGCTGGTGTGTGGACAGAGCAGGCTGATGCTCTTAATCTTCAAGGACCGAGAGAAGAGACATCTACCCACTAACACTCACCACCCACCATACCTTGTCCTTGCTTGGAGCCCAAATCTAGCCTTACAGGATCCCTGCTTTACTGAGGACAGATGGTGTTGGACTGTGATGGATATGTTGTGACTCCTTCTCTAGTGAACCAGCCCCCAACTTGTGGGATATTTTTCATCTTTCAGTGAAATATCTGATCTTCTGTGCCTTGATTACTTCATCATATAGAGAGATACCTAAGTGATAGTTACCTAATTCACACAAACCTAGACAAAAAAACAAAATAAAACTCTGTGTACCATTTAGACTCTGTTATGACATCTGATTCATCACTGTAAAAGACATGTTTCTAAGAAAACAAGCTTGCAAAATGTCAAAACTGGGTTCCATTCTCTCTGTAGGTTCATTACAAAGAATTTCATTAACCCCATGAACTAATGTCAAAATTGTTTCAAATTGTCTAAAGTGCTATTTCTTTGGATCTACCATCTAAGCATCTGTGTAATCTCAAGAATGAATCAATGTTCAGAAACAAGGCATCTTTTTCTTTTCCCTGTCCTTATTCCTCTTTATTTTTTCTATCCAATGAGACAACAGCTATATTTGCCCTACACTGGGCTCACACATGTCTAGCCAAGCTCAGTCAGGAATCCTTTGAAAAGAGGCCTAAGTCCTCAGTCCTGATGCCTGTAAGTTTCCTATCAATGCTGTCAAACTGGCCATAAACAGAGAGGCTATAAACCTCATATGTTTAGTAAGTTTCTGTTCTTAAGATCAGAAGTCCCATGTGACTTACATAGGGTATAATTGATAGGTTATTTCTCCACAGGTGAAATGAGCCAATTCAAGCCAGATTAGAATAGATTAAAGGCAGGTTTATTGGGAAGCTTCTCTCTAGAGAGTTCACTGGCCCCAAGGACTGAGTCCAGGGAAATCACTATGGGGAGAGAGGTGGGGAGGAGGAAGAGAAAAGAAGAGTATACTTGCAGAAAGAAAAGAGGAGGAGAAGGAAAAGGAGGAGGAGGAGCAGGAGCGGAAGGGGGGGAGGAGGAGTAAAGGGAGGGGAAGGGAGAGGAGGAGGGAGAGGAGGAGGATTATTAGGGAAGGGCCTCTGGGGAAAGCACAGCCTGGCCCCTGGGCTGGAAAGTTCAGTGTTGGGGGCAAGGTATGCCAGGTAGGGACTGAGGGACGCTGGGAGGACCTGGGGGCCAGGTATGCTTTGATATGCAAAATATGCACCTCAGTCCCTTGTACCACAGTCCAAAGCCAAATGATAATGATTTGTTGACAGAATTGTTCTTTTCCAGAGATTTCAGGGGAGAAATGAGTCCTTGCTTTCTCTGACTCTAACAGCTGTCTGCATCTCTCCTGCTCTCCAGCGTTCAGCTTCAAGGCCAGCAAAGGTAAGTGCTTCTTCTCTCCTCACTCTTGTTCCTCCTTCAGGTGACTAGGTGGAATCCACCTGGCTACTTCAGGCCTCACCCCTTCTCAAGTTCAACTCCAGTAGTTTAGTTGCACCTGTTCCTGTGATTCCCTTCTGTGATGTAAAACAGCATCGGCCAGTCCGAGAGCTATAGGACTTGCAGTCCTTGCTGAGGCAAACCTGCTTTTAGCTGTGTGACCCTGAGTTTGTCCTGTAGCTCACTCTCCTGCTTTCCAGAAGAATCTGGTCTCTTCTGTTCCTATATCCTCAGATGTAAAACAATTCTGGCAAAGTTGGAGCAGAAATTATCTAAAGCCAGGAGGGCTTAGCTTGTTTGAAGAGGACTTGAGTTCAGAGGGGTGAGGAAGGGTGGGTGATAAGGGACTACAGGTCACAAGTGGGAGTCCTGGGCCTGAGAAAGGCAAGGAGCAGGATCTGTTGCATGTATGGCTTCCTTCACTTCATAGCTGCTGTAAGTGTGGCCTCTCTCACAGGCTACCTGCTGGAGGTGTGGAGGCAGCCCAGGGCACTGTGTGTGTGTGTGTGTGTGTGTGTGTGTGTGTGTGTGTGTGTGAGTGGCAGGGTGGCAGTGGGGGTGCGAATCTAGAGAGCCTGTAATGTACGGTCATGTACAGTACTCCAATCCAGTCGGCTCCAGATGTTGGCCTGTGCATCTGTCACACAGACTCGCACTGTGCGAACAGTGAACATTTAGAACAGCTCTGGGGTTCATGCAGAGCCACAGCAGCTTTACCTGGGGACTAGCTTACTTTTAAGTCTGAATATCTCCGTGTTCCCCTACCCCATGTGCAGGAAAATCCATTCCTGGCCAAAGTTGTTTGACTTTGCTTACCTTTCCCGTATTGACAAATAAACAGTCATTTAGCAGAAAGCGGAGGCTCTCTGCAGTCCTGCTGACTCTGATGTGATTTTTTTTTTTAACTCTTGTATGTTGACACCACAGTCGGCAGTATGGACTGGTCCCTCTTGTTTACAGCAAGGTTCAACTATTCGTTTTAATCAGATTCTTGCCTTTAGACATCAGCAGAATGCATCTGCACTGGGTACTGTCTTTTCTCAGAACATTAATCAACTCATTAAGCAATTCCTTCCAATTCATGGGCCTCCATTAGAGCCTCTCTAGAGGCCCGAGCGTTAAGTGAGATGTAGTGTTCACTTCCAAAACCCTTGAGTCATTAGTTTAGGGCTCCTGTCCAGGGGTGGAGGAACATCTCAGGCCGCTTTCCAATGCTTCAATCTTGCTTCGCACACTTCAAGAGTGAACTAACTTACAGTTAGTGGGCGGAAGTGCGTTAGATTAGAATTTCTCTGTGGCAGTGGGTCATGGAGATTGCCTGGCTCATCTTTTCTCCATGGCTGGAATTCCTTCTGATGCTTTGTCTAAGTCAGTGGTTGTCGGGCTTTGATGAGTATAAGGTATACATGGCGATGTGTTAATAAAACTTGTGGGGTTTGGGGATTTAGCTCAGTGGTAGAGCGCTTGCCTAGGAAGTGCAAGGCCCTGGGTTCGGTCCTCAGCTACCAGGGGAGGGGGGTGCGGGGGGAAGTTGCGTCGTCGCAGGCTCTGGATTCTGACACGGCAGTTCTGGGGGGAGGTCAGGAATTGCCAACTCTATTAAGTCCCAGTTGGTCCAGCGCTGCTGCTGCTGGCGGGTGTAAGTGATACTCCTGGACATAAGTGTTCTAGCAGCTGTGTAAGGAGCCCCCGCAGGATGGGAAGGAGACCCGGGTGTACCAAGATGCTTTGATCCTGAAGACATTTTGGCCCAATGGCTGCTCATGAGAGACCCAAGCAGAGACTCCAAAGAGTAGGTGGGGAAAAGAGGTGAGGTTGGGTTAGTAGAGTCTCGTGTTAGCACTGTGTAAGCCTGGGTTCCACAAGCTGTTAAATAGAACGCCCTCTGGGTGACAGTTCTGTCCACTGCTGAAAGCCTCCCTCTAAAGCAATAATTACTGCACAGACTGCTTTTCCAGGGCTGGCCAGAGCCTTCTTGTGAAATCTAAATTCCTTTAAGTTCATCTGCACCTTTTGCTTCTTGTCCCCCTCTGGACATGTTTAGCCGGCAGATCTGGAAACTAGATCTCATTTGAGAACGTAACATCCTCGCAAAATCACCTCCAAGGTAGGTTTAATTTTAATTGGCTTCATTTTCAGAAATTTCTTAAACATAGGCCAGGGAGATGGCTCAGTGGGTAAAGGTACCTGCTGACAGGCTTGATGACCCAAGCTCCATCCCTGGAGATGGATGTGGTGGAAAAAGGAAAACCGAATCCTACAAGTTGTCCTCCGACCACACAGCATGTATGCATCTGTGTGGGTATACCACACACGCAAAATAAGTTTTAAAAAGAAATATCTTAAAACTATTTGCAACCTATGGGTTTCACTGGGAGAGAAGTCTCTGGGTTTTGTGTCCTATTTGGGCTTACTGCTTCTTGTGAAGCACATAGACCTTTGTCATGTTGCTAGGGAGAGGTGATTATAATGGAACAACGTTGTTCCCAAGCACAAGCAGGGTTTCTTATGATAATTCTCAAGAATTATATACGACACACCCATAACAAACATTAAGCATTTGGAGAGGGCTCTCTCTCTCTCTCTCTCTCTCTCTCTCTCTCTCTCTCTCTCTCTCTCTCTCTCTCTCTCTCTCGTCTCACCATGTACCCCAGGTTAGGCTCACAATGTCTCTCTTTCCTCCTTCCGGGTCTGTGGGTCTGGGATTACAAGCACATGCTAGCACACCCCAATACACATGCTGATTTTAAACGTGATTTAGAAGTAGACTTGTCGGGATACAAATATTGCTAGAATCTTCTGTTTGCTTAGAGTTATTCTTTTTCCATGTCCACCTAGAACTTAAGGTCTGGTTTACTCTTCACAAAATTGGACACATACTTTTGGAACAAGTGATATTTAATGACGAAGAAAGAGTAGGGCAGCAACAGGAGAGGGGACATGGACAGGGCCCCTTAGCCAGGAGCTGGTGAGTGCAGGTTGCACACTTTGCCTTGGGCTGGTCGTCTCTATCACTGTTCTGTTTTATACATGAAGACTCTGAAGGAAAAGCAGAAGTCCAGAGTGGGAAGGTGTTCAGAGAATTCAGGAATGATTTGGGGACATGATAGGAAATAAACAGAATAAAGATTAGACAAGGAGAGAGGATTTTATAGAACTACATCGGGTCAGTATCATGACACACAAACATTTTAGAAGTTATGGATTATTAATTTGAAGCTGGTTTTAGTAGCTAGTATTTTGTCAATAGTCTTTTAATGGATAGTTTTCCCCCATTAAGGATGTCTGTAATCACAGTACTTGAGAGGCAAAGGCCTGCCTCGTATCTCTATGAGTTTGAGGTCTTTTGGTCTACAAAATGAGTTTTAAACCAACCAAGGCCATACAGTAAGACCCTATCTTAAAATAAGCTGGTAATTCTAGATTTGCAAAGTCAGCTCACCAAGGTATTATACGGTTGTCAGAGAGCAAGAAGAGAAAAGAGGCAGGATTCCTTAGTGCAGTAAAGGTTTTCTTAATTCCCTGCCGGCTCATTGTGGAGTCTTTTCATTCCTCATATCTATTCTTTGAGGGCCCATGGCTGAAGCAGGAGGCTACCTCCTGGCTCCACAGACTGAGCGGCCTGTGTTGTTATCCCTATTAGAGCTTTAACTGCTCACTGACCCCTTTCTTCTCAGCTCTCAAAGAATAAATTGCAACTGCCCACACATTCAGGGACTGCTTTCTGACTCGCAGCAAGATGACAGGATGCCGTTATCCATGCTCCATTCATTAGGAGGCCCAGCATGGCCGGCGGTGTCTCACGTTGAAGCGTCTTCACGATGCAAAGGAGCAGCCCGCGTGTGAGTTTTGCTTATTAAAGAGAAGAGAAAGTTTCTCTTGCCAGCCTAGGGAAAGTGAAGATAGAGACACTTTGAAGACAGGGCCAGTAGACAAAGATGCCCTCACACGCACACACATTCTTCTTTTCTGAAATGTATTTCCAGTCTTTTCTATCCTTTCCCTCTCCCAGTGAGTGCCTCCTGTGTTTTCAGGCTCGTTTCAAAGAGGTCCATTGTCTCTGAGACGATGCCAGCATAATTAAACATACAATCAAGGTGATGACCTTAAAAATGTCACAAATATCTCCAGGGTATGGTGGCAGTGACTTTGTTGCTCTATGCTGTTTGTGTCCTGATGTTTCTAACTCCTGAGTCCGGTGTGTTGTGTTCTCTCAGTTAAATGTCACTGCTTCATTCATATTCAGTGTGCATAACCTTTGACCTGAAGAGGTCCAGTGAACTCCTGGCATAAATACTCAACTCATCCACATACATCACCAGAGTCAAATGATTTAAAATGGGGTCGGGGTTTAACTGGAAAGGAACAGGGTGGTTTAGGCTTGGACTTGGATGCCTTCCTTCAGAATATGACCTTGATAAGGTCTTTTATCTTAAGCCATTTCCTCTGCTGTGGACTGAGGCCAGAAATAGCCACCATTAGATGCTGGATGAGATCTGTGTAACATGTTTGGTCTTATAACCAGGACTTCACAGCCTCATTGCAGATGTCATGGAGAATGGATACTCCCATGTTAAAATACCACCTTAATACACATAACACACAATTATTTTTTTTGTTTGTTTGAGTTTTTTCAGGACACCATCAATTAGATTTGCTTTTTGATCAACTACCTAGATGGCTGTCAAATATCATGTTTCTTCTCACTTTATTTATTTCTGCAATATTCTGTCTAATCTTAAACTTGTTTATCAAAACTTTTGTCTGCAAAATGATTCTGTCTCCTTAATTTTATGAAGATAGACACTACCACTCAGAGCCTGGAGCTATTAGCTGCTTGGGTGATAATTCATTATTAGTAGGATGAGGGTTGGGGGTACTTTAAGTGTGAGTCTGCTTGACTTGGTTCAATCCTGAGACACAGACTTAGATTTTGGTCCTTAGAGGAATTGGTGGAGCAACAGTGGATCCAGATGAATCCATCTTTGACAGTAAAATTGAAACAGTGTAGTAAAAGTCAGCAAGAACGGGAGAGCGAGAATCCTGAACTCAGGTGTGGATTTCCAATGGTGGTGCCAAAGGCCATGCAGAATGTAAACAGAATGGCTTTCCCATGACTTCCTGTGGAAGAGGCAAATTAAGATCTGTTGTCATCACTGATTACAGTCCATTTTGCTTGTTTTCCTAAAAATAAGTTTTTGCAAAGCCTCACTACTTCTGACATTTGAGTCAAGGGTGCATGTGCAATCTTGGAACGTTTGGCTGAGAATACTTACAAAAGCAGGTGTGCCGATGTGGTCTGGAAGTCCTGTGCAGCCTGGTTTGCACTTCTCCTTCAGCTTTATGGATGACATCACAATTATCCTCTTCAGTATTTGCTAAATGTATTAGATGCTGGAAAATGCTTGAATGAAGTATTTGTTTTATTCATTAGCTAGAACACTCCATACCTCAAATCAGTTGTTTTTTATTGGGTATTTTATTTATTTACATTTCAAATGTTATCCCTTTTCCTGGTTTCCCCTCCACAAACCCTCTATCCCAACCCCTTCCCCCGATTCTATGAGGGTACTCTACCACTTACCCACCTCTCACTTCACTCATCTGGCATTCCCCTACACTGGGGCATCAAGCCTTCACAGGACCAAGTGTCTCTCCTCCCATTGATGCGAGATAAGGCCATCCTCTGCTACACATGCAGCTGGAGCTCTGGGTCTGGTTGGTTGATATTGTTCTTCCTATGGGGTTGCAAACCCCTTCAGCTCCATCAGTCCTTTCCCTAACTCCTCCACTGAAATCCCTGTGCTCAGTCCAATGGTTGGCTGCAAGTATCCTCATCTGTATCAGTAAGGCTCTGGCACAGCCTCTCAGGAGATAGCTATATCCGATTCCTGTCAGCAAGCACTTCTTGGTATCAACAATAGTGTCTGGGTTTGGTGTCTGTATATGGGATGGATCCCCATGTAGGGCAGTCTCTGCATGGCCTTTCCTTCAGTCTCTGCTCCACACTTTGTCCCCATATTTCCTTTAGACAGGAGCAATTCTGGGTTAAATATTTGGAGATGAGAGGGTGGCCTTATCCCTCAAATGGCCTTGCCTAACCTCTGGATATGGTCTCTACAGGTTCTCCCTCCCCTTTGTTGGGCATTTCAGCTGATCTAATCCCATTGGGTCCTGGGAGCCTCTTGCTTTCCTGGCATCTGGAACTTTCTGGTGGCTACCACCAGATCCCCATCCCCTATTGCTGCACACCTCTTTTCAATTTCCTGAACATCATCCCGGTCTCCTCCCATACCTGATCCTGTCCCCCTTTCCCCTCTCTTCCTCCCAAGTCACTCCCACTTTCCTACCTCCTGTGAGAACTTTGTTTCCCCTTCTAAGAAGGACTGAAACATCCACACTTTAGTCTTCCTTCTTCTTGAGCTTCATATGGTGTTTGAATTGTATCATGGGTATTCCGAGCTTTTTGCCTAAAATCCACTTGTCAGTGAGTACATACACTGTGTGTTCTTTTATGACTGGGTTACCTCATTCAGAATAGTATTTTCTAGTTCCATCCATTTGTCTATGAATTTCATGAAGTCATTGTTTTTAGCAGCCGAGTAGTACTTCATTGTGTTAATGTACCACATTTTCTGTATCCACTTCTCTGTTAAGAGACATCTGGGTCATTTCCAGCTTCTGGCTATTATAAATAAGGCTGCTATGAACATAGTAGAGCATGTGTCCTTGTTATATGTTGGGGCATCTTTTGGGTATATGCCCAGGAATGGTATAGCTGGGTTCTCAGGTAGTACTATGTCCAATTTTCTGAGGAACTGACAGACTGATTTCCAGAGTGGCTGTACCAGCTTGCAATCCCCCCAACAATCATTGAGTGTTCCTCTTTGTCCACATCCTTGCCAGCATCCCCTGTCACCTGAGTTTTTTATTTTAGCCATTTTGACTGGTGTGAGGTAGAATATGAGGGCAGTTTTGATTTGCATTGCCCTGATCATTAAGGTTGTTGAACATATTCATTGGGTGCTTCTCAGACATTTGATATTCCTCACTTGAGATTTCTTTGTTTAGCTCTGTACCCATTTTTAATAGGGTTATTTGGTTTTCTGGAGTCTAACTTCTTGAGTTCTTTGTATATATTAGATATTAGCCCTCTATTGGATGTAGGATTGGTAAAGATCTTTTCCCAATCTGTTGGTTCCTAATGGCATTGCTCTTTGCCTTACAAAAGCTTTTCGATTTTATGAGATCCCATTTGTTGATCTTAGAGCATAAGCCATTGGCGTTCTGTTCAGGAAATTTTCCCCAGTGCCCATGTGTTCTGGGCTCTTCTCTACTGTCTCTTCTATTAGAGTCAGTGTATCTGGTTTTATGTGGACATCCTTGATCCACTTGGACTTGAGTTTTGTACAAGGAGATAAGAATGGATTCTTCTACATGCTGATTGACAGTTGAACCAGCCTCATTTGTTGGAAATGCTGTCTTTTTTCAACACTGGATGGTTTTAGCTTTTTTGTCAAACACCAAGTGCCCATAGGTGTGTGGGCTCATTACTGGGTCTTCAATTCTATTCCATTGATCTACCTGTCTGTCTCTGTACCAATACCATACAGTTTTTACCACTATTGCTCTGTAATACAGCTTGAGGTCATGGATGGTGATTCCACCCAGAGGTTTTTTATTGTTGAGGATAGTTTTTGTGATCCTGGGTTTTTGGTTATTCCAAAAGAATTTGCATATTGATCTTTCTAACTCTATGAAGAATTGAGTTGGAATTTTGATGGGGATTGTATTGTCATGTGACTGACTGGTGGGCCTTCTGAAGGCAAAAGGCATGTGGACAAGTAGTGAAGGCAGATGGCACCCGGGATCAGTTGAAGAGACTATAATATTGAGAAGCTTCTCTTCCTCACTTTGATAGGCACATGTTTAGGTAGATGTTACCTTCTTTCTCTCCTTTTCCCACACCATGTATTACATAAAATGTGCAGGCAGCACTTAATTTTGCATTTCAATATTTAAAGCATAGACCTTCCAAAGGGAAGTGATGTATCTGATGAGGATTCAAAAGATGACAAAAGAACTTTGTGGTTTCCTTTGGGGGGGGCGGGACATGTTTTCAGATCTTCGTGTGGGGCAAAGCCTGATTTTTTTTTTCTATCACTTTTATTTAGAAGATTCAAATTGAGAAGTGGGGCTGGGGAGATGGCTCTGTGGGTAAGAATGCCTTCTGTGCACATTTGAAGACCTGATTTTGAATCCCCAGGGCCCATGTAAAAAGCCAGACACAGCCATGCATCTGCTGGTAACCCCAGTGGTATGGAAGTAAGAGGTTGGGGGATCATTTGTATTTGGTGGCTGCTAATCTAGCTTTAGGTTCAGTGAGAGACCATGTCTCAAGGGGTTAAAGGGGTTAAGGCACAATATATAGCTCGCAAATATATACGTGGCACACACATGATTTAAAAGAACATGTATATATGGATGCTAAGTTCTCAAGGGGTAGACTGTGGTGGCTTGCTGAGCTAAAAGTAGGTTATAACCTCTCAGAAAGTGAAATGAAATCATTAAACATCAGGTTGCTGCAGACACTTTTAGTAAAGAAACAGAATTTAAATGAACAAATGAAATGAACCTTTGAACCGAGCCGTGCTTCAAAGTGTTCTGTGGAGTCTGCCATGTACGAGAAAAAGGGAAATCTTAATTCCTATTAATAAGGACCCGGAAGATGAAATGAAACTTTTCCAGCCAAGTTTTGGCAAATGAAGATTGTCTTCAGCTGGTTGTGGGGTGGATGGAGGATTTGCTCAGATGCCTTGGAAAGCTAATGAAGGAGAGCCCGCTGTCCCCTGCAGGATGGCTGAACTGAAGCAGATGTCCAGGGATGGGGACAGTCAGAGATAGGGCCGGTGTGTAACCTAACAATAGCTACGTGTCATGCTGGGTGAGAAATATGAAGTGAACATATGATATTCCTGGCTGCTGGGGGCTTCTCCGATCTCCAGAAAGTTCATCTTTCCTATAACTTCGCTGTTGGATGAAATACTCAAAGAAAGTGTAAGTTTTCACTATACAGTTTTCTTCTTTACAGAATCTTCTACAAGAAAAACTTGATATCTTCCTTTCTATAATCCTGTGGAAAACATGATCAGAAATGTAGCTGCTCATATGCAAAACAGCTTGCTCTGGGGTGCGTCTCCTCCCCCCTCCAGCTGTTGCTCATCTCAAAGGACTTGTTTACCAGGTACCATCTGCTGGCTTCCAAAGCCCTTTTGCTATCTGTACCCTAAGACTCTTACAACCTCAAAGCCCAGTAGAACTGTGTGTCCCTTTTCTGTACTTCGGCTGGGATGCAGCTGGACCCCAGCACTTCTTGATGATCAAAGCATTTCAAGATGCTTTGATTCATACCAAATCCCCCACACAAAGCACTTTGCCATCAAGTTGACTAGACCTAGGGTGATGAACACAGCACAGTCTTATGTAACCCACATTTGCAAAGTGATCCATCAGCGAGTCACAAATAGAACAGACTAAACCTTGGCCAGCTGGAAACCCGATGAAGTCATAATATTTGGAAAGCAAGTAACTTGCTATACCCACTGACTCAAAAATCACTTTGCATTTTTCATTCTTTCTTAAATTTATTACTTTTCTTTGAGACAGGATCTCATGTAGCTTAGGCTGGTCTCAAGTTCACTATGTAGCCAAGGGTGACCTTGGACTCCTGATCCTCCTGTCTCTACTTCTGAGTGCTGGGATTATAGGCCTGCACCACCACACGAGGTTTTGTGCAAGTGCTGGGAACCAAAGCCAGGACTTCATGTGCACTAGGCAAGCACCCTACCCACTAATCTATAATCTGCATCCCTTTTGTTTCACTTCATAACAAACTCAAATAGCATCTGTCATGGAGGGCTACTGCTCTCTGAGTCAAGTACCAATGCGAGGGCCTTTTACAGTAAGGAAATGGAGGTGAAGCTGGGTTAAGAAACATGTCCACATCAGAAAGCTAGTCAGTGGTGAATTTAGGTTCAAGGCATTTAGCTCCAGAATCCATGTTCTATGGCTGAGGCCAAGTAACAAACCTTATGGAAAGAAACAGAGGAGAGTAAGTCAGTCAGTGTTTAGGATTAGTTAACTCCCATCCTTCACCCAGCAGAGGACTCACCAATAGCGGTGCAGATTAAATGCTGTTCTGTTGCCTCCTTTTTCTTCTTTGTTTTTTTCCCTCTCCATCTTTATTAACCTGGGGTATTTCCTATTTACATTTCAATTGTTATTCCCTTTCCCGGTTTCCAGGTCAACATCCCCCTAACTCCTCCCCTCCCCTTGTATATGGGTGTTCCCCTCCCCATCCTCCCCCCATTACCACCCTCCCCCCAACAATCCCGTTCACTGGGGGTTCAGTCTTGGCAGGACCCAGGGCTTCCCCTTCCACTGGTGCTCTTACTAGGATATTCATTGCTACTAGGATATTGGAGTCCAGGGTCAGTCCATGTATAGTCTTTAGGTAGTGGCTTAGTCCCTGGAAGCTCTGGTTGGTTGGCATTGTTGTTCATAAGGGGGTCTCGAGCCCCTTCAAGCTCTTCCAGTCCTTTCTCTGAATCCTTCAATGGGGGTCCCGTTCTCAGTTCAGTGGTTTGCTTCTGGCATTCGCCTATGTATTGCCATATTCTGGCTGTGTCTCTCAGGAGAGATCTACATCCGGTTCCTGTCAGCCTGCACTTCTTTGCTTCATCCATCTTGTCTAGTTTGGTGGCTATATATGTATGGGCCACATGTGGGGCAGGCTCTGAATGGGTGTTCCTTCTGCCTCTGTTCTACACTTTGCCTCTCCTTTTTCTTCTTGCTTTGCTGTATAGCCCAGCCAGCACTGGTCAGCCCCTTACTGCATGTTAAGGATTGAATTGTTTCCTGTGCATTTGCTCATGTCATGGACACCTCAACTCCAGAGTTATTTATTATTTTTATACCAATTTTACAGCAGTTAAGACTGAGGCTCAGAGAAAGATGACAATTTGTGCAAATTCCTAAAGAACAGGAGTGTGAAGACTTCATTTGGAACGAGCCTGGGCCACACACATACAACCTGTCAGGTCAAAGAAACGCTAGCTCCCATATGCTTTTATGCAGAATGTGGTCTTGAAAAGGAGGACAAATGTAACAAAGAGAGGGGCTGTCAGTCCCACAGTGGACACTAGAGGTGGCTCTGAAAGAAGCAAGCCTTGTTCCCCTGACAGACAGGTGTTGACCATATCGAGGGTCCAAATCTCCCATGGAACACTGGTCCATGTGTGGGATATACAGTGGCTACCACTGGTCTAGTTTACCCTCTGCATTCTTGCTTGACACTAATGGTAGCATCATTCATTCATTCACTCATTCATTCTTCCATTTGACACCTTATATTCTGGCTGCTGCATTTACTGGAGTCCTTGGCTCTACCCTTCCCAAGCTCATGCTTTTGTGCTCGTCTTTGACTCTGCAGGCTCCCAGGAATCCTCTACGTTCCCTGCCCCTTGGTTATTTTTGTTGGAGGGGTAACTTACAATGAGCTTCTTTGTTGGCAGCCACAATGGTCTTTATAATTATACCTCACTGAACTAGACATTCAAAGGGATATTTATATTTGAAAAAGGCCGCTAAAGTTAAGAAACACTGCCCAGAATGAATGAGAAAAAACTGCCTTATGTGTATTTAAGGATTCCTAATCAAAATATGACCATTCTGCAAACATGGAGTTCAATAAATTATTTGCAGTGAAAATATATTGGTCCATTTTACATCAGGCACAGAAATAATTTCATTTGCACAACTCTGTCCTTCTTAGAAGGAAATGCTCTAAACGAATAGAGTCAACCTGGCTGTGGCGGAAGCTCATGGTCAGCATGGGTGAAAACAGGCCTCAGAGATGCTTGCTCATAGGTATGAATTATTGGCTGCAGGAGGAATACTATATCAAGCTAATTGTTGAGGCTAAAAACCTAAAATAAAAATAGCTTGGGGATATGGTTTAGTTAGTAGAGTACCTACTTGCCTAATATGCACAAACTCTGGGTCCATGCACTTTGACAGGCCCGACATTTGGGAAATAGAGGAAGGGGATCCGAAGTTCAAGGTCATTCTCTGTTACATAGGAAGTTTGAGGCCAGCCTGGGCTATCAAATTCTGTCTCAATGTCAAAATGGGCTCATTGAGGTGGTTGGGTAAAGGTGCTTATCACCAAGCCTGATGTCCTGAGTTTGATTCCTGAGAGCTTCATGGTGGAAGGTAGGAGATGACTCCTGCAAGCTGTCCTCTGACCCTCTCCCTGAACCATGGTATATATGCCTGCCCCATAGATAAAGTTTTAGAAAATTTAAACATTAAAACCAGAAACTAGATCTGGCATAAAATGCATTAAGGCAGCACGGCCCTCCATGGGCACTGCGGTGGAGTTACTTCCTATTGCACATTGGTTGCATTGAGCAAACACGCCATGAGTGATATCTCACAGTTCTCACTTCAGGGCTGGAATGGTTAAAAGCTTAGTCCTTCATTTCTCTTCTTCTCTCAGTGACCACCTGGAAGCTATGTGCTAAGAAGTCCAAGACGGGGATGTTGAATGCTCAAGCAGTCTAGACAGCTGAGCGACTATGGAAAGGAGACTTTCCAGTCTACCAGTGATGTGGGATCAGCTAAGAAACAATCCTTAGATGGGCTCAGCATAAACCATTGAGAACATTCAAATTTTTACCTTTTAGACCACTGGTTACTGTTATTCTGAATATCTGGTAGATCACTCCATTTTCTGACCTGTGACATTGACATTTGAGGACAAATAATTGACATGTCTGTGTGTGTGTGTGTGTGTGTGTGTGTGTCTGTGTGTGTGTGTCCTATTCATTGTGGGGTATTAGATAGCATCTTTGGGTTCTGTCCACTGATACTCACAGCATACCCCTTGTCACCTTTGGGTTCTGTCCACTGATACTCACAGCACACCCCTTGTCACCTTTGGGTTCTGTCCACTGATACTCACAGCACACCCCTTGTCACCTTTGGTTGTGTCAAGCAAAACTGGCTCCAGACATTTTCACATGTCCCTTGGGGCTCCAAGTCACTCCTGGTTCACAAATGAGCTTTGTATTCATCCTTTCATTTCTAGCATCTTTTTCCTTATGCTGGGTAAGACATTAATGTCACATAGACCTTACTCTATATCATAAGTGCCAGCATAAACTAAGATACATGGGCCTGATGCCGACTGCTTAGACAAATTGTAGACCCATTGCAGGACTCTTTCACTGAAAGCAACAGAAACCATCTCTGATCAGCTTAAACAAGGGAGGATTCTTAAAGTGTAGGAGTATTATAGAAACAAAGGGGACAAGCTAGCAAGGCTCACAGCAGTAGAGACTATGGTTTGCCCCTTATTTCCAGTAGCCTTTGCTTAGGCTTTTGTGCATGACTAAGGTTGTAAGAAGCAGAGGGACTGGTTTCCTCAGCAAACACTCTAGGCTTGTGACGATTGTGATGGCAGCCACAGTGTCATGATCACAGCCTCCTCAACATCAGATGGACGCAGGACTGTCCTGTCCCTTAGACAAGGGAGACAGCAGAATCAGAAGAGGATTTGTAGGAAGGGGGACTTGGGAAAACTGGAGAAAATGTCTACTTGGGGTGTGCTTTCTGGGGCCCTGAGGGGTGGTACAGATCCCTGCTCTGCCTTCTACATATATTGAGGATCAAATGAGATAGATGTGAAAGCAGTCGATAGTAAGAATGGCATCCTGAGATGGCAGGAGGATGGCATGGGTCTTGTGATAAGCAGGGATGCTGTCATATGATGGCATCAGGTAGGACTCTGGGACATGCTAGAAATTTCCTTCCAGTGTGGTTCTCACCACAAGTGTTGATTTGGAAGGTTTATGAGACCTGCGCCCTCTTTCAGCTGCCTTTCCTTTGTCACTATGCCAACATTAGACTCAAGGACCAGGGCATGGGGAGGTCAGGCCATAAAGAACAGTTCCATTGCCTTTTTAGCTCAGAAGCCCCCAGTTTATTCTTCCCTCCCTGCTATGAAGTAAAGTACATAAATGTTAGAAGAAAAGGAGAGAAACATACAAACCAATCCATTGGGATAAAAAGAGTAAAAAAGAAAGGAGCCAACTAATTTAAACTTGACCCCAAATACTGAAAGCTGCAGCAGCTAGATGGACTGTCAAGAGCATCCGTTCTTTAGGAGAGAGAAGTGGCTTAGTGAAGGATGAGAAAGGCTTTGGTTCATGGCCTATCATTTATCTTACTGCAGGCCAGAAAGACTGGATATCCTCTGTACAGCCTGGCTTAGGGGAAATGCAGAGCAGAAAATATTTACCTGAGATATATTTGGCTTGTAATCTATTATTTCTTGGTGATGATATAATTAAATAAATGAAAGACGAGACATAGATCACACTAGCATCCGCTTTTTCCAATTTCTAAATGTATTTACATTTGTTTGCAATGACCACTTCAATTCAATTGTGCTCTGTCACTCACCAGTAATTCTTTCAGTCCAATTTCATGCCCATAAATCTCCAGCCCTGGGGAGGACGTGCTCTGTGAATCCTCTTAGCTGCAGAAGCAGATGACACTGTCACCCAAAACTGCATTGTGGGATTGGCAGAGTGTCACATGGGCAGCATTGGATCTATTATTCATGGAAACAAAGAACAGTTGTTAAAAGAAACCAGGATCAAAATACACTAGGGACTGGGCTTTGGGCAACTTGGTTTGAAAGATATGGCCACAGGTCTTCAGTCCCTCAGACTGACATGGAAACTCCTTGGGAGAGAGGAAGAACACCTCACTGAAAGATAACAAAGGCAATAGTTTTCAATCTAGAGCTCGCCTTACACTGGGGATGCTGGGGAGCTGAACTCCAGCTACTCATTGCATGAATGAATATTGAAGGCCAACTTTGGACTACACATTCAGATGCAAAGGTAGCTAGGGCGTGTGTCCTGAAAGACTATAGGATTCAATGGAGCAGCCCAAATTTAACAAAACAATCTGAAAGCCAGGGAAGGCGGTATTGTGGCTGTGGAGGTAAAGGGATTTCCAGATTTTGGTGATGGTACAGGGTGAGTAGATACATTGAGTAGATAGGGAATGACCTCAGAGGAAGAGAGGGGTCAGCTAACCAGGAGAGGGATTTAGAGGTGGGGAAGAGAGAGGTTGCAGAATGCCATGATACAAATACATGATGAGGTGCGTCATCGAGGGGCCAAACAGCAGGCTGGAGAGCTGGCAAACACCAGCAATTTTCAGGATGTTCCGATAGCTAACATAATTCCCTTCTGTATATTTGAATGGCTTGAATCTTTTTTTAACTTGTTGGAACTTGTTTTGTGGCTGAAGATATTAGAAAAGGTTTTGAAAAGAATGTGTATCCTGTCCTGAGTGGAGAGTTCTAGAAATGTCAATCACGTCATGCAGGTTGATAGAGTGTTTTTTTTTTCCAGAGTTTTAATTTTTGTTGATTGTCTATGTGGTTAGTCAAGTACAGAAAGAGCAGAACAGAAATCTCTGACAGTTGTGTATTTGTCCACAGTATTTCTCATTCAAGACCTGAGGCGATTAATATTGTCAACCTGATAGTCTAGAATCACCCAGGAGATGCAAGGAACGTCTATGAAGGGTTGTCTAGATTAGGTTAACTGAGGTGGGAAGACCCACCCTAAATGTGGATGGTACCATTGTATGGACTTCAGACTAGGGATTCATGAGGAACAGAACAGGGCCCTGAGAGAGAGAGCTCACTGGGCACAGTGCTTGCATACAGGTCTGCTGATGAGTTTGATCCCAGATCCTCATGGTGGCATGAGGAAACTAACTCTCAAAAGTTGTTTTCTGACCTCGATATACCAGTATCTCAAGGCCCTCTCTAAAATACGTGCACATACAAACTTAAAAAAATTTAAGGGGGACATTGAGTTTAATTCCAGCATCTTTCTCTGTATCCTGATTATGGTTACCATGCGACCAGCTCTTCTCACTCTTACCTCCATAACATCTCCACCATGATGGACCACACCTTCGGTAAGTCCAAATAAACCCTTCTTTTCTTAAGTTGCTTTCCGAGACATTTAACAGCAACAATGAGCACAGTAACTAGCAAAAGTTCTACCAAGGTTTGCTTCCTGTGCTTTCAATCTCTGATTTTTGTGGCAATCATGCTAAGATTAGATTTTTTATCTTCTTTTTTATTTAAAATTCTTAAAATTGGTTTTGAGGATTTCATACATGAATACTGTATGCAATTCTACACTCCTCTCCCCCTTGCCCCTCCTATGCCCCTCTCCCACTTTCATGGCTTCTTCAATTATTGTTGTTTAAATAAAAATATGTTTATATAAATACAATCCACTGGGTCCATTTATTGTTGCCTTCGTGTGTATTTGCTTGGGGAAAACACCATTTGGGATTGGGTAACTTCTCAGGAGAGCTCATCCCTAGAGAAGACTGATCTATAGGCAATTACTGGCTCCTGAGAGAGGGAGAACAGTGTCCCCCAGGGATTTAATATCTTTTTGATGGATTAGTCTCTTTGTCACTCTGAAATGACTTTTTTGATATGTGGCATCACCTTTTGCTCTAAAATCTACTCTGACATTAATAATGCCAGTCTAGCTTTCTTTGGTTAGCATTAGCCTGCTATGTATTTGTACTGTTCTTATTTTTAACCAATAGTTAAGACATTGTCTACTTTTTAAAATCCAGCATGGTAGCCTGTATCTTTTCATTGAGTGTTTAGGGCATTTATCTTTAATGTGATCACTCAACTGGCTAGGTTTGAACTTGTCATTTTGCAGTCTTTGTCTATTTGTCCCAATTTCTTTCTGTTCCTTTGTTTCTTCATTTCCTGACCTTTTAGAAAGTTAGCTGAATATTTTTGCTAGCTGTTTTTTGAGTTATCTTAACAGAATTGTTTTCCTGGTGACTATTTTAAAGTTCATGACATACAGCCCCAGTGCCATATCTGCCTGCCTGTTGTCATGTTGCTTACCAAGATAGTCAAGGACTTAACCTTCAGAAACTGTAAGCTCTAAATAAACACTTTCTTTTATAAGTTGCTTTGATCATGATGTCTACACACAACAAAAGAACAGTAATTAAGATGGTATTTTTATCATATTGAATATTTTAGTACTCATAACACCCCGTATGAGGTAGCTAGAATTGTCTAGAATTTGAGGCTATAAACTCTGGCTTGGGGAAGACAGGCAGTTTTTAGGGTACTGAAGGGTAAAGAGAAATCTGCCAATGGTAATGGTAGAAAAGGACATTCTACAAAACATGATCAGAAGGTAAAATGGGAGAGGGTAGATAGTGTTCAGAGTAGCATTAAATGCCCATTAAGGAAAAATTTCTAGTCAAGAGAACAGAAGCTTTGGCCTGGGAAGAGGCTAGACATTCCAGTTGTGTTCATGGATCACCCGGCCAAGGGACCAAGGCAGACTCACATTCAGACATGCTAGAGCAATACGAGGAATAATTTTTCCTTTGATGAGATTTTTATACTTTTCTTTTCCAGAACTGCTTGCCCTCCCCCATAGCAGTGTTTTGACAAGTTGTCTCCTCACCTCTCTGAGTCCTTAGTTAGAAAGGGTAACCCTGCCTTTTTCTGATCTCTCTTTTTTGATGCTAGCCAGAACCTTAAGTGACTTCTTTTCTGATACTTTGGGCTTCCTTACTCTTTCTTTAGAGCTCCCTTCCTAGCAACATGGCTACTTCTCCACCATGCATTTGACCTCCGCACCACACATTATCACACACTATTTATGTGGCTCTCTCTTCTCCCCTCCATCTTCCTCCTCTGGGTAACTGCTGGGGTTTATGGTTGGCCCATCCAGGGGATTTTCCTTCAAATTCTAATATAATTGTCCTTACTAATATAATTACTTAAAAAGTAATTAAAAACTAAAGTGATATATATATATATATATATGCCAGTAGTTTGCCATATACTTTATTCACGACTGCCAGTATAGTATTTTTGGACAAGTTACCAAGGGTGTTTAGGATAAATTAAACAACAGACACACACACACACAAACACACAAACACACACACACACACACACACACACACACACAGACATTTTTGGTACTCTGGTTTCATTTATGAACTCTTTTTCCTTCTTCCTCTGGTAATATTTCTTAATACAGTGTGGCTTTGCTGGTTATATTTTTACTCATCCTTCGGATGTCTTAAATTTTATTTCATTTTTGCTTTTGAACCGTACTGATTGACATTTTTAATTTAATTTTATTTGACTATTTTAGACTTTAAAGATTTTGCTTTATTATTAAGAATTTGCTGACATTGTTTTCTACATTAAAAATTGCTATTTTATCTCTATTATGTTCTATTTCATGTATTTCTTTCTCCTCTGGTGACATTTGAGTCTCTATTTTGAGTTAGGGTCATTTCGATTATGACATACATCCCCCTTTTTTCCTACTCACCTATATGAGAGTGAGGTTCTGATCAGTCTTTGTATTTGGAAGAATTTTAGTCATTATGCATTTGAATGTGCTTTCTGTCTTTCCTCTTCAAAGTCCCAAATGATGCACGGTGACGAGATAAACTTCCCGGCTGTTCTTGATGCTATCTCGGCTGTTTAAATCCTCTGATCTTCTTGGGTAGGCTTCACATGCTGCAGTGTACCTGTCCCTCCAGAGTTCCCTTTGGGTGTTTTAAAAATGTCTTCACTATTCCTCGGTAACATTTGAACATGGAATAGCTGTTTGATAATTCTAACATTTGTTTTAGTCATAGGCTGGTTTCCATGTATTTTTCTCTTTCTTTATTGTCACATTTTTTACTGTTTTGTCATGGCTAGTAAATTTTAATTGTACCCCAGGCATTATAACATGCAAATATGACTGTTGGGAAAGAGAGTGTTTGTCTTCTCATCTAGAGACTCCGGATGGCTCCCTAAACTTCTCGCTGGGAAATTTGACTTGCTCAGAATCTGTTCAATGCTTACTTTTGAATTGGAATGTCATACTGTGTATTTTTTCTCTTAGATGTCAATACTCCAGTAGGGAGTACTTACATTTGAAGTTCTTGTGCTTTGTATTTTACGTTATCTACAGCTTCTGAATCTGGGCTATCCATAGTCACGGGATGCCATCTGTGTATCTGGTTTCTCTTGATCTCCACATCCACAGGTTATGAATAAATGGATTAAACACTCTCTCTCTCACACACACATATAATTTATATACAAATATATAAATATATAAATATATTATTTTATTATTTTATATATTTTATATTTATTATATTTATTATGTATATTATATATATTTATTATATTTATTATGTATATTATATATAAAATTATATATAATATATAATATATATATTATAAATATATAATTTGTACTATACATCTTACATCTTTGAGTTTCTATAAATTTTATTGGGTATTTATGACATGATAGAGTTAACTGACTTGGAAAGAGTTACATTTTGCATATCTTACTTTTACATAGTTTTAGGTGAACTATGCTCACTCTAGGGTTTTATTTCTCTTGTTTTAAGTTAAAACCTTCTGTGTCCTCTCCTCAATGTGCCTTAAATCCCTGGGGTTTTGCTGTCTCACAGAGAAGGACAAATATATCTGTAAGGCCATGTGAACACTGTTATATCTCATTCTTTCTCCAACCTCAGGGGGGTTTTGTATACACAGGTCCTCAGCACCCAGCTGCCTACATGAAGGGAACACTGAGAATGTCTGGGCTTTCTTTCTTTCCCCTGCCACTCTGTCATATGAACTCTGTCTGGTTTGATGTTTCCGGACATCTCCTTCAGTCATACAATCTGTTAGGTCCTGTTCTCTTTCCCATGCCCATGTGGTAGCCTAGGGACAACCCATGTAATAAATGCAACAAGGGTAAGGCACCTCCTGGGTGTGTGCTGTCTGTCTGAGGTCAGTGCCTGGCATTCAGTGGGTTGAAAAAAATCTCCTGAATGGGAAATAGTCAATTTTTGATTGGCATACCTAAAAGAATAAATCTTCCCACTAATACATGTTGGCTGAAGAGGAATGTCTAAGCTACAGAGTTTAATCTCCATCTAATATCAGAGAGGAAACACCAAGAAAGGGAGCAGTGCCTACTCCTGTGTATTGAGAAGTTTAACCCGAGTGGGTTGGGGGAGAGGACGTGGTAAGAGACAAGGTGACTCCTACATCAAGTCCTGAAGACAGCCAGGACCTAGAGGGTTATGCATGAGATACTCTAAACATGAAAGTGGAAAGATTCCTAAAACAAAATGCAGAGATTTGAGCTAACACAGCAGAAGCACCATGTTGTGAATCCAGAACATTCTGTTTATGCCTGGCAAAATGAAGTGAAGACTAGGTTAAGACAGAGGTGGGTTTCCTCTGGTGTTCCCAGACAATTTTACCCCCAGAACAGGGAACCATGAGAGTCATAGGAGTCATCCAAAAGCTCCCCCAGAGTCCCCTGGCCAGTGAGGCTGTGGACTCACATAACCCCTGGGACTTCTAAATGGCTGTTCTTGTCTGGACAACATTTGCACATGGCTCCCATGAGAAAGCACAATGTTTTATTCATGTCCACTTGTAAACTTTGTGAATAGCAGAGAATATTTTAGGATTTTAGAAGGCAAATCTCCACATGTGCTTATCACAAAGCCTTTGAGTTCTTAAGTCACTTTGGAACGAGAATTTTTTTTCCTGTCTCAATCCAGCTGAGATCTTTACATTTGAACACCATGTTTCTCCAGGTTACTGATGCGCTTAATGCTAAAATAATACATTTAGGATAATAAAGTGGAGTAGGCACTGAAAAAGCACAAGGCAGAGTCAACTGAAATTGGGGGCGAGGAAATGTACCATTGCTCCTGTGATAGAGGTGCACTTGAACAGAAGCCTGGGGAATGAATGCTTTGGTTGGAGAACAAAGGTCAGAAAATATAATATTAACCAGTTCGTGTCAGAGAATAGTTATTAGCAAGTGCTTGGGGGGCAGCTGCAGTACTAAAAAATGTTCTTCGTGATGAGAAATGAGGTCCTGGGGTATGGTGGAGGTTACTGCTCCATGGTTGTGCATTGGTTTCCTCCTTGGGGGAAAGGGAAGCAGGGTCAAAGTCACCCTGAATTCCTTCAGGTTTCAAAATGCCTGGCTTAGCCTTTCAAGGAGCCTTCTAGAGCAGCGGGGGCAGGAGTTGAACAAGTCTTTTGCAGAGTGAACTTTGCCCATAAAGAAACGTATTTTCAAAAGAAAAACTTGAACTGGGGAAAATAACATGAACCACCTTGAGTCTTTGGCTACAGTAACACTGCTGGGTCAGTGGATCTATTGTTAGGGTATAGTGGAGCTCTAGTAGAATCACGTGTCTAGGGTAACTGTTAGAATGGAATAGTTGTTTTCCAGAAGAGCTTTGACCTTGAAGAAATCATTGTTGAAAACAGTGATTGTTTCCTATTATCTACAGAGCTGTTTTTCTGAAGGAGCCTGACAGCCTTTGCATGACTTTGGTCACAAGATGGTCCCAGCACAGTGGGACATTTTGCATTATTGGTTACTGTAGCTGGTCTTTGCTACTTTGTGGGTTCTTCTCTTTCTCACCCTTTAGACTCCCTCTTTACTCCCTACCACTGGTTAGGAGAGAAAGAAAGATAAAGGGGAGAGAGATCTGACTCTAATTTCTGTGTTCTTGTTTCTTCTTTGAGTATGATTATTAACAAAACACAACCCCACCCCCACCTCTTGGGCACTAGAATTTATGAACCCTCAGAAATGTTCCTAGAATCCCAAACAGCACATAATTGAAGGAACTGTCTGCAGCTGGCAAAACCACGCCTCTGCTAGAGCATGAGGCAAATCATAGTCAGCTGCTGCCGACAATATGAAGCAGCTCCATATCCCCATACCAGGCATTAAAGAAAAAACATATTCCAAATATATTTCCATGCTTTTTATAAGGAAACAAAAATTTCAGAATTCTCAATACAGGGTACTGCAAACAGTGCACAATAAAGACTAAAGAAGCAGGGGCATGGTGTTTTCCTTCACAAAATATAAGTTAGGTTAGGATGGTTGGTATGAGGAACTTTTTTTTTCCGGAGCTGAGGATCAAACCCAGGGCCTTGCACTTGCTAGGCAAGCACTCTACCACTGAGCTAAATCCCCAACCCCAAGGAACTTGTTTTACCAAAAAATAAATGAAAAAAACCCCCAACTTGTGGGTAACAAATCAATAAATGCACGTCTGTGGGTCTGTTTAAGGTTCAGTTCATCGAGGCTGGACCTCCCTGCTACTTCAGAGCATGGCTGCATTCTGGAGTGATCCCTTCTCTTTGATTGACCAGTATAACACAGAACACGGCCTTTGGGGAGAGAATCAGGTGGGTGAAGCAGCAGGAGAGAGCAGGAGAAAGAACAGAGGGCTAGACAAGCCTGAAAACAGTGAAAACCCATATACCAAGTCTCCATGACACAGAGAGTGAATATCACTTTGCTCTGTGACACGGCTGCACATGTACCACGTGTGAGGAATCTCACTGACATCTGTAGCATGAGCTGTCTCCACCCTCTCTTATTTTACCTGAATGACACTGACTGCCCTTCTCGGGCCTGATGATATTCATGAAAACATCACGTTGCCATGGTAATGATGGTAGTGACAGTTGTGGCTCTTCAGCGAGCCCTCTGTTCCTTCCTCTGAGCCTGACCTACTGCTTATCAGCCTGGTGAAGTAGTGTTCGAAGTCTTTTACCCTAGCCCTGTCACATGTGGGCACCAAATGACGGGCAGTCAGGCTCCCTCTCTCTTGCCAGATGGAGTAAGGATGCTCAGAGTCCTCTCTGGGATGGAGAAGGGGTAGGAGCAGGAAGAATCCAGCTTCCTGCTAAAGGTTTCACTATTTAGTTGCCAGTTGAGTATGGTTGAATGGAAGAAGAAGCCACCAGGGCAATGACAGCAGTAGCTTTGCGACCTGGCTGTGATTTCCTTACTCAGTGAGGCTTGTTTCATGACAGATGTGGGATTTTAAGGATTAATGTGTGGGGGATTTTTTGGTTTTTGTTTGTTTATTTGTTTGTTTTGTGTTGGAGGATCTTAGTAATTGTAGTCACTTATTATTTATTCAAACTTTCTCGGTCACGTGGATTAAAGCTCTCTTTCAATTCTGTTTCAGTCATCCTGTCAAAATGACAAATGGCCCCTATCAGAAAAGTATCAGCTGGCAGAAACTGTCAGCTTACAATTTCACCAAGACACAAAGGACAGGGGTAACGGCAAAAGCTGTTTCTTCTCCCTCTCCTCCCTGGCATTGACCAGGAAATCTTCCTGCATCCTATGTATAAGGCTAATTCTAGTAAGAAATTATCCTAAACAATCGGAGAGGTAAAATGGAATGGTCCACCCTTCTCATGGCAGGCTATTCACTGTAAATTGCATTTTTGAGTACACTAGAGATCTCCAGTTTCTGAGTGACCAGATGCAAACCATCCTGTAAAGGCAGGACTGGCCAAACCCATGACTGAGCAAAACAGAGTGTGGGGGATCATTTGTATCGTAGTGTCAGTTAGGAGTCTGTAGAGAGACAGGGATGATGGGCCCAGGGATTTATTTTTTATATTCAGAGAAATGCAAATCTTATTAGGTTTTGTTGGAAAGGATGTGTATGACAGAAGAAAGCAACTTTTACCTGCACAGGTCACACAGTCCTCTGATGGATCTAGGCTCTACAGACAGATGGTGGGAGAATCTACAATGAAGAAATCATTTAACCATTTAGCCGCCCACTCCCGCTCCCTCCTGGCAACGTCTACACCTGCACTTACAGAGGGACTCAGCAGATGACAGTCCACCCAGCGACGTGATAGACCAAATGTCTCAACTGTGAGTTGCTGTTCAAATGGTCTGGCAAGAGATAAATTTGGAACTAGGGAGGATAAATCATGACGAAGATCTAGGTGAAGGTTGTAACAGTGTTCAATGTGGGCTGAACAATTGCCTCTTGAGCTAACCGGAACTGCTGAGGCGTTCCAAGCTAAATTCTGACAAAGAAAATGTTCTTACGTTCTTATGAGCAGTAAGAATGGAAGAATAGAAGGCTTAGGTGGTAAAACCTACCATTCAGAAGAAGGTTTAACATTTTTAAAATTTTATCTGTGTGAATGTTTTGCCTACATGTATGTCCATACCATGTGCTTGCTGCACTGTCAGACGCCCAAAGAAGTAATTAGATCTCCTAACAGATAGTTGTGAGCCACCATGTGGGTTCTAGGAATTGAACCTAGGTCCTCTGGAAGAACAGCCAGTCCTCTAACAGCACCCACCCCCAAGTCATCTTCCCAGACCTTTGACACATGCTTAGATATGTTCCTGGTCTTTCCAGTTTTAAGGAGCAGTCCCTCTTGAGGTTTGCCTGGGGGGAAGAGGGGAAGGCCAGTGGGATTTTCCTGAAGTGTAGCCAGCAGGCTTACTTCGCACTTGTGCTGTTGCTGTTTGCTTTTGTGTTGAGATCAGATGGTCTTAAACTGCCTATGAGGATGACCTTAAACTAGCTATGGGGGTGATCGTGAACTTCAGATGCCCCTATTTCTATCTTTGGAATACATTATAGACATATGCCCCTGCACCCCATCTTTATGTAGTGCTAGGGATCGAACTTGAAAACCAAAGCTTTGTACATGTTCCAGCAAGCATCTGAGCAGCTAAGCTACATCCCCAGCCCGTTGTATCGTCCTTTGGAACAGAGTCAAAGGATGTAGGGTATCCAGGAGAGGTTGTTATCTTAGTTACTGCTTCAAACAACTTAGCTTTCCATTCTCATCCCCTACCTGACGGGGGAAGCACTCCTTATCGAATTTTAAAGCTTTCATTTTAATTTGACTGGATTCCCACCATACTACCCAGTTTTTCCAAATGTCTCTCTATATAACAGTTTGTCTTAAACTGTACTCTGCCATTTATTTTATCATTCAAGGGATAATGTTTCTTAATACTATCATTGATAATGGTATTAATTATAAAACGGCAACCTCACCTACTGAAGACCTCCTATGGGCAAAACATTTGAGGTAATTTAACACATTTATCCTCATATTAACTCTAGGAAAATAGAGCTATGAGTTCAGCTATATTTGTAAAGAAACCAAGGATTAAGAAGATTAAATAAAATAACTTAATATTCCGTGTCTGCCTATGCCTGCCACTGTGCTGGATGTACCACGATAAGCACACAGGTATTAGCCTATGACTCAACAGGTCAATACTGAGCACACAGCTACATAAGCATACGTCGACAGCGTGGGGTGAGTGGAAGGCAGTGTTCATGGTGTTCTAAAGAAAAACCAGAGACCACAGTGAGTACTTGGCTGTCTGGCCTCTGATTTGGTCCAAATGTGTGTATCTGAGGTCTGTATTCTTGTATGCCTTACCTGTGGGTACTTATTCCCTCAGAGGTACAGCATAACCTGAAGTCTGATGGGGCTTTGAGGGCTCCAAGCTAAGCTAGCCCAGTGCATATTGTGAGGTGAGTTTGCCTCAGCCTGCCTCAGGCATAGAGAGATCCTAAATCTTTCCCCAAAGTCCTTTCCGTTATTGTTCTGTTCTTATTTTTAGCATATCTATCCTTCCCTCCCTCCCTCCCTCCCTCCCTCCCTCCCTCCCTCCATCCCTCCCTTCCCTTCTTTTTCTCTGTTTTCTTCTTCCTTCTCCACTCCCTCCCTCCCTCCCTCTTTCCTCCTTGCTCACTTTCTTCCCAATAATTTGCATTATTTTATTCCCCCTAGAGAATATAATATATAGTCAACTCAAGTAAGCAAATACTTATAAAGATGTTCCAAGCTTAGCTGGATGGCATAAATGTGCATGGCTTATTAAAACAAAACAAATTTAAACTGGACAGAATCTCTCTCCCAAAGGAGCTGGTCCCTGGCTGAGCTGAGTGCCACAGGGAGTTCTATAGTTCATAGCAGGAGACGCTGCCATGGCAGAGGAGGGTCCCTTCCTTCTAGTGATCCTCTGAATGTTTGACCCTGCAAACCTGTTGAAGATTTGGGTGTCTTTGGCAGTTCTGTGTAAAGCTCACACTGACAATCTGCTCTCTTTGAAGCGACAACCCACACTTTCTCCCTAAATGAGTCTTAACTATCTCCTGACTCACGAGGAGCTTTGCCCAAAGCTCAGTTGAGGTTCTGCAAATCAGGTTTCTGGATAGATGGGTGCCATAACCAGTGTCAGGAATCAGGTTCGTGTAGCTGGTGGCAGTGAGCAGAGAGGAGATGAGGAGGAAGGTCATGGCTGCATGCAGTCGGCTTGCTCACAAAATCAAAATCTTCCATATCAAAGATTGCCGTCCACCTCATGGTGCCACAACAGAGATGGCTAAGTGATGACTAAATGATTTGTGGTTTCCTACACAGACAGACAGACTCCTTCAATCACCCAAATGTGTGCCCCTTTCCCTCATTCTGTAAATCGCCATGCTGCTCTGACATCCCATCGGCTCAAATCCCCATGTATTGGGAAAAATGAATACAGATGGGGTGACTTAGCATAGTGGAAATTTACTCTCATGATGTTGTAGAGTTGGGATCTACAATGAAGGAGTTAGAAGAGCCATGGCTCTCTGAGGCCCAACACAAGAATTCTTTACCAGCTTTTGCCAGTTGCTGGCCACCGTTCCTGGGCTCCAGTTGCATTACTCTTGTCCTCCTTGCATGTTTGCGTCTTCATTTTATTTTCTCTCATTTATGAGGACATTTTTATTTGATTTAAGAACCATCTAAACATCTATTACAGGCTCAACTTTACTTGCTTGCATCTGTAAATATCCCATTTCTAATGTAAAATCATATTTACCAGCATTTTGGGGTAGGTTAAATATAGGTTTTGTCAACACAAACATTCCAACTCTCATCTTAAAGGAAATAAAGAGTTTATTCTGGAGCCATATTGTGTGACTGTGGCACAGGAAGATGGATTTGGGTTCCCCAAATTTCATGTTTTAATGTAGAAGTAGTTTCATGAAGTTTTATAGTTTTACAGAACCAAGGGCATCATAAATCAAGGCAGGTGTAATTGGTGGGTACATTAGAGAGGCAGTTAGAGCAAGATGGGGGAGCTTTTCTATAGATCTGAGATACTGTCTGATGATGGTCTTAGCTTTTGAGTTGGTGGAAGCTGATGGTCTGCTTAGAGATTCCAGAAATTTTCTTATCTATTAGTCACAGGATGTTAATCCTGACACAGAGGTAGACAGGACATGAATGTGCTGGTGGGGCCCTAAAATTGTTATGGGATCGACTTAGATGGAACACAACTCAATTACTACAAGTGCAGATGACAAAAGTTTATTGTAATTAAGTCACTACTGATTGATCAGGGCTTCAGATTGTCCTTCTTGGTAGGAAGAAACCCAAGAATAGTAACAAATATCACCAGATTGCCAAATGGAGAGTAATAGGGGGCTCAGTGTGGGACAAAAAGCCTCACAGAATGGAAGCAGGTGAAATAATGTGTGTAGGCCTACACTGTCCCAGGTCTTACAGCCCATGTGTACAAATGAAGCTAGTTGAGTGGAAAAGACTCAGATCTCTTGCTGCTTGCCTCCCCCTCCCTCATGGCTTATGCAATTCTGCCTGCCACATACATCCTCACCTGACCACCATTTCTGGTTTCTACCACTGTCTCCAAAAGCTGGTGACAGTGAGATCACTGGACTCTGTTGCCAATGTGCTACCTCTTCATATCAAACAGACTACTCTACCAGGTCCCCAAAGTCCTTCTTCTCATTCCTGATTCCTTCTCTGCAAGGTACCATTCTGTTGGTTAGATAGTGTTGAGCATAGCTGCCTTCCATTCTGACTACACATGGAAACTCATCACTTTTCAAGAATTCAGATTCCTAAACACACATATTAACATGTCTGGGTTGTGATGCATCTATAGTCAATATAATACACTTAGCAGCATAGACCTGTGACACAGATACCCTTATGTCCTGCTTTGTGATGGGGCTGGGCTTTTGACCTAGCTCAAGCCCTTCACAGCTATACTCCATGCTGTTTCACAGACTGAACCCCAATCTGGAGTTTGAAGGGAGTCTTTTAGTTATAAGTGGACAATATCTTGGCTGGAGTGACTTTATAAGAACGCACACAATTTTCATTCAAATAGAAGTCCAGGGAGGGATGTGTGTATATGCCTCCTGCCTAGATTTAACTTGTCTTAGTGATGCCAAAGATCCAGGCACTGGCAGCCCTCAGGTGTTGCCATGGTTTCCTTCTGGGTGGATGTTGTCATGTTGACTCAGCAGCAGACTCAGCTCTATCTGGAGCAGAAAATGGAAGTCATCTCCCCTCATCTTTTCTTAATCTATTTGACTAAAAGCAACCAAAATATTATCTTCCCCAACCCCTGCGACCCTCTATCATACCTCAATCCCGATTCTCCTCTGTCAAATTGGCCACATGTGCAGACTACAGCTGCAAGACAATCTAGGGCAGCTAGTGGCTAGCTTTCTCACTTGGGACAGACGAGGCAGCCTCACAGCAAGGAGGCAGGTGATCTGGGGGAGAGGCCACAGCAGCAAGTGGAGTTTCTGATCTTGTTGCCTTCAGATATCATAGTAAACCATCATGGATAGTCAAGAGTGTTGAGCCTGAAAGACAGATATTCTGACTGAGCTGCTGACTGTTAATATAAGCAGCTGGAAAAATAGCTAGCATGGTTTAGAAACCCTTCTATCCTTCATGCTAAGGGTTCAAAGTCTTGTGTCAGGTTTCTAGAATGTTCATTAACAGGCAGTCTGTTAGCCAGCAGTTCCTCATCAACTAAGTATCCATGAAAGTAGAAACAGGCTCATAACGCCAGAAATGCCTTGGTCGCTGATTACAAACCTCTTTTTGCTTGGTTCTTTGAGACAAGGTCTCTATGTGGCTGTGGCTGGCTTAGAACTTGAGAACTTCCTGCCTCCACCTTCTGGGGTTGTGGGGTGTATCATCATGCCAGCCTTTGATATGTGAGAGCTTGGGTGGCTCTGCTTTCTTGAACAGCCATAACAGTCACTTCTAAGGCCATTTTATGCTTTTCTTTTCCCGTGATTTTTCTGACAAAGTAGAAGAAAATGAACAAAACCTGACCCTGAACTAAAGTTGTGTCATCGGGTTCTGGGTGGAGTGTTGGTAGAGTGAGGTTTTCGAGGTACACAGTTTCAGGAAACTACTGGATTTACTCTTGGTGAGTTGAGTAAAATATATCAATCCCCCTACCCCGTGCTTCTTACACCTCCACTGCTGAGGTCACGAGGTCATTACATTTCAGAAGTGGGAGCCTCCAAAAATCTCTATTGTTTGCAAATAAGCAATGAAGAGAATATGAAAAATGTTCGATGATGCAATCTTTAACTTTATTTTTCTCTAGAGGAACTGAGGCCCAGACGACTGCTTCCCAGTCCCAAGTCGTTTTTAGCAAAATACCTTGACCATGAGGGAAGAGCACTCTACACCCCACCCCTTCCTCCCGGGAGCAGCCATATGAACCCCTGTTACAGTTGTAGAGCCTTCTCTGTCCTTTCTCCCTTTCCATGTTGTGTTCTACCAGGAGTTCTACAAATGTTTCATCTGAGAAATGAAAACATTGACCCCACTAACATTTCATTATAACCAGGAGAAGCCATCGTGGAGGATGGGTCTGCTTTGTGTCTGACCTTTATGAATGCCCTGTGCAGGTAAGCGAAGCTCTGTGTGGGGCTGCACCATCTCGTTTAGTGACATGAGACTCAAGGCTTTTTTGACATTCTCCTGGAAAACATTATAAAGGCATGTTTTCTAAACGCTCTGTACAGGGAATGCAAAGGCTATCAAACTTCTGTCAGAAAGCCCTTGAATCATCTTCAAACAATTGGTGTTCAATATGAGCTGTCTGCCTAGAATCATAAATATTTACAAGGCTGACATTTGATTTTTTGTTTTTTTTATGAAGTTAGAGAAGATATTTTAGCTGTCACTTAAGGTTTTGGAGAGGAATTTGCTGTTGCTTTGGGGAATAATGTGTTTGTGGTACCCTTTTTGATGGATTGCCTTGTTGGTAACTTTTAGAGAAGGTTCTTCCTGTGGCAGACAAAAATGTCAATAGCCTCTTAGGAAATTCTCCTTTTCTCAGACTGATCAGAGGCAATTAATGTTTCCTTAGCTAGGCTAATGCCACAGTGCTGGTGAAAGGAAGAACGGGTGACCCCAGGTAGTCTGGTTTCTGAACTTCATTCTATCCACTGCACTGAGCTGCCCCTTCGCTCCTGCCATAGTCACCACACCGTTGACTAACTACTCTTCTCAATATTTGGCCAAGTATTTGCAAATCCCATTGGGTTCTCTTCTTTTCATTGTGTTGTGATTAGAAGCCCAGTTGCTGAAGAGCTAGGAGAAGGTTGGATGAGGTAGATTCCTGAGTCACAGGCTCTCTTCATTGTCCCCAGCAGAAGACTGGCTTGATGGGACATAGCAGTTTTAAAGGGCCATTATCATGAAGAGTAAAAATATCCAGCCCTATGCTGCATCTAGTGTCCACAGACTGTTTTCCAACTTTGTGTTTAGCATCTCCATGTGGTCACGTTAAATGGAATATTTACACCACAGGCATCGGTGGACTTGGTAGATCAAGTCTCTTTTCACACACTGGGCAGCAAATATTTACTAGTCTATCCATGAAAAAGAATCCAAATCATTAAAAGTCCATTTTGACTTAATTACATCCCAATCAGCAGATGTTCACACTGCCCCTCCCCCTCCCGGCACCTAATAGACATACTTGCTTGTTTTAGTCAGCTCTGCACTACGCCATTTCTGGGCCCCTGCTCTGAATGCAGCCAAGTCTGAAGCAGGTGGCTGGAACCTATTTTTCCCTGGGTACTTTGGCAGGTGTTAAGCATTGTTAAATGTTAAAATCTATTAAAAAATCGCCATTAGTGTTAATGATAAATTCTTTGCATTTCCTGTAGTTAAACAAAGATGTGGGGGATGAGGCATTTGGGGACCCCCAACTGGCAACCATTGAACCCTCTCTTTTTGTTGAGACTGATCAAAGAGGACATCAGTCACAGACAGCTGGGCCAACCTCTGGCTTATACCAGCCACCGTGAGCTTCCATGGATGCTTTGACACAATTATCCAATGATTGCAGCCATTGACTCTGGTGCCTGAAGGCACTCCCTTAGTCATGCATCTTTGAAACACTCTGTACCATAATTTGTATCATAAGCCTTGATGTACCCTTTGCACACAAGGGGAGCACTTCCACAGCTGGAGGACTACAATGACTAGTGCTGAGGGACAGGGCTGTGATTGATCTTAAACATAAGTCTTAATAATGTGATTGACATTAAGAGGCAAGGCTCCGATGGCCCTAACATCTTTCTTCAGGCTCTGTAAGCAGGCTGTTTGGCTTGGAGGTGTTCGCCTCTGCTGCCTCCGCTGATTTGCAACATCAAGCCAGATAAAAGCTCCTTGGAAGGGATTGTTCCTTGTCATTTCGCAGTGCAGACAGTGTAGCAGAAAGAAAGCAGAGGCAGAAATGACAGGGAGCTGCAGAGGCAGCTGCCGGGGCAAGAACAAAGGCGAAGGTGATGGCGGTGGCTTAGCAGCTGAACAAGCATCAGTCTTTGGGGTTGACTTGACAACCAATGATTGTGAAGGTGACATGGGCAACTCGAGTGCAACCCGCAGCCTCCAGTCTGTGATTCTTAGCACCCCAGCAGTCTAACTCTTGTTTCCAACTACCATGCCTCAACCTCTAAGCTCAGAGCATTCCCAACTTCCTTTCTAACAGCCTAAGAAGTACTGTTGACCTTTGAGGAGGTTTCTAGAGCTTATACTGGCATCCAGTCCCAATGCTGAACTCATTAACAGCCCATCTTGTCTCAAACAGCTGTTTTCCAAGCCTGCACATTCCTAGCCTTCCAGTGTAGAGCACCTGCAACTTCTGATAGACAGCGAATGACCTGCCCGTTACCTATCCTCTGTCAGTACTAGCAATCCACTCGAGACCCTGTGTGCCTGCTGGAATCTCACCCATTGGCAGGCAATCCCATGTAATGTTAACAGAGGCAAGTCATTCTAGCAGTAAGCATTAAGTTCTGGAAGGGGTCAGGATGACGGCTGATCAGTGTGTGCACTCTCCTCCCCTCCTTCTCTGTCTCTGTCTCTCTCTGTCTCTCTGTCTCCCTGTCTCTCTCTGTCTCTCTCTCTCTCTCTCTCTCTCTCTCTCTCTCTCTCTCTCTCTCTCTTTCTCTCTCTGTGTACAAGTATGTGTAAGTGTGCATACATATATGTACAGGTCAGAGGACAACTTCCCATGTGGTTTCTGATGCTGGAATGCTATGCTGTTCATCATTCTTTTGTTGAGACATGGTCTCTTAACAGCTTGGGACTTATTAAATAGTTGTAAGAGTCTGCCAGTGAGTCTGCCCATCTTCACCTTCTCAGTACTAGAGGATTATAAGCATGCACCACCACACCTGATTGTTCCTATGTGGCCTTTGGGGATTGAACACAAGTCCTCATGACTGCAGGACAAGCCCTTTACCATTTGAGCCATCTCTCCAGCTCCCTGGCACTGTGAACTTTCTATATTACACCATCACGTTGTAATGCCAAAGGTTGGGGATGCTTACACGGTAAGCAGAAAATGCTTCCACCCAGGATACCCATTGCATACTGATCATTGAAACCTGCAAACACATCACCAACTGTACCAAAGAAGTTAAGGTTGTAAGTAGAGTCAAGGTTAATAGTTATTTGATTTTAAGAAACATATTTTTCCCTGGGCTATCTGGCTAGACACAATATAATCACAAATTTCTTATATTAAAAGTAGACAAAGAGTATGTCTTAGTTGCTGCGGTAACATGCCCAGAGAAAAGTAACTCAGGGGAGAAAGGGTTTCTTTTGTTGCTCAGAACAAGGTGCGACTGGTCTGACACAGTTGGAGAAGTAAAGGCAGCGGGAATTTTAAACATCCAGGTACATTTCGTGCCCAATCAGGAAGTAGAGAAACATGAACGCATGCTCAACCTCCCCACTTCCCCAACCCGTTTTATACCTTCTAGGATTGAGTCCTCTGTAGAGGGGAATGGTCTTGCCAGACATTAAGATGGTCTTCCCGTAACAAACAGAAATAGGATAATCCCCCGACAAGCATGGCCAGAGGCCCATCCCCTAGGTAATATAGATCCTGTCAAACTGACATAGCACTAACTATCCCAGGAAGGCAGCAAGAGAGATAAAACTGGTAGGACCCGATGACTTGATCCTTCATGGCTGATGTTGAGGATGAAGAGGCCACTAGAGAAGCAGGCAATCCCAGAAGCTGAACGTAGCCAGGAAACAGTCTCTCCTGTGGAGCCATAGAAAGGACCAGCTCTGCACTCCTTGTGTCATTCCTGACCCAGGGTAGATTTCTGATCTAGAACTGTCAGCTACCGGCTTTGTGTTACAACGATTTGTTACATCAGCAGCAGCCAACTCATACATGCTAACCACCTTGCACTCATTAAGAACAGCTCTGCCTTTGAACAACCCAGCATTTAAAATTCCCTTCTCCAAACATTTCTCCATTTTGGCTCTTCGGTCTTAATGAGCTGCTTAAGGATTCTATTATGCTCTTCTGTCTCTGGCTTCTCGCACACATATTTCCTTTCCTTCTAATTATGCGAGGTTTCTAGCAGAGTCGCTGGCACACGAAAGATGCCCACTAGAGCAGTGAGAGTGGTAGTGATTCTAATTGTTAGCGTGCCAAAGGGAGAAGTTCGTTTGTTGTTTATTTATTTTTACCGTCACACAACCTGAAGCAATGCTTCTCATGAGAAGAGCTTCCAACGAACCACTCGTGGAACTGAACTGAACCATGTTGACAGAAACCAGAAAGACAATTCTTTGAAACATTTGGTGAATTTTAATTAAGGAAGTCTTTAAAATATTAATGAAAATAACTAAAACATTTTCTTCTTTTTCCTCTTCCTTTCCTTCTTTTTCCCCTCCTCCTCTTCCTCCTCCTCTTCCTCTTCTTCCTCTTCCTCCTCCCCCTCTTCCTCCTCCTCCTCTTTAGTTAAAATTTTAAGATATCATCCCATATGCCCTGTATCCCCTGCTTATTTCTTTGGAGAACTGAAGTGTTTGATCTCTGCTCTTGCCTGAGTTTTCATTTCAATAATAATAATAAAAAAAAATCATTCCCATCCACTGTGTTTCCATGCAACCAGAAAACCATCCGTATCCCTTAGAAGATGAAATGAATCCATCACTACATACAAATTGTTTAATTAATAACTACTTCTAATTTATATTCAGTGGCTCAACTTGTATTTCTTAAGATGGTTTCGATTTTAATTTTATTTTCTTCAATATTTTAAAAGAACAAGATATCCTTATAACTCCAGATTTAATAGCTATTCCTTCTCTAGGGTCTTTGTTGCCACCTGAAGTGCATTTGTAAGACCTTTGTCATTAACATGGGGACCTGTTGTATTAAGAGCTTATAAGAATTCAGAATGTAATTAAACCTTGTAAGTAGCAACTCATGCTTTAGAATAGGATAAGGGTTTGCCCGCAGGTTCGGCTGGGAGTGGTGAGTCTGCTCCAGGCTCTGCCCTTCTATACTGAGGCCCAGTTAGCGCACACACACACACACACACACACACACACACACACACACACACACACACACACACACACACACACACACACTGTCTCTTGCTGAGTCCTACTGTGGGTCCTTCCCCTGAGCTGCCCTTCTGCTGTGAATATATGGGCCTGGACGTTGGTAGTCAAAAGTCTATTACTGTTTCAGTCTTTTGTTTGTTATGGATCTGTAAAGTTGTTGATCTTTTCTTGGTTTAACTCTAGTGATTTAAATGTATCTAGAACTTCATTTATTTCTTTTAAACTTTCCAGATTATTGGAGTATAGGTTTTTAAAGTGCTTCCTTATGGTTTTCTGAATTTCTTTGTAATGCTTCCATGTTCATCTCTAATTTTATTAATTTGCATCTCCTCTTTCTTTCTTTTGGTTAATTTGGCCAAGGGTCCATGGACCTGTTACTATGCGTATCAATTTGACACAAGTTAGAGTCATCTGAGATGAGGGACCATTAATTGAAAAACTGCCTTTATAAGATGAGAAAGTCAATAGGGCATTTTCTTAATGAGTGATTGATGGGGGAGGACCAAGCCCAGGGTGAGTGATGCCACACCTGTGTGGGTGGTCCTGGGGACTATAAGAGAGCAGGCTGAGCAAACCAGTGAGTGGCACTCCTACGTGGCCCTTGCACCAACTCCTGCCTCTGGGATTCTTACTCAGTTTACATTCCTGCCTTGGCCTCCATCAATGTGCTGTGACTTGGGATGTATAAGCCAAACAAGTCCTTTCCTTCCCAGGTTGCTCTTGTTCATGGTGTTTCATCACACAATGGGCTGCTGACTAGATGCACATTTGTTGCCATTTGAATGGAATATTTTGTAGACATACGTTAGGTCTATTGAGTGTATAAAGTAGTTTGATTCCTACATTTCTCTATTTATTTTCATTTTTGATTCAGATGATCTCTCAACTTTCAAAAGTTGAGTATTTAAATTACTTGCTATTACAAAATTGGGGTTAATCTGAATTAACTCCACTGAAATAGCCTCCACTGAAAGTCTTGTCTGGTTACAGGGAACAGCCAGTTCAGGCTCTGTATCCCTCATTCCTAGGAGTTTCCATTCCACTAGGTTTCTAGCTCATCCCTATCCCACAATTCCAGTTGTCTCTCCCAGTATTCTCCCTCTCCATCCTTCCTTCACCTGATCCCAGGACAATGTTTTTTATGAAATTGGATACATCAGAGATTGGTGCATATATATTTATGACTGAGATGTCACATTGGTCACAGGACTTGAAAGAACCAAGCTGGTACTGACCTGAAAGCCCTCTGATGATAGTATGCAAAAGTTCTATGCAAGCTACCAAGTGACAAGGGTAATCAACTATCCTACCATGCTGTAAAGCCCGTGAGCTACAGCAACCATCCAGCAAATATCCCAGAAGGTGTAATAGGGGCACCTATATCACGGGGTTAACCAACAGTCATCTAATTAGATGGAAGGTCTGTTAAAAAGGAAGAAATTCATGCCTGGTTAAAAAAAATCATACTTTTAAACTAGCAAGAACCACCTGTGGCTGAAGAAGCTATAGACCCTAGAAGAAAACACACTACTGTCATTGCTAAATTAGCATGGTTCCTAACTGCATTATCACTAATTTTTAATTTTGAAGATTTTTTGATATATGTGAATATTTTACCTGCATGTATGTCTGTGGAATTCTTTTGTACCTGGAACTGGAGATACAGATAATAATGAGAATCATTGTTTGTGCTGGGAATTAGATCTGGGTCCTCTGGAAGATTGACAAGTACCCTTAACTACTGAGGCATCACTGCAGTCCCCTCAGTATTTACACTTATACCCCTAGATGAGTGCAGCTTACAGCCTTCCTAAAGAACGCTGCTTCTGGGGCTGGAGAGGTGGCTCAGCAGTTAAAAGCACCAGCTGCTCTTCTAGGGGTCCTTAGCTCAATTCCCAGCAATGACATGGTGGCTTACAACCATCTACGAATTTTGATGCCCTCTTTGGGCATGGAGGTGTACATGCAGGCAGAGCACTCATATACATCAAATAAATAAATAAATAAACAAACTTTGTTTCTTCCCCAGAAGATGGAAACTATTATACAGATATCCTACTGGTCAAAATGCAAAGAACAAACAACTGTGGGGAGCCTTGCCTCAACCAGAATGCCTACAACGTAATTCCTACATCACCCATGGCTCAGGAGTATTGAGGAAGAAGGGATGAAAAGATTGTAAGAACCAGATCACCAGGATGACTGTTGGATCCATGACCTCCCAAAATATGGTGGTTTGCATAAGACACGCATGACCACACCAGTCAGCATGCCAACGTGGATGGAGAAATTTCCACAAGGTCCCACTCCCTACATGAGGTAGTCTATGGCTGCTGATGGGGGGACAATCAGTTTTCTCCAGAGATGAGTGAATCCCTTGTTAGATTTCTAAATTCTAAGTGGTCAGCCCTAAATACATGCACGCATGGACAATACTAATTGGACCCAGTAGGTTTTGTATATGTATGTATAAAAAATAAGGGAAAAGCTACATGTTTAGGAATCAGGATGAGGATCTATCTTCTGGGAACTACCACACTTTTTGTTGTCACTGAAATAATACTATCATTTTCCCTTAAGCCTGTTGCTATAGTAGATCATATTCATAGATATTCCAATGCTGAATTATCCATGCACAACTGGGATATCCCAGATATTTTGTACTGTGCATTTGATAGAACCAAATGCAACTTCCTTATGTTTAACAGTTTTTACATCTATGTTCACAAATGAGATTATTGTCCAGTTTTATTTTTAGATTTCATAAAATGAGGGCCCTTACTGCTTTCTCATTCCCTGGAAAGTTTGGGGAAGGCCAGAGAATTTACCTATCAACCCTGCCACGCTTTCCCAGTGCTCAGTTTTCCTTCTAGTTCAAGTAGGATTGAAGTTGCACTGATACTGTTGTGATGCTATGGAGATCTAACAGAAGAGATGTACAATGGCCAGATTTGTCGCCAGTTTGACTACTTTTGGAAGTAAAAACAAACAAACAAACAGCAGGAACACCTGTAAGGGATTTTTCTTGGTTGAATTGTCTGAGGTGGGAGACCTACTTTAAATCTGGATCATTTGAGGTTAGAAGATCTACTCTAAATCCGAGTAACACCTTCTGGCAGAAGCCCACATAAAAGGACATGGGAAAAGGAGTGTTGTGCCACAAGGGAGAGTTTCTCTGGTAAGTGTTAAAAGATGTGCTGATCACTTCCTATGCAGCTACCCTAAGAAGGTGGCTATCCTTGATGTGAGATGTAGTTTTTGAAGGCAGCAAAAATATGGATCTTGTGTTCTAATACTATGTGTTAATCCTCGTCCTTTTGTTGGAGAATTAAGATTGTAAAAATTGATAAGTATTGAATGATGCTTATTAATTCCTGTTATTTTGTTGCTATGGTGCTGTTTTCTTAGACTGCTCTTGGTTAACTGTTCTTGATTGTATTTCTTATGCTCTTCTGGATATACTACCAAGGGCTTTACCTCATACAAGCTCCTGAAATCTGGTCTTAAGTGTCTCTATAGATTACTAATGTTCGAAATAAAAAATAACCTGCCCAGAAAATAAATAACTTGTATTTAATTCTTAATATTTCCTTAAATTTGATCAATCCACAAGCTTACTAGAGAACAGCTGGCTGAAATTTCAAAGGCTCTCTCAGGGAAAGAGTCTGAGAACCAGGACATGGTCTAGGAGCCATTGCACTGAGTTGGAATCTGCTCCAGCGATGGCTAGAACATCATGGTGCCTGCGAGGAGAGTGGCTGTGATTTTCTGATCATAATTTACACTGGGTCTTTCACCATACAGCACTCTCTCACAACAGGTAGCCCACTTGACTACTATGCTAAAGAAATATAATCTATTATAGATCCAAAATACGAGTTCAGGCTATTTGTCTTCAATAGTCATTTCCCTACTTTAAGAAAAAAGGGGCAAAGACTCAATAAAAATAGCATGCTGTTAGAAGATGAGAGGATACTCTAACACACCTGATTTTGTTAAGAATTAGACACATAAAACATGACAGTTTGACCATGCTCCAATGAGTATATGGGCAACTTGGTAGTTTAGTTTTGCTTTGTTTCTTTTGGAGGTTGGGGAGAATAAGGGTGGGACAGGGGAACTGGGAGGAATAGGAAGAGCATATGATTAGAGTACATTATATGAAATTCCCAAGCAATTAATAAAAAGATTATTGTGGGGGGAGAAAAACTCCAAAGCATGACAATGACTGTGCCGCCTGCCGCAGAGGTCAACAGACACCTTCTGTAGTCTCAAGGAAGGAGGGCTGATTAATGAGTATTGTTAGCCAGAGTAATTGGTGTTACAAAAGCCACAGCGTTGTCCCCATGAGACTAACAGATGCCAAACTCAAAAAGCTAGCTGCTCATTCCTGTCACTAATGAAGGTCACAAAAGTTTTGAGTGACTTTCAAAAATGTACATCTTATGGCTTCTTTGGGTTGGTTGAAGAAAGCAAAAGCAAGTTGAATTACAAGTTTGGCAAGTCCTTGCAAAAGATGTAGAGAATGTAAAAGATAGGAACTCGGCTGCAGAAGGGTTTCCTGTTCAATTTTTATATTTATTGATTCTTTGAGAATTTCATGCATTTTTTATCATACCCTTTCATTAAGCCCCCTTCAACTCCTTCTAGATCCAGTCCCACTTTCCTAACCTCCATTTATTTTTAACTAACCCACTGCCTCAGATTTCACTGTCCATATATTTCCAGGCGTGGGACCACTCATTAGGACCTGATTGGCCTACCCAGAGCAACACCTCTAAAGAAAACTCCTCGGTTAGGGGTGGAGCCTCATGAACCACACATCATGTTGTCATGTCCTACATCATGTCTGAGCATAACTGGCTTGATCCTGCATAGATCTTGTGCTGGCTGCTATGAGTTAGTTCATGAGGCAGTCCTGTGGTACCCAGGATGTTTCACCCTTGTCCTCCCTAACCTCTACCTCTTACAGTCTTTCCTACTCCTCTCCAAAGATGGTCCTTGGGCCATGGTGAGGGGCGTGATATAGATCCTGTTTGTGTCTGAACATTCCACCATGGCAGCCAGGAAGTAGAGAAAGCAAATGTAAGAAGTGCCTAAGGCAAGATGTAGGCACCAAGCAATCTACATCCTCCTGTGACTCCCCATCTGCTACTTTCAACCAACTTGAAGTAATGATGTATTATGAATATATGTATATCATATCATGGACTATCAATGGAGAGCACATACATTATATCTGAACTCTCATGGTATAATTATTTCTGGAAAAGGTGTTACAAACATGCTTTACTAATCTCCTAGGTGAGATTACTAGTAATGTCTTTACTCGACGATTCTCAAGTCTAGACAAGTTGACTCTCAAGACTAACCATTCTAATCTTGATCGTCTAGGATGAAAGCAGGGTCCTACATTTGATACGATGATGCTAATGATATGGTCTCTACCCTTCCGCAATCTGAATCCCAGTGGAAGGATAGCAGGCACATTTATTGTCACATGTCCCTGCCATTTAGTTGACTAGAATGGGGACAGTGTGAAGACTTCACTTGGAATCAGTAGAAAACAAAACCACAGTGATTAATTGAACATCTTCATAGGTAAGCCAGAGAGAATGTGATAGTACATTTACATTGACTCAGAAAGCTTAAATAAAGGCTCTACAATACAGCCAATTTTAAAGAACACAGAAAAGATACAACTAATCCCAGTGCTTTGTTCCATGTAAGTGACAGAGACACAGAGAGAGACAGCGACAAAGAGACAGACAGACAGACAGACAGAGGCAGAAGCAGAGAGCCTGGGCCAGGAATAGGGTTTTAAAACCTCAATGCTCATCCCTAGTGACACACCTCTTCCAACAAATAGTTCCTAATCCTTCCCAAATAGTTCTTCCAACTGGAAACCAAACATTCAAATATGGGAGCTATGGGGGCTATTATCATTCAAACCAGCACAACAAGTATCCTTGGGGGTTCCTAGCTAGCAAGCATAGTCTATCTGGTGGTCCCAGGCCAGTGATAGACTCTTATCATCACACACACAAAGTGAATAGAAGCTGAGGAGCAAGACCTAGGGTTGTTCTCTGGCTTCCATACATATGTGTAAGTGTGGTGCATGTGCATCCCCCTATATATGGACCTGTACACACCCTCACATGTGCAGGAGACAGAACAGAGGAGAGCCTAATATGAAGATAGACTTACATATAAAAAATAAAGACAATAGAGAAGACTGTCTTAGAAGCATATACCGTTCCCAGAGTTATCTCCTCCCGCATTTCATGTTCTAGCTCATTGGCTCCTAAGTAATTCTGAATCTCACGACCCCATCCAGGAACCCTCAGTGTTCTTATTTCCAATCTCCATCTTGCTCACTCCCTTCATTCCAGCTACCTGATCTCCTGACTTAAGTAATGTCTGTCTGTCCCTCTGCCATCTAGTAAGTCTTCTATTCTTTTGCTCTTTTGTTGAAATGACAGATTGTTGTTTCCTGAACTCTATCATTTCAAACAGAAAGCCTTTTGCTTACCCACTGCTGTCCTAATTTCCCCTGTCCTAATTTCCCTTATGACATCTCTCTTTATCTAAAGGCCTAGATTCCATCTACATGTTATCTTTGGTGGCTGCCAATCCTAGTTGAAATGTGGCCTTTCCCATCACAGGAATTTGTATCTGTTGCTTCATGGGTATCTCCTAGCACCTAGAGTAGTGCCTGAATATGAAAGGCCCTGGGTGTATTTGCTAGATGAACGAGTCAGTATGTAAGTGAATGCACAAGCATACATGTTGCCATGGAATCGGGAAATAGATGGTGACTATCGCACGGGATTGCTTTTTATCATTAAAATTCAACTCTAGGCATTTTCTAGACAGATGGAGGGTGAAGAGGGGGAGGAACTGGTAGGGGGACAATGATTATGAAAGCACAGGATTCTGGAAGAGTGGATTTAAGAAAGCACACTTGTTACAATGACACTTTTATGACATCTTAGTATTTGTCCTCAGACTCCTTATCTTGATTGACTCATCGATTTTTTGGTAGAAATTGTGAAATTGAGTCAAGGCTGCTCTGACAACCTCATTTCTATCAGAAGTTTGAGATGTTGAAACTGAAAATGGAGGGTATCTTCACACAAATAGTCAGAAGCATAACGTTGCTGTAAGTCCAAAGCTGTGAAGTTGGGATCAAAGTCTTGGGTGTGCTAAGACAGGGGAGAGGAGATAAAAGTGTCATGGAGGGTGGTGGGAGAGTAGAGATTCTCCACCCTCAACCATGATGTACGGGAGTGCTGAACAGCACCCACTCTGCATCTCAGTGCCATGGGAGGGAATGTCACCCGGAATGTTGGCTTGGTCTCTTGAGCTGGGGATTCAAAGACATAGATAGTATAATACAATCTAAATTAGTTATAAAATATTAAGTGATGAATCAAAAATTCTTATGCCTGAAAGTTAGTGACAGAAATAAAGAAATGGTGCCATGCGGTGTAGTGGGGGAAAACATCATATTTGAGTTCTGAGTTCAGGATTAAATCTTGGAACTACCCCACGACCTTGACCAAATGCCTTTCCTTTCCCTGACCAAATGAGCTTATATGCCATTTTCATGAAAATTAGATTTCTTAGGCTGAGGAGATAGCTTAATGAGTAGATCACTTATGTAAGTGTAAGGACCCAAGTTGGGATTCCTAGAATCCATGTAAAAGTATGGTGTCACACACTCATAACCCCAGTGCTCTTGCTCTGCAATGGGGGCAGAGATAGGAGAATCCCTGAAAGCTCATTGGCCAGCTAGCCTGGTCCAAATGGTTAGGCTCAGGAGAAGTCCTGTCTAAAACATACAGCAGAAGATGCCTGAGGAACAACGCTTGAGGTTGTCCTGTGGGCTCCATACTCTTGCTGCACAACATCCCCACCCCCCACACATATACCCTGCAATGAAACCCAGAAAATAAATACAACTGCAATCTATCTCTTATATCAATAAAGCCCAATTTGCTAATGATATGGAAACCTAGAAGTTATTATTCAAGCAGACAGGTACAAACATTTTGTAAGAAGAAGAAGCTAAATCTAGAAAACATTAGCCAAAATGACAGACCATGAAGATTACATAAAGAGATGGTGGTGCCCAGAGAACACCATTTTATATTTCCTAAGTTATTGATGAAGTTGGTATTCTTTCCAGCAACACCGGCTCACTTGGGATGGAGGACGGATGCCATTTGCCTTGCTGTGGGATGGAGTCATATCTCATTACCGGTAAAATGAGATCATTAGGATGACAGATTGCTGACATACGGGATGCAGTCACAGGGCTCCAGAAAAATCAACAGCTCATGGCCGAGCCCCCATGGGTGGGATTGGCCGACTGATGTTTGGCTGCGTTCTTTATCCCCAACACTTCCAAATACATTGGCTGAGGTAAAATAAGGAGAATAACAGTGTTTAGGAGAAAGGAAAGAATGTTTCCATAAATGACCTATGACTGACAACCTCCATGCTATGTACCTTGTTGTTATCTCTTGTCAGCTACCGTCCAAATCTCTATGTGAATGGCTGTGGGGAAAGTAGAGTCTATTGAGGGAAGAACAGAACCTGATTCTCCCTCTTATGGATCCCAATAACAGAGTAATCTTTGACTTCATCCATCAGTCATGTTTTTATTACCTTCCTAGTTGATGCCATACTTTCTGACAAAAGCAACTCTTTCCACCATCTTGGTGCCTGTGGAGGCCTGGTTGGAACAGCACTTCTAAAATCAGCAAGTATGTCTGGAAGGCTGGGGTGCAAGGCCACTTTTGCTGGCTACAAGTGAGGTCTCCAGACCTGAAGAGAACACACGGCTCTTCTTAAAATTGAAGGTGCTTATATCTAAGATGAAACTGAGTTCCACTTAGGCAAGAGATATGTTTATGTGTATAAAGCAAAAAAACAAAACAAAATGAAACAAACAAACAAAAAACAACAATACAGTGATTCCTAGAAGCAAAACTGGAGTGATCTGGGGAAAAGTAAGTCGGGCCCAAGTTGTTTCCAAGTTGTGGGAAACAATGACATAATTTGTGCAAAATTCCAAAGCAACCTTCCTGCAAAGGGAATTGCACACAGAACCTGGGTGATGCTGTACTCATCCCAGATTTAAACTAATGGAGAGTAAATAAACAAACGTGGAAAAAATAAAAAAGAAAAAGAAAAAAAGAAAGGCAGAAAGGAAGAACATGTTCTGGCTCCCAGGTGGAGGGTACAGTCCATCATGGTGGAGAAATCATGGCGGTGGCAGCTTGGGGCAGCTGACCACATATGCCCGAGAGTCAGGAAGCAGTGATTTATGCCGGGGCTTGGCTTTCTTACTTCTTTGTCTGGAACTCCAGTCCATGGTGCTATCTAAATTCAGAGTGAGTCTTCCCAGCTCAAGTAGAAAAATCACATCCTGCACACATGCGCCCAAAGGTTTGCTTCTACGGTTATACCAAATCCCATCAAACTGATAATCATACTTAACCATCACATACGTGTCCACTCCAAACCATACGTGGACAAGATTTGGGAATGGTTTTTGTGGGTACTCAGTGAGGAGGGCTGGATGCCTATATTAGCATACAAGTGTTAAGCATTTCTTTAGAATCAAAGAATGAAGTACATTGGATTTTGATTGAGTGCATCTCACAAGGCAATGAGTGACAAGATTTGAGCATAAATGAGACAAAATACAAATGGAAGTGCTTTGCAAATTGTAAAGTGCTAGAAAAATGTTGGTCCTTTCTAGCTTCTACATTCCAGAATTATTTATAGACCAAGTGAGACAGTGTAGGGCTAAAGTTGTTCTGTGAATGATATCAAGTGCTGGCGATTTGTGCAGGAGAAAGAATGAGAAGCATCATCAGTTTCCAGGAGAACCAGAAATTGTTGATGTTTTGTTTCTCCTCGGGGAAAATGAATATGCCCATACTCTAAGGCCCAGAACTCCCATTTTGATGAGGATGTCTAATGTACTCACAAACTCTGGGCAAAGATATATATATCTCATAGCATTGTTGATGACCACAGAGGGCTGGAGATAGGAGATAAGTTAACAGCCAGAGCAGTAAGAGGAAAGGGTAAATGTGGAAAGAAGATAGCACAAAATGCCTCACAGTAGGCAAAATATATTCTCCTATCTACCAACCAAGTAAAGGGCAAAGAGCCCAGCATGAAAGAAGGGCAAAGCCTTGAACCATCTCTTTTTCAAGTGTTCAATGCCAAGACCAAAAGATGAGTATGTTCACTGGTTTTCAGAGTAGTTCAAATTAAAGAAATATTTTAACAGTAGTGTGTGTGTGTGTGTGTGTGTGTATGTGTGTGTGTGTATGTGTGTGTGTGTATGTGTGTGTGTGTGTGTGTGAATGGTGTGCATGTATGGTATGTGTGTGCTAGGTGTATATTGTGTGTGTATAGTATGAATATGTGTGGATTATGTGTGCATGTATTGCGTGTGTATGTGTATGGTGTGTGTATTGTGCATGTGTGTGTATGGTATGTATGAGTGTGTATGTGTGGATTATGCATGTGTATGATATGTGTGTATGGTGTGTGTGTGGGCAGGGTTGGAGAATGGTGATGAAAAAGCCACATTGTCTTTAATAATGTTATTTCAAAAGACAAACAAGACACATTTCTGCCACACTCTATTTGTTATAAGCAAGTAATAAGAGCAGCCCACCCTGGAGAGAAGGAGAGTCAGGCGCACTCTTAGAGAAAAGAAGCAAAGACTGTGTGGACATACTCTAAAATCTACATGGTGTCTCACATCTCACACATGCACACACACACATACATATACATGCACACACAGACACACATATACATGCACACACAGACACAAACATACACAGACACAGAAAGAGAGAGTCAGAGACAGAGTCATAGACACACACACAGAGACAGAGACAAAATTAAGAGACAGAGAGTGAGAGTGAGAGTGAGAAGAAATTCATTTACATCTTAAACTCCAACCTTTGACACTTTGTCACAACCCATCATCTACTAAGCTCACATTGAAGAACCACACAATCAAATTACAAGCATAAAAACTTTCAAAAAGTCTCATAAAGTTTTCAAATATATTTATTATTTTGTGTTGCACCAGATTTATAGCTATCCTGGGCTATGTTTGAACAGCCCTGGTTTAAAGTAAAATAAATATATGAATCAACTAACGTTGGAGTATTTCACCCATGTGGTTTAAAAATAAAAGTTAGTAAGTATGTACATAACTTTTTGAGATTTATATGAGTGTTTAGCCTGCATGTATGTATTTGCATCATATGAGTGCCTAGTGCACTTAGAGGTCAGTAGAGTATATTGGATACTCTAGAAACAGATGCAAGATGGTTGTAAGCTACCATATATGTACTAAGAACAAACTTGGGTCCTTTGAAAGAGTAACAAGTGCTGTTATTCACTGACCCATCTCTTCAGCCCGAGTCCCTGTATTAGTAAAAGTATTTGAGTAACATTTCTTTACCCATACATAGTTCAAAATCACTTGGGGCCATCACGAAATGATTAAAAACTATGAATCAGAAGCACTAGGTATTGCTTTTTTAATATTTTAATTTTGGGTCCCTACTTTACATCTTTTAATAGTTATTTCAGGTTGCTTCTGATCATTTGTAAAGTAAGAGAGATTTAAAATATGAATGATGCTTTCCAGATTCCTGTGCAACAAGCAGCCAGCTGCTACCACTCCTACCATGAACTGTCCTACTCATGACTTTGCTCTCCAATTATTGGGTCCTTGTTATAGACTAGGATTGATGCAAGGTTCTGAGAACAACTATGATAGGTTCTCTCATGGAGCCCAGTCTGGCAATAAACTACGAGTAAACTGAGGCACAGAGAGGCAAATGACTTACCCACCAAGGTAGAAATAGCTAGGTCCTTGGGAAGCCAGATGAGGGCTGAAGAGTGGGCAGGGAACAGTGCAATGGATGCAAACCCTATACTGAGGCGCAAGGCCACATACAGAAACATACTCTAAAATCTGTTTGCAAAAAGAGTAACGACGCTATTACTTTCACCAGGACCAAAGCCACACCTCAATGAACTGATCCATTGCCAGAATGCATTGCTATACATGCCCCAAAGCCTTTCACACCACTAATTTACTGAGACACAGTGGCTCTGTAGGCAGCTTAAAATCAAGAAATTCCACTGGGAGTCATATTAGAATTTTTTTTTTTTTGAGCTGAGGACCGAACCCAGGGCCTTGCGCTTGCTAGACAAGCACTCTACCACTGAGCTAAATCCCCAACCCCCATATTAGAATATTTTAAGTACATGACCTTAAGTATACAGCACACCTGTGAAACATATTCACATGGGGCCTTAGAAAACTCCCCTAGCCCCCATCCAGAAGGTTCTAATAAGTTATGGATACCAAGGAAATAGACATCTGTCTTTCACTTTCCCTATATGCATTATTGTGGCTATTCTGGGGTAGAAATGTCATTCAGATATATTTTATAAACAATCTAAACATACTAGAGAGATCTACAAAGGTACCACATTGGCTCCTGTGTGGTGTACCTAATCACACACCTGAGCCAGTCTAAGGCAATGCTGGGAGGCAAGCATCACCCATGAGGGAAGAACAGAGTCTTAGGGGGCGAGGGGGTCATTTTACTGGCCAAAGGCAGGGAATAGTTATCAAAGGGGCTGATTTTGAATGCGGAAACGATCATTTCCCAGAAACCTGAGTAGGAAGGCACTCAGGGATACCACTGGCCTTCATGCTGCTGTGGATCTGGAACAAGAAGACAGCCTTCCATAGAAGACTTATTGCTGAGGACCAAACCAGTGCATACTTCACCCACACGTGGTGCTCCAAACACCTCCATCACTTTCATTGCTACCAGCTGCCCATTTTGAGTGATTCTTCACCCTACTGAGGAGGCTTTTCTCTTTTCTCTGGGCATTCTGGATGTTTGCTTTTAGATGGAGAGGCCCCTACTCCAGCATGTGCTTACCCATGTGAGTGGTTCTGTTTTGTATGACTATCCATCAGTGGGCCCTCGGACACTCCTTCTGTGCGCCATGATAGAATCTCCTTCGGGAGCCAGAGCATCTGGAGCCTTCGCTGCAGTAACGATCCATTCATGGAGGGCTCGAATGCTGTGCGTATCCTACACTAGTCTTTCATTTCCTTTGTCATCTATTAACTTCACCAACTGCAGACAACCTTTAATTAACTCCAAAAAGAATCTGGAAGGTCCTCAGAAAATTGGAAATAGATCTTCCTGAAGACCCAGCTGTACCACTCTTGGGCGTATACCCTAAAGATGTCCCACCACGCACATGGACAGTAGAACAGAGGCACATGTTCTGCTATGTTCATAGCTGCCTTACCTGTGATAGCCAGGAGTTGGAAACAGCCTAGATGTCCCACAACAGAAGAATGAATACAGAAAATGTGGTTCATTTACACAATGGAAAACTACTCAGCTATTAAGAATGAGGACATCCTAAGTTATGCAGGCAAATGGATGGAACTAGAAAATGTCATCCTGACTGAGGTAACTCAGACCTAAAAGAAAATGCATGGTATGTAATCACTAGTAAGTGGATATTAGCCAAAAAAAAGTACAGAATTCCCAGAATACAATCCACAGAACTCAAGAAGGCTAGGGAAGGGAGAGGGAGGGAGGGATCTGAGTGGGAAAGGTGACAGGGAGGAAAGAGGGGAACGTGATTGTGTAGTATGTATGTGTGTGTGGGGGGAGTTGTGAACAGGACTGAAGCCCCGAGGGCTAGCAGAAAGAATTGAAACAGGCTACCTCAGGAGGTAGGAGATGGGGGAGGGGTACCCTCTAGAATGTACCAGAGACCTGGGAGGTGAGATACTCTCAGAATTCAAAGGGAGGGACCTTAGATGAAATACCCTACAGTGGGGAGAGGGAACTTGTAGAGCCTACCTCCAGTAGAAAGACACGGCATCAAGCAGAGAGATGGTGTTGCCATCCCACAGTCAAAATCTCTGACCCAGAATTGTTCTTGTCTGAAAGAACTGTAGGAACAAAAAGAGAGAAGAACCTGAGGAAAAGGAGGTCCAGTGACAGGGCCAAATTGGGATCCAGCTCAGGAGGAGACTCCAAGGCCTGACACTATTACTGACGCTATGGTGTGCTTACAAACAGAGGCCTATCATGACTGCCCTCTGAAAGACCCAACAAGCAGCTGAAAGAGTCAGATGCAGATATTTACACCCAACCAATGGACAGAAGCTGGTGTCCCTTGTGTTGCATTAGGGAAAAGCTGGAAGAAGCTGAGGAGGAGAGCAACCCCCTAGGAAGACCAGCAGTCTCAACTGACCTGGACCCCCAGGATCTCTCAGACACTGAACCACCAACCAGGCAGCATACACCAGCTGAGATGAGACCACCCCCCCAACACATATACAGCAGAGGACTGCCGGGTCTGGATTCAGTCAGAGAAGATGCACCTAACCCTCGAGAGATTTGGGGCCCCAGGGAGTAGGGAGGTTTGGTGGTGTGGGGGTGGGGACGACCTCTTGGAGATGGTGGGGAGGAGGTGTAGAATGTGGAACAGTTGGAGGGTGGAGGGGAATAAAGTCTGGACTGTAAAATGTAGATTAAAGAATTAAAAAACATCTCCCGTTGCTGATAAATCTGAAGGTCTCGCACAGTTTAAATGCTAGGGTGTGGGTCCCTAGTTGGTGAGGTCTGATGCTCAACACTGAGCATGGTTCTTGAGCCTCTTTCCAACCTGCCCAATGCCATTCTAAAAGAGGTGGTGGTAGCTTTTTGCTTCCTTTTGGATACTGATCCATGCAAATGCACTTCTGGGAGGAGGGTGGGCCCACGAGCTAATGTTGGCAAAGCAGGACGAGGCCTTGGAGAATGTCACTGAGTTTCTGAATCACCCAGCCCCAGAGCTTTGTGAGCTCTTTTTATATCGTAAGATAATGAATGTCTCCATTGATCAAGTCATTAGGAATCACGCTTTCTATCCCATCAGCTGGAAAGACTATGCCAAGCTCGTGTTGGCGCGATGTTTTACAAGCAGATGTTTGCTTCCCCACCTCCCTTGTCGTCACCGGACAAAACGTTCTGAATGCTTTACCAGTAGGTCAGGCCAAAACCATGCTTGTGCTGTGATTTCAGTGATACTGAGGAGCTTTCCGTGCTCAGTCTTCTCATGGTAGCCGGAGTAAAGGACATGGCTGGGCAGTGAACATGGCGCCTGCGCAGTAATCACCACTCACTACTTTGTTAGATGGGTCTGAAGACTGTTAACGCCTCTGTCATCTTCAGGATGGTGTTGAACACGATAGAAGCTATTGAAGGGCAGAGGCTTTGAAACTGACCCATAACTGGCAAAGGAAAGGAACTTGGGCGGAGTTTTGTTTCCTTTGGTTCTTTTGATTTGCTTGAGAAGTGTGCTTCATGGCTGCCGTTTCTACCATCCCTATAAGCGGTCTAACATACCAACCATGCTGTCATGGGGTTCCTTAACCGAGGAAATTTCTTCCAAAGCAGGAGAAAAGTTCAGATACGCCACTGCGGGGCCAGGTGCCTGTCTGGGTGACGATGATTAGCTGAAGCAGGTACACAACCAATGCCACCCCATAATATTACACAGCAGAGTGGCCCAGACTTAAAACACTTCTGGTGGAGGGAGTGCAGGCACTGAGAGCTGGTACCGTATCTGCCAGTTTCCCAAACAAGAATTGCCAGGCTTCTTGCTCAATATCTTTCTTTCTGTGGCCTTTCCCTCCTGTCTGTGTTGAAATGCTAGACATCTTGGTATGTATTTTCTTTCACTGTCAGGTTGAAGAACCCACAGCGCAAGCCTAAATTCTATTTTCTTTTCTTTTTCTTATTTTTTTCTTCCTGTTTTTGGTTTTTGAGACAGTCTCATGGAGCCCACGCTAACTTCAAACTCGTTATATGACCGATGCTGACCCTGAACTCCTGATACTCCTGCACCCACCACTGGAGAGCTGTAGGGACACACAAGCCCCAGCATGCCCAGTTTGTGCCTCGTGTTGGGGGATGCTAAGCAAGTACTCTGCTAACTGAGCTATACTCATCCCTAGGCATGCATTGTATGTTCTTTATGATTCGTCACACACATACCACACATGCATTGCACACGGCGCCCAGTGTTCAAACTTCTTCAATGATGAAGGTGCAACCACTGACACTCAGGGCCTTGTGTTATGGGTTGTAGTGCAATGGGAAGATACTCTTGTTCTGAAGCTCTTTGTCTCTTCAAATAATTGACAGAGATTTTTCCATGACGGTAGTGGTACCTGAGGGCTACTGTCCAGTCAAGAGAATGAAGGGCAGCTGGTTTCCTGATGATGAATATTTATTGGCTGGCTGTTTCAAAAAGAGACCACAGGCTGTGAAATGCTGACTTCTAGACATGATGTGACTATGGATACCTGCACAGAACCTGCATGAGACTAAGCCAGTCAGAATTCCAGCAGATGGGCTAGGGACCCTGAGGGCCCAACCCTGTCAGAGGAGCTGTTAGCAGTTAATGGCTCCTGAGGGAGGGAAAGCCAATCTCTTTGGGGGATGTGGTTGGTGGTAGGTTATCCAGGCCCAGTGTATGGCACCATACTCATGTGTATATAGGCAGTACTGATCGGACTCAACGGGTTATAACTTTTTTTTTTTTTTTTTTAAAAAGAAGGTATAATGTTGGAAAAAAAATGGAACAAGAGGCACTAAGGGCAGTTGGCGGGAGGTAGCGAGGGTGGATATGATCACTATAAAATGCATACAGGTATGAAACCTTCTGAGAATAAAAAATATCATTTTTAAATAACTGGGGATGTATCTCAGTGACAGGGCACCTGGCGTTGTCTTAGGTGTACAAGCTCCAGGGACCCACTGACGTTAGCCTCCCACACTGCCATGCCTGGTGTTTAATGTGGATGCTGGAGATCTTCCTTGGTTGATTTTTTTCTTTTCTTTTCTTTTTTTTTTTTTTCTTTTTGTCAACTTGAAACTCTTCAGAAGATTGAATCTCAGTTGAAGAATTGCATGTATATTTGTGGAACATTTTATTAATTGTGGGTGGAGCTGTCCTGGGCAGGTGGGTCTGGGCTGTATAAACAAGAAAGGCAGGTTGAGAAAGCTGAGAAGAGCAAGCCAGTGAGCAGCATTCTCCCATGGGCTCTGCTCTGGTTTTGACTCTGGATTCCCGCCTCGGCCTCTCTCAGTGAGTGACTCTGGCCTGTCTGTCAGTTAAACCCTTCGATCCCCTTAGTTATTGAGGGTCAATGTTTTGTCACAACAACATTGACCCAAACTCAGGTCTTCATGCTTGTGTCGAAATCACTTCGCCAACTGAGCCATCTCCCCATGTCTCCATACTTGTATGTTTTTTCTTTTCTGACTTTTGTTTTGACACACTATTTAGGCCAGCCTCAAGCTCTGTAGCCTAAAGCCTCCTAAATATCTAGCATTGCAGGCTAGGCCACCAGGTCTAGCTTATTAGTTCTGTCTACTACATAATAATGCCTATTTGTTACAGAAAATATCATCAGACAAAACTAATCAGAAATTACTACCCATCCTTATTGTTTAAACCACGGTCGGTCACTTTTATCTTTGATTCTTCTTTTATGTGTGAACAATAAAACACTTTTTTTTCTGAGCCACCCCATTTTATGATAAATCGCAAGCATATGTTTACATAAATAATACATTCCCACTCAACCTTACAAAATGGTAAAAAGAACATTCTTTTCTTGTACAGAGTAAATTGAGCAGCATCACTTAAGCTATCAGAACCATTTCCTGTTGGAGGCAGTTCTGATGAATCACCTTTTGCATTTGGCTTTGGCATGAGATGGTTCATTTCCATAGGGCAAATTTCTGTAAGTGAGTTTCTGTATATCAAAGGGCAGGAACAAAAAGTACAGAGCTTCTGCCACATCCAAAACCCTCCCTGTCATTTCCAAAACATACCCACAGTACAGAGTCATTCATGGGTTCTGAGAGCTGAGTTTAATGTGTACAATGTTATATTAAAGTCTAAGGATTAAATTAAAGTGTGTGTGTGGGATGTGTGTGTGTGTGTGTACATGTGGAGGCAAAAAGTTGACCTTGGGTATTATATCTCAGGTGCCATTCATCTTGCCTGAAAGTGTCTCTCTCATTGGCCCATAACTCACCAGTAGACTCTCTCTATTAATAATTGATGTATGAATGCCAAGCCCACTGTGGGCAGTGATAGACCTAGGGATGTAAACCTGGGCTATGTAAGAAAGGTAGTTGAATAAGCTATGGGGAGCAGGCTAGGAAGCAGTGTTCCTCTGTGGTATTTATGTTCCTACCTCCAGGATCCTGCTTGATTTCCTGCCCTGGCTTTCCTCAGTGGTGAACCATGAAATGTAGTGTAGGCCAAATAAACCCTTTCTTCCTTCAGAAGAAAGGTTCTGCTTTGGGTCCTGATATTTATTACAAGAATGGAAAGCAATCACATAGACTATAGAAAGAGACAAGGGATGCATGTGAGATCTCTGTTGGACAATGAGATGGTAGATGGACAACCTGGTCTTCTCACCTGCCAATACCCAACAGACCATCTTCCTACTCTCTGACTGGAGACTGACACTTGGTCCCAGTCATAGCTCATTTTCAGTAGAACTGAAGATTTCCTTTTACTTGATCAGGTGCATGTAGAGTGACTGTCATTTCCTTGTGTCTTTTAGAATTTTTCTCTGTTTTACTGTCTCCCCCCTTCCTCTAGTTTCTGAAGCCAGCATGGGTCTGGCTTGAGGCTGAGACTGGGAGCCACAGCTGACTGTCTGGAGCCTCTGTACCTTCTTTAATTAAAAGATGTTTCTCCTTTCGCAATGTTGTCCTAGAGTTTGTTTGAAAAACTGCAGAAGTTAATTGGATTTTCTCTCATGAGTATGCAAAAGAAGATTCTGCCCTCTCCCTCTCCTTCTGTTTCTGACTCCCTTCCCACTCCCTCCCCCTTTCTTCCCTCCCTCCTTTAGTCCTTTCCTTTTTCTTCCCTTCCTTTCTTAGGATATCTACTCTGTTCTCCCTTTGCCTGCCTCCTTCCCTTCCCTTCCGTCCTGTCCCCTCCCCTCCCCTCCCCTCCCTTCCCTTATTGTTCACCCTTCAAGGAAAAACCAATCCCTCATTCTCAATATTGCGTGAGCTCCTTCCCCAGGCAGTGGCTTGTAGCTTGGCTGGGATCCTACAGGGAAATTGTGGTGATACCTGATGTTTTCATTTACTTGTATCTGTTAATTCAACTGTTGAAAACTAGAAATTCATTATTCATAGTCTTGGAGCCAGGCTTTCTGTAATTTGTAACCGTGCATCATAGATGAGTCTAGGAAATGTAGGCTGTTGCTCACATGACCCACATTCTGATGAACTGATGGCTGCCAACGGTGGACATGGAGGCCCTTTGATGGTTTCCCTGTTTGTGAGCTGATCACCAGAAGGGAAAGGGAAAGAGAAAGAAAAGGCAGATTTTAAATCTCAGAGTTCTCAGAGTTCTCAGAGCTGGAACTCCGTAGGTAAAGAGCTTGCTGTAAAAGTACAAGGGCCTAAGTTTGATCCCTCTGAATCCATGTCAAAAAGGTGTGGTGGTATATGTCTCTAGGTCAGCATCGAGAAGGCAGAGACAGGGGCAGTGGTTCTCAACCTGTGGGTAGCGACCCCTTCTAGGGTCAAATGGTTCTTTCATTGGGGGAGGGTGTTTCTCTTATCAGATATCCTGCATATCAAATATTAACATCTCCATTCATAACAAAATTATAGTTATGAAGTATCACTGAAAACAATTTTGTGGTTGGGGTCAACACAACATGAGGAACTGTTTTAAAGTGTCTTAGCGTTAGGAAGGTTGAACCTCCTGACAGGAGGTTCTATGGTACTTGCTGGACACTCAATCCGTCAGAATCAGTGAGCTCTGTCCCAAAAGATAAGGTGGAATGTGACTGCAAAAGATATCCGATGTTGACCTCTGATACACACACACACACACACACACACACACACACACACACACACCTGTGGACACATACAAAATAAAGTTAGCATTGGCCAACCCAGGGAAGGGTTAACTGCAAAGCCATCTGTATAAGCCTTTATCTTCAAATCCCTCATAAAACAATGATGGGATATTTGGCTTCTAGGGCTGCTGTACACCGGTGCACAGTGGAGGGACTAGACGTGATCCACACAGCTTACGAAACACCGAAGCCGTCTTTCCTGGTTGAGGCAGTATCTCCAATTAGAAGCGTCTCTATAATTATCCCACTGCTAAATTTATCTTGCAGCCATTTAATTCCTTAAAATTGGAAAGAAAGGCTGTGCAAATTGGCAGATCTTTTAAAATATTGCCTTGTTATAAAGACTTTCATTAGTTATTTTCCAAATTAAGTGGAAATCATTAAATAAAAGGAACTCCAAATTATTTAAGACAATAACAACCTCAAAAAAAATACCCAACTCCAATTACTTTTTTAAAAAGTCCCTGACCAAGCAAAAAGTTAAAGGACTGTTCAGAAGCTGAGGTAGGCAAACTTAAGTTCTCCTTCAGGGCAAGTCCTGGGTCAGCTCAGATCTAAATGGTGACTATACAGGCTGGTTTACCAGATTGCTAGTGCAAATGGCGAGACATATGAGAGAGGCATGCCTGTCAAAACCATGGAAGCTAGTTTCTTTCTAAGAGGAACGGCTGTTATTTGAGCAGCATCTGGACCCAGAGTCCTGTTTCCATCATCACGAGCTAAGAAGGAGAGAGAGTGTCAGGCTACTTCTGAGTCTAGCGATGCATTGCTACATGTGTTTCCTGTTGTGGGAATGCTGTGCTATATCTTCATGCGACACTGAATCTTCCAAAGGACTAAGGAGGGGAAGTCTTATTATTAAAGCTAAATAAACCACTCTGAATTATAACTCGTCCCAGCCGTTATCTAACAGAGTGTCCATCTGAAAGTCTGAGAAAATGAAAAGGTGAGGATTGGATGGACAATAAATCCACTCTTGTTTCAAAACATAACGAACTTGTGGACCGGGACTCTTGCGCAGCTGGGGTATATCCGTCTAGCATGCATGAAGCCCTGGGTTCGGTCCCCAGCACTGCTTAAATCAAGCAGGACTTCCAGGCCTATGATACCAGCATTCAGAGGATGGAAGCAGGAAGAACAGGAGTTTCAAATCATTATTGGCTATGTATTCAGCCTGGGAGGCCAGCCCTGGCAATACAGGAAAAGATGTGGTGGGGAAGGGACTTAAATAAAAATAATAAAATATATTTTTCACCTTAATCCACCCTCTAATCATTGGTGGTTAATTACAGTGGCTGCTCTTCCCAGCGCCCCACAAGGTCGTTCACGGCCATCTGTCTGTCCTGTGTATCCAGTTCTCTTCTGACCTTCATGGACACCAGGTACACGTGTGGTTCACAGGCAAACATTTAAGCCAAACACTCACACACATATAATTAATAACTGTTTTTTAAAATGTATTGAAATCTTGGGGGGAGGGCGGTAATGGGGGGAGGATGGGGAGGGGAACACCCATAGAGAAGGGGAGGGAGGAGGGGTTAGGGGGATGTTGGCCCGGAAACCGGGAAGGGGAATAACAATTGAAATGTAAATAAGAAATACTCAAGTTAATAAAGATGAAAAAAAAAAACATTGAAATCCCAAACACAAAGAACAACAAACACAGCCTAACTTTGTGGATATACCAGAAACTCTTGAATCCCTTGTGCAGTGCTGCAGACCTGTGCATTTGGACCCATGGCCACTGTTAAAGACAGGAGAATTAATTTTCTTCTCTAGTTTCTAAAATCCCGTTAGCTAGACTAACCAAACAATGGGTTAATGCTGTGCACTAGCCATAGCTAGCTATGAAACAGCATATGTTTGATTTTTATTGTAATCTGGTACAATCATCGATGCCCAAGAAGTAGGGAGAGAACAGATTCCTTTTCTGTCTCTAACATAATCATGTAATGGCTTGGAATGCAAATATGTGTTAAATATCATCGTGATGAAGAGAGGGGGAGGTGTGATGAACCTACAAGCATTATTGATAGAAACAGTAATTGACAGTGTTCACTTCAAGTACAGAGGGTTGGGATGGGGGACAGAAATGAAGAAGATGGAGTATTTGTCCAGTACATTTGGAAAACACTTGAACAGTGTGGTAGCAGATTTTCTCTCTCTCTCTCTCTCTCTCTCTCTCTCTCTCTCTCTCTCTCTCTCTCTGTGTGTGTGTGTGTGTGTGTGTGTGTGTGTGTGTGTGTGTAAAACTGGACACCCATGTGAAATATGGACATGAGTAAATATGTATTGCACGTACAAATGTAAATGGGTAGAGACACACAGACATGCAAGTATATCAGGAAAATAAGTGAAGTGAAAGATGAAATTACTTTATGAGAGAGGCCAAATTTCTTTGCTGGATTATAGCATGGGGGAAAGTTTGGAATTAACCCTGGGCTCTCTTTTTTTCTTCATAGGAGTTGATTTATGTAATGACATGGCCAGGCCCAGGGGTTTAGGTACTGATCCAGCCGCCATCTGCATGTGGCTGGAAAGGCGTTTTGTCAATGTGAGCCACATCCATGATGCCTTGCCTCAAAGCTGGGAGACTACCTTGGGACTGTGGGACTATATACTCTGTGTGTGTGTGTGTGTGTGTGTGTGTGTGTGTGTGTGTGTGTGTGTGTGTGTGTATAGTATAGTATAGTATAGTATGCATAGAGTATGTATATGTGTTCATGTGTGTTCAGGTACACGCATGTACACATGTGTGCATACATGCAAATACCATGGGTCAAAGTTGGGCATCTTCCTCAACATCTCTCCATCTTATTTTTGAGAAAGGGTCTCTCACTGAATCTGAAGTTCACTGATTCAGCCATGTTGGATAGCTGGATTTCACCAATTTGGCTAAACTGGCTGGCAGTGAACTCCAGAGCTCTACCTGTCTCTATCCCCCCCACTCCCCAGTTTGGGCTGTAGGGTCTGACTTTTCAAGTGAGTTCAGCTCGACAGGACCCATAGTCTTCACCTATGAGGCCAGCACCATACCACCTGAGCCCATCTGCCTAGCCCATGTTCTTCTGGGTGAGTATTCTCTTTTTATTTAAACCTTTCTAGAAACACTGTCATGCCCAGAGGAGTGTTTCCTCGGTGACTTTAAATCCCGTCATCTTGAAGATTGAGACTAACCATCGCAGTGTGTGTCCCACTGGGTTCATTCCTGTTGACATTCTTCACCAATAGTGTCTCTTCCTCACATGCTTTTGATTTGAGTATGAATTTTCAGTATCCTAACCTGGTTCATATTTTACAAATCTTAATTTCACTTTAATTCAAGTATTAAAATATGGACCGACTCCAGAAGCCAGGCTTAATTAGAGAAGAAACAGATGAGGCACAGTGCATGGCTTTCTCTCCAGAGATCCAGAGCAGGGAATTCTTGGAATCTGCTTTCTGAGAGATTAGAGGTGTGGTCTGAGTAGGAATTAAGCCCAGGATGCACAGCAGTAAAAACACATGAGGAACCATGTTGTCTCAGTGAAAATACATGAACATGCCAGGCCTTTGGATTCTTTGGTGAGGGCATAGTTTACATTTGCTACCATAAACCAAGAAAGGGTGGGTTTAGTAGAAGGAAGTGACCTGAGCTGGCCTTTTAAGTACTGTGTGCTGACCGCGGCTACTGAAGATGGATTTGCCTGGCCATTGGCTTTCAGGTGTGGGTGGGAGCAGGGGCATCTGTGCGCAGCTCCGGTGCTGACTCATCTTCCATATGGCCCTGCTGTCTCCACGCTTCCTCAGTCAGTTCAGGGGACACTCGATTGCTACAGCTGTCATCCCAGGCTGCTGTGACCTATATCCAAATGAGCGGTTTATACAACACTACAATCGAACTGATCTTATCCCAGTTCTGAAGGCCAGAAATGTAAGACTAAGGTGCCGGTCGTCTGAGTCTATGAGGCTTCCCTCCTGGTGGTGACTATGCCTCTGCTGTGGTTTTAGGGGTGGGGGAGAAAAAATATTCTCTCTCTCTCTCTCTCTCTCTCTCTCTCTCTCTCTCTCTCCTCCTTCCCACCTACTTTGTTTGTTTGCATGTGTATCTGTGTGTATGTAGGTGTGTGTGTGTGTGTGTGTGTGTGTGTGCGCGCGCGCGTACGGAGTGGTTCCTCATATTCCATCATTCTTTGCTTTCCCCTCGACTCTCTGGGGTCTGTCTGCCTCTGCTTTCTCAGCACTGGGATTATAAACACATGCCACCACACCCTGCTTTTTAAAACATGGAATCCGGGGGATTAAACTCCAGTACGCCTGCAAGTGCTTACTACTAAGCTACGTCTCCAGCTCCCTTCTCATTTTTGAATGACACTGATTTCGTCTGACCATGTTTTCATCCCCACAGCTTCACTTCGCCTTAGTTACTCTCAGAAGGGCCCTGTTTCCAAGTGTGGCCCACTATTCCACTGCGGTGATAAAATACCATGGCCAGGGCAACTTATAGGGAACATTAATTTTGGCTTATGCTTCTCAACTACAAATATAAAGGAGGAGGGAAGGAGGGAGGGAGGGAGAGAGAGAGAGAGAGAGAGAGAGACAGAGACAGACAGAGAAAGACAGAAAGAGACAGACAGAGAGACAGAGAGGAAAACACTAGAAATGTTGAGAGGCTTCTACTCAAAAGCCTGCCTCCAGTGACGTCCTTTCTTTAGCTAGGCCACCCCTCCTAACCTTAAACTTCCTAAACAGTGTCGCCAACTGGGGACCTGAACCCGTGGAGGACATTTCTCATTTAAACAACCACAGGCTCCAACATACAGGCACAGGCACACACCTTAGTCATGTCATACAGAATGAAGGTCTAATGAGAGACACCTTAGATCTAGTCATTGTACTGGCTGATTTTGTGTGTCAACTTGACACAAGCTGGACTTATCACAGAGAAAGGCGTGTTCCTTGAGGAAATGCCTCCATGAGCTCCAGCTATAAGGCATTTTCTCAATCAGTGATCAAGGAGGGAGGATCCAGCCCATTGTGGGTGGTGCCATTCCTGGGCTGGTGGTCTTGGGTTCTATAAGAAATCAAGCTGAGCAAGCCAGGAGAAGCAAGCCAGTAAGAAACGTTTCTCCATGGCCTCTGCATCAGCTCCTGCTTCCAAGTTTCTGCCCTGTGTGAATTCCTGTCCTGACTTCCTTTGGTGATGAACAGCAATGTGGAAGTGTGAGCTGAGTAAACCCTTTCCTCCCCAACTTGCTTCTTAGTCATGATGTTTTGTGCAGGAGTAGACACCCTGACTATGACAGTCATGGAAGAAAGCCTTCTTCTAAGCAAAAGCACCTCTTCTTGTCTGCTGCTTCCTGGCCATGCTGCACATCTCATAATCCATCAGTAGTCAGCTCTCTAGAATACATCTGAAACTCACTACAGAGCAACACTTATATTTGAATCAGTTCCTCTAAGCACCACATAGTGTTAACCAAACGGACAAACAGCCTACATCTCCCATATGGTTTTACCTTCCGTTGGTCACTCTCCTAAGAAGAAGCTATTGGGTTGTTTTTAGTGTAGAGATCTGAGACACTAACCATCCGGGAAAGGCATTGGGCCTCTTGTCAATGCAGTGCAACAGAACACATGCCCAGGGGGCATCAGTACCCTGTGCTACCCATAGTTTGTCTTGTGAGAAAGGCAGTGAGGTCAGAGCCTGCCAGTCTTTGAACAGAAGTGTCAAACGAGGGCTCAAGAGCCAGGTGTTGGTTTGGGAGGACACACAGGGCTTTGATTCTGGGGCGGTCAAGCTTGCAATGTCTAAATGAAGGAAGCATAAGACATTAGGTTTATCTGGGAATAAGAGCCTGATGGTGTCTTGGTCAAAGAGTTTACTTTTCTCCTCTAAGGAGTACTCTCTCATGTGAAGTTCAATGGTAGAATGGTGTTGCCCTATGTCGGCTGGGGATGGAGGATGCTGTACATGTGTATTCTAGTCTGTACTTAGAGAACAATTTTCATTATGTGGTCATAGGCCTGCTGCTACAGCTTGTAGCCAGGACATCTAGGTGCAAGGGAAGGATCAGAGGAACACAGGCCCTGTATCAGTTGCATCCTCCTCTTTCAGCATCTCCTTTCTAGGAAATTCTCAGAATCCCATGCTCCTGTGATCTCTTCCACAACTCTTCCTGCTTCTGTGACACAGACCGCACGGAGTTATTAAAAAAAAAACAAAAAACAAAAGACAGTGTGGCTGATCTCAGAGGATGCTGACTCCAGAGTTCTCTGTGAGCTAGATACACTGCCTCTCCGCAGATGCCAGGCACGGGGGCAGTCCCCCATGTTTGGAGGATGATCTGTGCCTTCTCATCTTCTTTCCCACTGTGAAGCCATCTAAACAAACCCTGCTTTCCATGGTTTGCCAGGGAAGCCTCTGCCCACTTGTTTCAGTTTCTTCTTTGTTTTTGTTTCCCCCTCCCTTCCTGCTTTCTTTTCCTTTCTCCCTCTCCCTTTTCCTGCTTTCTCTCTCCTTTCTTCCCTCCCTCACCTCCAGACCTTTCTGTGGCTATCTCCTAGATGGCAACTTCTCAGAGATGCCCCGAAATATAATTTCTTCCCTGTCCCTCTCTGAGAGTAGACTCCCTTGTTTTCTTTTATGACTTTGCTGTAGTCACAATGCCCATCTCCACACAGCAAGAGCATTGGGGGATGGGGATCTTTGGAGTGATTAGGTCATGAGATTGGAGCCTCATAAAGAAGATTAGAGCTGCTATAAAAATGGTCCCAGGGAGTGGCCTGCCTTCCGGATTGGAATTTAGCAAGAGGTTGCCATGGATAAGGACTGGACCTCACTAATTCCAGATCCCCAGTCCAGCTTTCATTTTGGACTGGTGAGAAGTGAATTTCTATCGTCTAAAGCTGTCCTATCAAAAATGTTTTGTTATGGCGGGTTGAATGGACTGTAGACATGCTTTCGTTTATTTGTTGGTAGTCTGTGCCTTGCCCTGCTGACTCCCTGCTCCTCCATCAGAATAAAAACCCATGTGCATTTTCCTTCTTGGCAGTAACATTTTTGAATTTTCTTTTGGGGCATATTTGAAATGTAAAAGGTGTGTGTGTGTGTGTGTGTGTGTGTGTGTGTGTGTGTGTGTGTGTGTAGGCCAGACAGCCTTGGGTGTCATTCCTCAGTCATTGCTTACCTTGTTTATTGAAGCAGGGTCTCTCTTTGGCCTGGGGCTTGCTGATTGAGACTAGCTAGCTGAGAGTAAGCCCTAGAAGTCTACCTATTTCTATCTCCCCCAGTACTGGAATTGTATGCGTGGACCACCATATCTGGCATAAATGTGGGCTTCAGGGAAGGAATAGAATGAAGGTCTTCATGCTTGCAAGAAAAGCACTTTACTGATAGAATTGTCACCAAGCTCTATTAACAGTAACGGCTTTTAAAAGACTCAGCTCAATGTCAGTTACCTCTGTGATAATGGACAGAAAGCAGCACCCAGAAGAAGCCCAGGCAGTCCTGTAAGAACTACCCCAAACAGGCAAAACATGTGGCTGTTCCTTTATGGGTTCAAATTAGGACTTCCATTAAGTTTCAAAGTAGCACCAGAAAGAAATTAGATGAAAATCCTTGTTGAGGTGAGTGGCAGAGGGATTCATCTCTACAGCGGATGGCAGCCATTCCTAGAGGGCTGGAGACTTAGATGAGGGTGAAGCTGCAGCTGGCTTAGCAGAGCTGGGAAGCCACTGAAAGGCCATTGAGACTTGTTTGCTGTTGTGGATGGGGAAATGTCACCTGACCCTTCAGTTCCCATATGCCACCCCTTTTAGGCACATATGTACACTTTTGTTTTCTGCTTCCTGAAACCTGGATCCTTCGTTACAAAAACTTCTTTGTTTGACAAGGAATAGAATCCTTGTAGCAAGACTTCTACAACTTGAAGACAAACCACGGCATAAAACAATTCCTTTATCAGTCAGAGATCCCTAGAAGGCAGAACAAATGGTGAATGTGTATGCTTGTATATATGTATTGTGTGACTGAAAATAGTTAATGGTTTGGCTATATCATTCAAAATTATGTGTTGAAACTTAATTCCAGTACAAATGTTGAGAGGTAGAACCTTTAAGAGATGATCATCCAAAGAGGTTGGGGATTTAGCTCAGTGGTAGAGCACTTGCCTAGCAAGCGCAAGGCCCTGGGTTCGATCCCCAGCTCCGAAAAAAAAAAAAGAGATGATCATCCACCATGGATAGAATACAGCAATGTTATTATCATGAGAGTGGTTTGGGCTCTCTTGCCTTTCAGTCCCCTACCATAGAGTAACACAACATCAAGATCCTCCCCAGATATGAGTTTCTTAGCCAGCAACTTCTCAGTCCCTGATCTGTAAAAAATAAATCTCTTTAATAACTCAGTCATAGGTATTTTCTTATAGTAACACAAAATGAATCAATACATATATGCATATATATACACACATCTACATTTATACATCATACATATGAACACACACACACACACACACACACACACACACACACACACACACACACACACACACACACACGGAAACTTACTTTAATACATTAGCTAATGTGGTGTGGGGATGGCAAGTCTGAGACTACCAAGTAGGAGCTCTAGGCTTTAAGTGGGTTTCTCTTCTTCAGAGATATTTCATTATCCTAGGCATTCTGCTGATTAGATGAGACACCCACAGTATCCAGGATAATCTTTTATTCAATCAATGAAGATGGTTGTTAACCACTGTGATGGTTGGTCTCAGTTGTTAACGTGACTGGATTAGAAAGAGATCTAGTGGTGAAATGTATTCTGTGTCCATAGGGGAATTTCCAGGAAGGATACATGTGGTACAGTGACTAAGGGAAAGACCTAACCTGAATATGGGCAGCGTTTCCCAGTGGGCTGGCAGATGAGGCAAGAAATTTGAGCAAGGTGGTACACATACTGCAAGCCCCCCTTCTTTGGGTCGATCAATATGTCTACAGTTGCTGTCACCACCACTCATCTTCTTTGACCTAAGTGTAAATTAGATGTGAGTAACTCTCTGGAGAGCTTCAAGGTGCTCAAGCCTAGGGTTGGGACTGCCTGAGTGTCCCACTTCCTGGGCTGGGGTCCTGGGTCTCTGCCTTTCCCTTGTTGAATTGACCAAATCCCTGTGTGTGAGAGTTATTCTTGATTTTCAACTTGATAGGATTTAGAGTCACCATGGGAACAGATGTCTAGGTACATCTGTGAGGATGTTTTTAGTGTGGGTTTACTGAGATAGGAAGAGCCACCCTCAACATGGATGGCATCATTTCATGGTCTGGAACGCTGAACTGAATAAGGAGAAGAAAGCTGAACATGAATATCCATGTCTTTCTACAGATTCAATGTGACCAGCTTCCATGATTAACTGTTCCTTCAGTTAACCGAGTCAGAATTAATTCTTCCCTTCTTTAAGTTACTTTTGTCAGGTATTTTTTGGACATCTATGTCCTATGAGGCTATCCAATAATCTCTCTTTTTACAACCCATATACACATATTCGGTTGATTCTTTATTTAGATAACCCTGGCTTGTAACTTTGATGTTTTTTCAAAGCCTACTTTTAATGATGGTTCTTGAACACTTTAACCTCCCTTTTAGCCCACCACCCACTAGAGGTAGTGGGAAAGAAAGGATATGAGGAAGTAGACCTGTTTAGAAAGGTTCTTTAGAACAACTCCCATCTGCGTTGTCTGGAAATCAATAGTTTAGTTCACAGGTCAACAGTGCAGCTCGGTCCACTCGCAAACACTTCATGGATACACCAGCAGCCCAGTTCAGTACAGCTGGGATAGCAAACACGAATCAGCAGCAGTGGCACTACCCAGCAGAGACAGCCAGGACAAGTCAGCAAGAGAGACCAAGGACAACAGCAATGCCAGGAAAAGTTCTCTGCTGTGCCTCTCTCAGAGAAGCAAAGATCAACGAAGATTCAAGACCAACAAGCATTGCACCACTAGCTCTATAAGCAAGCCAATCTCAGCTTCCATCACTGTCCATTGAGCTCTACTTATAGTCCCTTAAAACACTGCGTTTCCTCCATGGGTCTTGCCTCAGCATGAATGTCTGTCTCAGCTGACATCATTCTGCCAATCAGCATGAGTCTGGGGAAGTGGCAAGAGATTGTGGTGCACCACGAGAAGGTTTTTTGGTGTGTTTCTCTCTATAGAGGCTTGACAAATGGAGCTCAACTATACAATGCAAGGCGGACCAATACATGTTTGCCTTTAGCAAAGAATCCTTCATCAAGTGTCCTTTCATGTGCTTGCTTTAGCAGAATATCCTTTCCCCTGTGTCTTCTTCAGTGAAACGTTCCTTCACCAGTCTGTCTTAGCTTTTCACCCGTGTCTGCTTCAGGAAAACACTCCTTCATGTTTACCCCAACAACAGCAATAACAACAGCAAACACCCAACACAACTGACTTTCCAAAGAACCCTTAAATTTCTACCTCACTGCCCAATACAACCATCTCCGTCACATGGCTCCAGAGCTTTAGCTAGTGTGGGGTTGAAAAGCTCAGGGTTGTTCCTTGTCATGCTGACATATAAAACTGTCCCAGTGCCACCGGGAACTGTCCTGACTTGACCCAGTGCTCTGTCCTCCTCATCTGACATGTATCTTTCTGCCTGATGAGATGTCCAGAGACTTTTAGCAAGATGAGCCCCTCCCCCCATCACTCTGCAAAACTCACATTGCTGGGTGCAACAGTTATCCGCGTAAATCTATACCCCACGTGACGAGGGCCCTCAGGGAGGTAGAGTGTTGTCACGCTTCTGTGCTTCTTGTCAACTGCATCAGAATCACTGGGGATTAGAACTCAGTCTTCTGGACCCACCATGCCTAGAATTAGAATAGCTGCATCCGAGATGATTTCTGAGGTATGTCAGATGCCCTGGAGAGGATAATTCCATTCACTCTGAGTCATTAAAGTGCTTGGGGTTGTACCAGCTGCTAGATCTCTCTCCAGCAGGGCTGAAATGTATTTTTTTTAGGGTAATTTTCCTAGGATATTTATGCTTAATGATTCCCTTTAAGCCTTTCTCCCTTTAAATCCAATTTCACAGAGCTAAGCAGATGATCTGAGTTCATGTAATTATGTGGAAGTCAGCCTCTTATTTTTTTCCCCTCTGAATCGGGAGCAGATGAGGAAGAGGGAGAGGAACACTCAACCCTTCCTGCAGACGGGTCTCTGAAGGAGGACTTCTCCTGGAGACCAGTGCCTCAAAGAAGACGGTATGTCCTCACTGCTGCTCCCCTGTGGGGTGATCATGGTCTCTTCTTTGAGCGTGCTCCCTCCCCTATCTGTTCAAAGCTCCCCAGCATGAGCTCTTTAGCATGTGAGTCCCACATGCTCTGGTTAAAAGGTTTAGTCATGGGGTTGGGGATTTAACTCAGTGGTAGAGCACTTGCCTAGCAAGTGCAAGGCCCTGGGTTCGGTCCTCAGCTCCAGAAAACAAAAAAAAAGGTTTAGTCATTCACTTCTATGCAACAGGAATTTAAAAGGCAATTCTTACATGTAAGTTCTGGGCTATAGTCTAAAGGAAGATGGAAAAATGGACTCAAATGTCACTAAAATGAAGCCCCCAAACATTGGCAGCTGCCAGTTTACTGCAAGAGATAGCACTGAACACCTCGTTATGGTGCAAGACCCTGTGGAGTCAGTGCTAATGCTGGCCCAGAGAGAACTGAGGATTTATCTGGTGGGGGAGGGGAGGCACTGAAGTGGCATCACTGATGTCAGATGGTGTCTCACAAGGGGCAATAGGAGAAAGGGTATGTGCATGGAAGATGTGGGTCTCGGTTTTCTGCTGAAGACTTTAACTTCTATGTCTAAAGTCATTGAGGGCTATCCTTCAGTGTGCGGAACCCAAGATTGTTAAAGAGCACCACTCAGACACAGAGATGGGCAAGGCATGGCTGTTCTGGAGTACTACAACTAGCCCAAAATAATAATAATAATAATAATAATAATAATAATAATAATAATAATAAGCAGCCTCCCAACCTGTAAACACCAGATAGCTGGTCTTAGCCGTAATATGGAGCCACACAATGCCCGCCCACCAGCTCTCAAGAAAGTCATGCTCCCAAACCCAGTGAAGTCACATCTCAGCACCACCTTCCCAATGTCATTTAAAACTCATATATCAAATGTTCCACAGACAATGCTTACATCACCAGGACAGGAAGTCTCAGAAGTTGTAGAAGCATCAGCATGTGGGTCATGACTCTTTGGGTTGAACAACTCTTTCACAGGAGTTGCCTAAGACCATCAGAAAATACAGAGCCTCACATTATGATTCATAACAGTGGCAAAATGATAGTTATGAAGTAACAACAAACATAATTTTATGGTTGGGGTCACTACAACATAAGGAATTATATTAAAGGGTAGCAGTGTTAGGAAGGTTGAGAACCACTGCTCTAGATCCAGGGCATGGAGAGTCTCTATCTTCTTTACATGTGTGCTGACGGTTACAATGGTGGTACCTATATATACCCTATATATACCCTCTGGTTGCTGGATGCTGAAAGGACCTCCTTTGTTTGGTCAGAGCCCAAGCAAAGATTTCTTCCTGAAACCCTCATGTTTACCGTTTTGTGGTCAAGTTCACTTGTTTGTTTCCTATATCCTATGACGGTAGGAAGTATGTCAACATACAGACATGCAGACAGCATAACCCAGGAGAGGGCTTTTTATAAAGTAACCTAGCCATAGCAGACTTCATAGGAATATATTTTAAGACAAAACCTCAAGTAATCCAAACTAACAATGGGTTTGAGCTTCTGATCCTTCTGCCCCCATATCCCAAGTGCTGGCATACAATTCTGTGCCCAGTTTTACATGGTGCTGGGGATCAAACTTTGTGCATCGTAGGCAAGTACCCTGCCAATTGCTTAATCTCCAGTTGGAAATACATCTCTGTAACCCTAGCAAGCATGCAGAGTGCTCTTACTGTGGCTAGCTTGACAGCTTTGTGCATTGTGCTGTGAATGAGAACTCCTGGGGAAAATCTAGGTCTGCGGAGACTGACTGACTGACTGACTAGGATCACAGTACTGTAGAGAGATTGGAATGTTACAGGTCAGGAGGCTATTTTGGTTATTTTGGGCTAGTTTTAGCCATCCAGAACAGACATGCCTTGCCCAACTCTGTGTCAGAACCAACATCTCGTAACTAATAGATAAAAACCTTTAAAATCTATTAAAATGTTCATCATGAGCTTCTCCAACCTAAAATCTAAGAATGTCATCAGATAATATTTCAGATCTAGGGAAAAACTTTCCCCATCTTTCTGTCGCCACCTCTCTTCTGTACCCACCAATGTATTCAAAAATTTCTTTGATTTATGACTTTTTTGTTATGTAAAACTATAAGACTTCTATGTTGGCACACAAAATCGGGGCAACTAAATCTGTTTCCCTGGGTCATGGTCACTCGAAGTGGCTCCCGGACAAACTATTGCTTGTTCCCTTTAAGATGAGCACAATCCTTGTCACAGCAACAGTACATTCCAGGTATTTGCCTCAGCCTGGACTGAGGCAGTACAAATACGGCAGCCATGTTACTATTTCAGTTAAAACTGACTCTGTAGATTGTGAAGAACAGGGGCCACACAAAACTTAAAGCTGAATGCATCAGATCGGGTGACATTCAAGTTTGTGGTTCATCTGGCTCCAGTCCTTCCTTTGCTTTAACTGGAGGTGCGTTTTTTCTAAGCACCAGTTAGGCTAGTCAGTGACAGCACTTGGTTCCCACTGTCCCCATCACTTCCAGTCCTAAGTATCCAGTATGACGTATTATAGGAGGAGTCGCAGAACCAACAAGTGACCAGATGCTGTTACGGGGCCTACTGGCTGTTGCTACACAGATACCCATGGAGCAGGAAAGAGGCACATTTTATAAAAGAAGAGTGTCAGGTAGATGACTTGAGACCTTTGACCTGTCTGGGCCTGTCTGCAGAAGTAGCATGTGCCTCTGATCTCTGAGACAGGACGTGAGCATTTCACCTAGGTGTAGGGACTGGCAACCTTTATTCCACCTGCCTTCATTCCTAAGTGTCCTCAGCTTTCTCCATAGTTTCTCCAGGTCTGCAGTACACCTGCCTGGCAGAAGAGAGGGTTTCCTTCCTCAGGTCAGTTCTGGGTCTGAGCAGGGCAGGGTGGGAAGCCACTCTTCACTGTAGTTTTACAATTGATTTCTCAGCTTCAGGCCTGTTAACTCAACAGAACCCCTCGGGACCTTGAATAATGCCCATCGGAGTGTTCCATCTACCTGCTTAACTTCCACCGAAGAGATTCATGTGTGGGGTTGGGTGCATTACTATCCTTGTGTGGTCCCTCAGCAGTATTTGTGAATTAAGATTGATTATGTGGTCAGCCACCTACAGAAAGTGCTTAAAAGTCATTAATTCATGGTTAGCTTTAATTCGTTTGATGGATATGATCAAACAAAAACTGGAAGGGTTTCCTGGCTGCTTTCAGGGATGGTGGGGTTGGGCAGGTCGTTCCTGGCACTTGCCCAGGATGGATCACCTAGAGAGGGATTTCCTCAGATAATACACTGAACCACCTGCAACTTGAGCACTAGAGGAATGGGTTTAAGCTGCAGATACCCGAGACTCCCCCAGATAACCTGAAGCATGCTCTAGGCAGGATACCCAAGGCTCTGTATTTTAAGACAGAGTTCCCTAGACAGAGTTTCCTTAGGCCCCCGGAAGTCTGTTCTTGACTTTTGGTAATGCTACTCTGGGTGATAATTTCACAGTTGGGCAAAATACAGTAGTCTCTGCCAATGAGCTATGTGTGACTCACTAAGAAGTTGCTTTGGGGACCAGGAGATGACGCAGTACAGAAGGGGACTTGCCACAAGCTTAACAACTTGAATTTGACTTCCAGAACCCACGTGGTAGAAAGAGAAATTAACATTGGCAAATTGCTTCTGACCTCCTGTAAGAGTTGTAGCACATTTAGATTCACTCTCCCATCCTCACGTACACGTAACACAAACAAACCTTTCAATTTAGACTTTAAATATGTTGTTTTGCTGGTTGCAGAGCCTGGCAACTGCAAAACTAATAATGAAGAGCAAGGGAGATTTTGTGTAATCATACCTAATAATACTGTAAGACTGGCCAAGCCCCGTTGGGGGTTGACTTTGTACCTGATATAATTTAAACTTTGCTCTACTGCAGGATTATCTGGTTAGATAAAGGGGAGGAGCCCTCAAGCCTAGCATTAATTAGAGCTGTTTCTCAGATGTGTGGGTGGGTCAGAATCCCTCAGAGGGCTTTGTAAAACCCAGATAATGGGCTGTGCTGTGCTGTGCTTCCAAAGGTCCCAATTCAGCAAGTCTGGGAGGAGCCCAAGTGCTGTTATTTCTAAAAAGCTTGTAGTCAACATAGGCTACCTTCACTGGGTCACCTTCAGAGTGATAAGGTAGAAGACGATCATGCTTCCTTTCACATCACCCCAGCCCTGGATGTCTTTGTCTATTTTTTTTTTTTTTTGAGCTCTCTTGCTCTCTTGGGGTTAGCAAGAGGATGTAATAATTCTTTACTTTGTGCCTGTAGCTATGCACAGCACTGTAGTCATTTTCAACCCAGGGCATTTTTAGCCCTTGCACGTAACTGCCTTGAGGCTAAACAATTAGTCCAGGTGTGGGTGGACATGTGATGCCCGAGGAAGAGAACAGAGCTCCTGATCCTGGATAGGGGAAGAAAAAATATTTTTCTTCTATACTCTAGATTCTAGGGCTGGGACCCTAGAGGTTAAACCAACAAAAGACAGATTAACAAGAGTAAAACACGTTCTTCACACACACACACACACACACACACACACACACACACACATACACACGCATATACATATAAAATCTTATATCTGCCTGCTGCCCACCCTGAGTACCCACTGCCACTGCAGTTGTCTTGTCCCTTGTGCCTTGGCTGGGTGTCTGGATCAGATAAAGTAAAAATATCAACCTGCAGTTTCGCAAGGACTTTAGACCTCCAACCATCTCAGTAGTTACTTGAGGGAAGGGTTCTGTGTGTTCTACTGTGTGTGTGTGTGTGTGTGTGTGTGTGTGTGTGTGCATGTATGCATACTTATGTCTTGTTTAAGACATCGCTAATTCCCTTTGCCATTTTTAGCCAAGTTTTTTTGATGCAGCGTCCTAAGTTTTTCAACATAATTCCAAAGCAGACAGGTCTTTATTTTGGTGTTTCTTTGAGCTAAGGTTCTTTATAGATTGGATCTAATATAGCACTCTTCACTTAGGGCATTCTGGGTGGTGTGGGGTGGGAACTTGCTGAGGGCCCCGAGCAATGTCTAGAAATCTGAGCACTGTGGTTGAAAGCCCAGGGTTGTCTTTGTTCTTACAAATGGTCAGTGTTTGTGTTGCTCTTGTTTGGATGGTTGTTGTCTTGATATTGCCTGAAATGCTTGAAATTGGACTATAATTTTAGTATCAAACCCAGAAATTTGATGGAATATAATCTTTTCTCCTGTATAACTCGAGATTTCTTAAGGATCAAGCAAACCATGAGGAACTGAGCATCTGAAGAATTGTCAGTCACTGTGTTTGGAGATGGTTTGAAGTTCTCTACCTATAGTTTCCCATGTCAGAAGCCTGATCCTTAGTGTGGTGATTTAAGAGATTGTGGGCCCTCGACAGAGTATCTTAGTTGGAGAGGGGGGTTGTTAGGTCCCAGGGGACGTTCGTCTTGAAAAGACTGATCTGTGACTCTCAGAGTAAATATCACAGGAAGTTGCCATTGTAGCTCCTTCTCGTTTTACTTGGTGCTCTTTCCTGTGTAGTCCCGCCATGATTTCAATGTCACGATATCATATAGCCAAAGGATCTCTTCCCAGAGACCAAATTGATGGGCCAGCCTAATCTCGGACTGGCAATCAATACCACTGTGAACCTGCTTCCTCTATCGAGTACCTACTCTTGCATGTTTTGTTCTTACAACGAAAAAGCCATTGCTCAACAACACGTTTAAGAGCCAGGCATCTTTTAACTTCTAAGGAGGGTGCACAGATTGTCAGAATCTTTGTAACTTGGATTGTAGGTATTGATTGCTTCTCTGGTTTCTTTGAAGAGAGGGGAAGCAAGTAGCTTAGTTCGCAAATAATAAAAATGGCCTGTCGCTTTGCTATCGCCTCCGACACTGTCCTGAGGTACTAACAAGCCCCATTGGATGCTGCTGCTACCATTCCCATTGAAGCTACGGTCCCACATTAAGAAGTACATTTCTTATCACCATTAACCAAAAGGCATGCAATGTTGTTTCCAAAATAGAACAGCAGCTGCACTCAACAAAGGAAACAGAGGCCTATGGGGGAATTTATGTTCTTATGTGGTCCTCAGGTCCTGTTGTCACACTGAATGCCACTGTGTATATTCCTGAACATTTCTAGACAGACAACAGGAGAGAGATTCGAGGACATAAGGAGCTTACATCACCCAGAGGGAACGGGACTTTATAGTTGAGATCCTGCAGCAAGCCTGATCTCTGCTCTTTTGTTCCCAGAACAATATCTAATCTCCTGCCCCCTCCTCTTCCCTTTCCACAGTTGCTCTTTGCCAAACCCTCAAGCGGGATTTATTTATGAATTTAAGAATGTGGTATAGAACCGGAAGGTACAGCCCGGACAAGGCAGGAGTCCTGTAGCTCTCCATAGTGTTTGCCCAGAAGCAGCCTGTCTGTATATTATGCCCGCTTTTGGCGTTTCAGCTTTTACTTTCAAAAGTGTTTGGATTATATTAAACTTTGGAGATAATGGTATATAAAACACATCTGTTGCTTTTCCATTGAAAATAGTAAAAGGAGGAAGCACTGGGAAATAGAGTAGGAATGTTCTAGAAAATTCTTCAAGGTAGATCTGTTAGAAACCATGTGGGGTGTGGGGGTAGGGAAATGGCTCACTGGTCAAGAGCACTGGCTGCTTTTGTGGAATACTTAGGTTCAGTTCCCAGCACCCACATGGCAGCTTACAACCACCTGTAATTCCTGAACCAGAGAAAATGTGGCTTCCACAGGCACAGCACACATATGCTACATACAAACTACACACACACACACACACACACACACACACACACACACACACACACACACACTCACACCTGCAACACACACACTCACATATACAACACAGACACACAATTGCAAAATACACACTCAAACATGCAATGCACACATGCAAACATACTCACATATGCAACACACTCATACATGCTCATACAGCACACACACATGTGCATGCATGCAGGGTTGCTAGATTGAGTGGTGTTTTGATGACTCCTTCTGCTGTTGTGCTAAAACATCTGACAACAAATGCAGCTGAGTAAGGATGGACTTAGTCTCATAGTCTAAGGGCGTGGCTCATCATGGCAAGGGGACTATGGTAGATGCAGAGGGAGGCAGCTGGGCAGGCCACACCCACAGTCAGGAAGCAGAGAGATAAATGGGAGGGCTCCACTCACTTTCTACTTCTTCTTCAGTCCTGGACAACAATGATGGAACGGCACCACCCACATTGAAAGTAGACCTTTTTATAAGTTCTATCAACTCAGTCAGAAGCTTTGTAAATGTTCCCAGAGATCCATGCTTTCATGATTGTAGATTCTGGAAAGGTCACAGTCAACATTAACCATCACAGATCATCATAAGTTTCTCATGATGGTTTCACTAGACGACATCCCCCAGTGTGGTTCTTAACCCATGTCTTTGTGCTTTTGATCACTTTCTTCCCCATGATTGAAATCTCTTTTTATTTTATCACCACCTCAAGCTAGACAATGGAACTGGAATTCCTGAAAACCTAGTTCCCTCACTGACTTCAAGAATGCTGATTGTTGTAGAGCAAAGCTGCATGGTGTAGACTCTTGCCCTGCCATGCTGTCAGTGTGGAAAAGGATCTCTCTGTAGAGTTTCAATTTAGTCTTGCTCCATTTTAATTTGACATAGCAGGCGAAATAAATTGAGGAAGAATATTGGCAAACTCAAATCTGTCCTTTTCATTAGCAGCACAGTTTGAAGAATATGTATTTACTGATTGTTTTCTGACAGGACCACAAAAGACTTAGAAATGATATTTCCAAATGGCAATAAAACCACTGTCAAGTTTCTGGTTCAATCTTTCCTGAGCAGTGGGTGATCATGTTGAAAAGATTGGTGTGTGCAGTTTAGGAGGGGGCTGTGCTGGAATGATTAATGGCTTGGTCTTGATTTTAATTGGGAAAGAGGTATAAGGCAGGATCAACTAACAGTGAACTTAGACTTCATCACCACGAACAATCAGTAAATCCACCGCTCTTCTCTGAATGCATATGAAGGAATGGGAGGAGGGAGGGGAAAGCGTAAAGAAGGAATGATGGGGGCCAGCTGCCTACCTGTGCAGAAAGGAGCTTGCTGGTGGCCTTGGAGTCCAACTGAAATAATAATTCAACATAAGCTATTGGTCTTATTAGAAGCTTCATTTATATTTCTGGTGGCAAAACCATATATCCACCCTGCTAAAGTGCTTAGGGCTGGCGTGATAGCTCCGTGTGTAAGCTTGGGGTCCGGAGTTAGAATGCCTGGTACCCATGTGAATGCTAGGCAAGTATGGAAGCCTGCCTGTAATCTCAGTGCAGAAGAGGTAGAGATGGATCCCTACAGCACGCTGACTAGCTAGATCAGCTGGACAAGGGAGCTCTGGGTTCAAGTGAGCCCTGCCTCCATATATAAGGTGGAGAGTAACAGAGGAAGACACCCAGTATCAGTTTCTGGTCTCTATGTGCATACATACATGTACACCTCACACACATGAGTATACATAGACACATTCACGCACATTACACTTACCTACACACTTAAAGGGGGGCCAAGTGCAGATCAATCCTCCTTTAAAAGAAATTCTTGTTCAGGGAATGTTGAGAATCTTCTGGAACAATTATTCTTCTCCCTCAGAAGAAGCACCTTTAAGTAGAATGTTTTTAGTGTTGTTCTCTGGGCTCATGCTAGCAGCAGAGAAAAGATCAAGTACTATATTGTGAGCTCGTTTAGTATCTTCTTCATAGCTCTACAAATCAAGACAAAACAAAGCCTTCCATGTAGGCCTGGCCTGCCTCACTGTCCAGCTAGGTCCTCGAAAGCTCTGGTCTTCTCCCATATCCACTGTCCTCTTATTAGGTCTTTTGAGGATGGTACAGAGCATTTTGTCAGGGTTAGTATTATTCTCAACTGGAGTAATTTAAAAATTCTGGGCACCAGAAAAATCTCAGTCAAGGGCCAACCATTCTGTTGTGTCTGGTGCCCTGTGATTTGTTTCCCTGCTCAAGGAAGTCCAGCAATGGAAGAGATATGAAATTGTCTTTTGGAATCAAAACAGAGACCAAGTTTCTTGACTTCAGTCAATAAGTTTATGTCTTTATCTATACTAAGGAAAAATCTGAGATTGATTAAATTTAGCACATTTTGCTTGAGCAAGAAGAAGCTCTCGAGCCAGGCAGCGTCCCAGACCAAAGTTGACTCAGAACAATCTCCCCTACAATGTGCATAGGTTATACTTGTAGCCAGAGAAAAGAGAGTAACATAGAAAAACAACCTAACTAACTACAGGCTGCCCCTACCCACAGAGCAGTTGACCGGGGTCTGGGGTCCACCTAGGAGAGAATGGGGGACAAGAGACGAGAAGAACGGACATCAAGTCAAGAGGTCTGATCAAGCTGACAGTTTTTAATTTTTCTCAGGCAGAAGATATACTGGTAGAAGCAAGATGTGGGGAGGGGTTAGGTAACCACAAAAGAATAGGCCAGGCTCGATGACCAGGATACTGACTGGGTAAATCGGCCAGTGTGGGGAACAGTAGGGTGGGTTGCTTAGTGACCTGACCACCGGTGCTAAGTGACCTGACCACCAGATTTATTCTACTGAGTTCAAGCAGAACTGCAGGTGCAGGCTTAGGAATGGCTGCTTTGATCTAACATAAGGCTAAAATACAATTGCTTTTTAACATGAAGGCTGCTTCCAACATCTTGAGGCTGCTCCCACCAACATGTAGCATTTATTTTCCTGGTTGTGGTGTGGTCGGTTCTCAGCCATGACTGGCTGGCTGAAGTGCTTTTACTATGTTAGGCTGAGATCCAGGAATCTCATGGGAGAATAGTTGCAGTCTGATTACATACAAAGTTAGGCTTTAGTTAGCACTATGCAGAACCAACCTGGGTCAAATTTTATTACCCAGGTATGGAAACAGGCTTGGGTGGAATCCATCAGTTTGATGTCTGCAAATGGAGGTGCTAATAGATCTTACTGAGCGCTGCTTGGGAGGAGGAGCTCACTTGTAAAGCACTTAGCTCAGTACCAGCCATGCTGTAAACCACAGTCAACTGGAGTTCGTGTATCTTTACTATGCAGGCCTAGTAGGGACAGGGTGCTCTGTGTCTTCTTGTTATTATATGGCAAAGTCAGACCATGGCTCATTGGTGTTCAGCAGATAACTGGTGAAGGGGTGGGTCTTGCTGCTGACACTGAGCCAGTGTCCACAGAGACCACAGCAGTGCCTTAAGCTGGAGAGAGAAGTTTGGGGGTAAGGGAGTAGATATAAGTAATTTCCCAGCCTTCCTGTGTATAGCCCTAGTGGGAGAGACCAAGCTTACAGGCAAGGCCAAGAAGTGCCCCCTGGGAAGAGATCCCATCGACAGAGGCAGGGGGTGGGGGGGAGAGAGAGAAAGGAGAGAGAGAGAGAGAGAGAGAGAGAGAGAGAGAGAGATCTGTGCAAGTGTGCAAGGCTGTCCTGTCTCAGGGGAACTGGAATGTGCTGTTGACGAGCAGGTGTGCACTCAGGAAGAGGAACTGGACTGTCTACGGGAGAAGGCATCTGCCTGCACCGGCAGGTCACCTTCATCTTGCCTGACCGTGGTGTCCTCGCAAAGTGATGACTCTCTGTTCCTGCCTTTACTTCTGCCTTTAGAATGCTAAACAGTTCCCCTCTGGCCAACCGGACACTAGGAGGATCCAACCATGAGAAGGCATCTTTTAGTACGTGTGCTCTCAGCTCAGCCCGGGTAACTCCACGAACCACTATCTGAAGTAAACTCCTCTGTCTGTTGGGATAAACTACTGGGGCCCTTCAGCCAAGGAGCTGCTAATGCATCCTGTGGCCTCTTGCCAAGATGTTTAGGATGGGCTTCAGCAGCCAACTCTTTCTTCCCAGCTACATGGCTGCATCTATAAACAGAGGGCCCCGCTGCCCCACACAGGCAAGTAAGGCATCCACCGTGTCCAGCCAATATCTCCTCCCAGCATAACAATGCTGGCGCTTATTAGCCGTTGTAACAGGCAAGGTCTCCTGAGATTTCTCCAGTCTATAATTGGCTTTTGCTGTTGTGGGTTCTGTGAGTGTCAGAAATAATGAGGTGACATTTGGATCTGACACGGCACCATTAAAGGACCGGTAATGCAGATTATGAGCATGCATTCATGTACAGGAGAATAATAAATCAAGTGGAAAATACTTGAGAAATAATAAGGGTCACGTCCAAATATATAATCTTTTGGTATAAATTAATGGCAGCAATTAGTAATTTATGGTCTTGCCCTCTGGGGGCTCACACTTAAGAACTATGGTGGGTATTTAGATTAGGAATGGAGACTGTGCCATGAACTGGGCTGAACTGGGTGCTGATTAGCTTTTCAGAGGTGGGAGGAGGATGCACAGTAACCTAGGTTTCCAAACGAAATCACCATGTGTACAGTTTTATATGTCCCTGCACAATTCCAGCGGTATTATGATTCTTAGGGAAAAAAACCGTATAAGCAATTTATAACAGTCATTAAGTTTCGGTGACTTATGAGTGGGCAGCGTCTCCGACAAGAATCACAGTGAGCAGGAACAACCAATGCAAATGTTGATCCCCGGCTATGGATGTTTTCCCCTCTCTGGTTCTGAGTATTTATGAGCGTTTGCACCGCTCTGTTCATTATACAATTCAGAGCTTTTGGTAACATTGTTCATGGTCAACAGGCAAAAGAGGAAGGACAAGCTGAGAGAGGAGCTTGTGGAGAGCCTGCCGTCTGCCACGCTTTCCACACAAGTGGTTGCAAACGTTAGCTCTTTCATTGTAACCCCACCCTGTGCCCTGCGCAAGCAGTGTACCGTATTACCCACCCGGAGACGAATGGGATACCAAATGGTTTTAGAGAGAGTGGGAGGTCTATCGAACATAGGCCCTTTGGGGTTGCAGTGTAGGTCAGTGGTTGAGTGCTTGCCTAGAGTGTGTCAGGACTTGAGTTTGATCTATGGCACAAGGGAAAAAAACCAATGTGAGCCTTGTCTATCTCTGCCTCCTTCCAACTGTCCCCATGAGTCTCTATCTCTGTCCCTTTTCTGTTTGTTCACCCTAAGCCTCTCTTTCCTGTAAACTGTGTGTGTGTGTGTGTGTGTGTGTGTGTGTGTGTGTGTGTGTGTGTGTAGGATTTTTATTTATATTACTTAATTTATATGGCTGTGTTGTGTATATGCATGTCTGTGTATCATGTATGTACTGCAGAGGCCAGAGGAGGTTGTCAGATCCACAGGATCTGGAGTTACAGTTCTGAGCTGCTGAGTGGGTGGTGAGAATCAAACTGAGGGTTTTCTAGAACAGTTGGAGCTCTTAACCACTAAGACATCTCTCCTACCCCTCTCCAGCTTTTGTTTTGTTTTGTTTTGTTTTGTTTTGTTTTGTTTTGTTTTGTTTTGTTTTGTTTGTCTCAGTGAACACGGAGACTCTGGGATCTTCTTCTCCCTGACCCCACACCTTCTCAACACTAGGACTGAGTACCGCCATACCTTGCTGTTTTATCTGGGTGCTGGGGATTGAACTCAGGTCCTCATGTTTGTATAACAAACCTTTTTACCTTTTTACTGTATTTTATTCCAGAAAGATAATGCAGGAAAAAGAGTACACATCTAGGAGAATAACAAACACTGCCCAGCCTTCCTCAGAATCTTCTTTATCCCCTCTCATCTCTACTCCTACCACAGCCACTCTATTGGTGTCTGACTTTTATTTGTCAATACAGAATATTTTGTCTGAATGGTGACATCTTTCACTCAAGATTTTGCTGGTGGGCTTTATCCATACTGTGACTAGTTAGAAACCACTTCTTCTTGTTAGACACTCTGTTATGGTATGTCCCTACCAGAGTTCGTTTATTAACTCCCCAACTAGTGCCCAATGGGAAGTTTCTGTAGAGAGAATATCTTGTGTATTATATGGATGTATCAACTGTCAGTTAAAAAGCTTATGGCCTAGAACTTAGGCAGGAAATAGAGGTGGAACATCTGGGACAGAAAAAGGATTCTGGGATAGAGCCAGGTAGGAGATTGGCCAGGAAGATGTAACAAGATGGACACATGGTACCTGTGCATTGGTAACCAGCCATGTGGCAGAATGCGTGTTAAAATAAATAGGTTATCTTAAGTTATGATTCTACTCAGAGAAGAGCCTAGCTATATGGCAAAGGTATTTGTAAAAATATTTTGAGTCCAAGTCTTATTTCTGGGAGCATGGGACTGGGAGGAGGAACCAGGGTAGAACTTCAACGAGTTTCCAATTTTATCTGATTGTGGTGAACACTCATAGGAATCTTCTGGACTGTGTCATCTGTTGAAAATATGCTCACCTTTCTGGTGGCTATATACTTAGAAATGTTAGCTTTCTGTGACCTTAATTATAATTTTTTCCCATTGCCAACCAGTCCAGAATTGTTCAGTTCTAATCTGATTTTTAGCCCCCGCTGGAGAGAAGTTCACTTGGTCTTTGTCAGAGCCATTCCCAGGCTCGTTTTCTGAGGAAGACACAGGGGAAAGGGTTTCTGGATCTGTCTGTTCCTGCCCTGATGAGGTCAAACCCTGAAGGTTTGCTAGGTTTGGGACATAGATGTTCTGGGGAGGCTGGGACCTTACCTTTGTGCCTCTATTCCACTCCTTCCTGGCGTCTCTCTGAAAAGATCTCGGGCCCAGTGCTCTTCTTCTTGGTTCCAAATGCTTTCTTTTGCATTAGGAAGACCCCAGGGCGTCATCCTGCTTCTTGCTCTTGCTCTTCCTTAAGCTCTGCCTAACTCTGTGAACTCAGGATGTGAGAAAATAAACGTCAAGGAATCCTGCATTCTGGTTGTCTTCTGTCCCAGGATATTCCCATAATAAAAACGCACCCCGACCCCAGCTGAGTTAAAATATACGTCATCTTAAAATCCTCCATGCTTTGGCTTCACAGATGGGTTGACAAGGGTGACGTTCTGAGACACATGTGACAGGGGTTGGCACTTGTATAAGCTACTATCCATTGGGTAAGCTGGTACAATGGTACTGGTCATTGGGTATGGCCCAAAGTAATCCAATATGAGTCTGCCTTGCTGTCTTAGTACTCTTGCTTCTATAACTGTTCTTGAGACCTTTGTTTGTTCTTTCCCAAAAAGTGGGGTGGGGTCTTGGGTAAGGAGGAGGGAGGTAAGAGAAATTAAGTGAAGGAAGTTGGACAGGGATGTTGGGGGGCAGGTGCTGAAGGATCTCAGAGAGCAGATACAGCATGGAACATAAGCTAGAGTGGCGGCAGTGTTGACAGGTGATGAGGAGCAAGAACTTTCTGTTTTAAGAAAGTTCATGTGCTAGAGCAGTGCTCACCCCTTGGGTTAGCTTCCCATCCTCAAACTGAGGACTTAAGGTAGCATAAAGGTATTCTCTGCCAGATTTGGAGTCTAGACTGCAAATATTAGGGTATCATCAGTAAGAGCTATGTTCCCTTTAGAGGACCTAGGGAAATTCCTTTCTGGTGTCTGGGGACTGGAACAATCTCAGATAGTTCCTGTCCCTGAGCTTTGAATGCCAGCAGCTCCGTTTCTATCATCAGCAGATTTTCCTACATCTCTTTCAGCAGCACAGACTGGCAGCTTCCAGCAGCTCCTACCACTCTCCAGTGTTCCTGGCTGTTACCTACCCTTAGCATTGCTTGCTGAGGTTGCAGACTACTTGCATTGACTAGCTTTGAGAACAACCATTTCAGCCTGCTGTATCTGAGAGAGAAACATGAATTGGCAGGGTGAAACTGATCCTAAAAGGATTTGTTAGGACTTTTGTCACAGGGCAGGGGTCCGTGTGATGGACTCATACCTAGAATGGCTTGAGATAAGAGGAGTGTTGCTTGCACGGCTCATGCATTCGCAGCACACTGCCTGCCAATGCTACATCTGCTAGGATGTCCTGGCTGTCTGTGCAGAGGTATTAGGCTGCTCACCCTGGCTGTGTTGAGAGGGGAAAGGACTCCACATATTAGCAGGAAGATGTCCCCCACAGCTGCAGAGACTAAGCCATTGGAATAGGCCATGGAGAAGAGGAGTGTGGGAGCCTGCAGAGCATCCGACATTCTTTCTTTCTTTATTAATTGCATTTTTATTTACATTTTAAATGTCATCCCATTTCCTGCTTTCCCCTCCAGAAACCCGCTATCCCACTCCACCCCCGCGTCTATGCGGTTGCTCCCTCACCCACCCACCCACTCCTTCCCACCTCCTTGCCCTGACATTCCCTTACACTGGGACATCAAGCCTTGACAGGACCAAAGGCTTCTCCTATTGATGCCCATCCTCTGCTACATATGCAAATGGAGCCATCGGTCCATTCCTGTGTTCTCTTGGGATGGTGTTTTTGTCCCTGGGAGCTCTGGGGGTCTGGTTGGTTGATATTGTGTTTTCTTATTGGGTTGCTAACCCCTTCAGCTACTTCAGTCCTTTCTCTAACTCCTTCATTGGGGATCCTGTTCTCAGTTCAATGGGTGGGTGCAAGCATCCTCCTCTGTATTTGTAAGGCTCTGGCAAAATCTCTCAGCACATTACTATGTCAGGATCCTGTCAGCAAGCACTTCTTGGCATCCACAATAGTGTCTGGGTTTGGTGGCTGTATATGGAATGCATCTCCATGTGGGACAGTCTCTGGATGGCCTTTCAGTTTCTGATCCACACTTTGTCCAAGTATTTCCTTCTGTGAGTATTTTTGCTCCCCCTTCTAAGAAGGTCTGAAGCATCCACATTTTGGTTTTCCTTCTTCTTGAGCTTCATGTGGTTTGTGAATTGTATCTTGGGTATTACGAGTTTTGGGGCTAATATCCGCCTATCAGTGAGTGTATACCATGTGTGTTCTTTTGTGATTGAGTTACCTTACAAAGGATGATGTTTCAAGTTCCATCCATTTACCTAAAATTTCATGAAATCATTGTTTTTTAATAGCTGAGTAGTATTTCATTGTGTAAATGTACCACATTTTTTTTTAATCCATTTCTCTGTTGAAGGACATCTGGGTTCTTTCCAGCTTCTGGCTATTATAAATAAGGCTGCTATGAACATAGTGGAGCATGTGTTCTTGTTATATGTTGGAACATCTTTTGGGTATAAGCACAGGAATGGTATAGCTGGATCCTCAGGTAGTACTATGTGCAATTTTCTGAGGAACCACCAGAATGATTTCCAGTGTGGTTGTACTAGCTTGCAATCCCACCAACAATGGAGAAGTGTTTCTTTTTCTTCACATCCTTGCCAGCATCTTCTGTCACCTGAATTTTTGATCTTAGCCATTCTGACTGGTGTGAGGTGGAATCTCCCAGTTGTTTTGATTTGCATTTCTCTGATGATTAAGGATGTCGAACATTTCTTTAGGTGCTTCTGAGCTATTTGATATTCCTCAGTTGAGAGTTCTTTGTTTAGCTCTACAGCACATTTTTAAAAAGGGTTATTTGATTCTCTGGAGTCTAACTTCTCAAGTTCTTTGTATACAATGGATATTAGCCCTCTATCAGATGTAAGTTTGGTAAAGATCTTTTCCCAATATTTTGGTTGCCATTTTGTCCTAATGACAGTGTCCTTTGCATTACAGAATCTTTGCAATTTTATGAGGTCCCATTTGTGGATTCTTGATCTTAGAGCATAAGCCATTGGTGTTCTGTTCAGGAAATTTTCCCCAGTGCCCATGTGTTGGCTCCTCCCCATTTCTCTTCTATTAGTTTCAGTGTTTCTGGTTTTATGTGGAGGTTCAAGATCCACTTGGATTTAATCTTTGTTTAAGGCGGTAAGAATGGATCGATTTGCATTCTTCTACATGCTGACCTCCAGTTGAACCAACACCATTTGCTGAAAGTGCTGTCTTTTCCCCACTGGATAGTTTTAGCTCCTTTGTCAAAGATCAAGTGACCATAGATGTGTGGGCTCTTATCCAGTTCTTCAATTTTATTCCATTGATCTACCTGCCTGCCTGTCTCTGTACCAATACTCTCTCAAACTATTTCACAAAATAGAAACAGAAGGAACAGTATACAATTAATTTTATGAAGCCACAATTACATTTATAACTAAATTACACAAAGACTCAACAAAGAAAGAGAACTTCAGACCAATTTCCCTTATGAATATCGATGCCAAAATACTCAATGAGATTCTTGAAAACCAAATCCAAGAACACATCAAAATGATCATCCATCATGATCAAGTAGGCTTCATCCCAGGGATGCAGGGATATTTCATTATTAGGAAATCCATCAACGTAACCCACTATATAAACAAACCACATGGTCATCTCATTAGATGCTGAGAAAGCATATGACCAAATTCAACACCATTCATGGTAAAAGTCTTAGAAAGATCAGGAATTCAAGGCCCATACCTAAACATAGTAAAAGCAATATACAGCAAACTGATAACCAACATCAAGATAAATGGAGAGAAACTTGAAGCAATCCCACTAAAATCAGGGACTAGACAAGGCTGTCCTTTATCTCCCTACCTACTCAATATAGTACTTGAAATCTTAGCCAGAGCAGTTAGCCAACAAAAAGAGGTCAGAGGAATACAAATTGGAAAGAAAGAAGTCAAAGTATCACTATTTGCATATGATATGATAGTATACTTAAATGCCCCCCTAAAATTCCACTGGAGAACTCCTACAGCTGATAAACAACTTCAGCAAAGTAGCTAGATATAAAATTAACTCAAACAAATCAGTAGCCTTCCTCTACTCAGAAGATAAACAGTCTGAGAAAGAAATTAGGGAAAGGACATCCTTCACAATAGTCACAAATAATATACAATACCTTGGTGCGACTTTAACCAAGCAAGTGAAAGATCTGTATGACAAGAACTTCAAGTCTCTGAAGAAAGAAATCGAAGATGATCTCAGAAGATGGAAAGATCTCCCATGCTCATGGATTGGCAGGATTAATATAGTAAAAACGGCCATCTTGCCAGAAACAATCTACAGATTCAATGCAATCCCCAGCAAAATCCTAAATCAATTCTTCACAGAGTCTTTGCAAATTCATTTGGAATAACAAAAAACCCAGGATAGTGAAAACTATTTATTCTTAACAATAAAAGAACTTCTGAGCATCCAAAGTTCTTAAAGAGTCAGTCCTTCTTCATTTTCATTTATATATATATTGTATATTTATATATACATATTCATTTATATATATTTAATATATATATATTGCTCAAAGGGACATGAAGGGTGGTGTTTACTTGACTAAGGAGAGAGGCACTGAAACTGGAGACAAGTCCTGCCCCCCAGGACAATGAAAGAGCCTGGGAACATAGTCACCTCAACTTCAGTCCCCATGTCCTACCTCCCTGTGCTCCTCCCTCTCATGGTAGAATCAAGATATCTAGTTGGTGCTATGCATTTCAGAGCCCCAATCATGGATGCATCATGGAGCGGAGGAGTGTGAAGACCAGATCTCAGGAATCAACAGGAACTATTCAGCTCCAAGCTGAAGGCCTTCTGAAGAGGGGCAGCCTTGTCAGGTTTCTGGTAGAACAGCGCTGAACCAGCCTAGAGATTTGGATGTTGAATCCAGGCTATAGAAAACCCCTATTAGCAGCTAAGGAGTTATAACAGGACAATTTCCACAGAGCAAATTCTAGTATGTATGTATTTATTTATTTATTTATTTATTTATTTATTTATTTATTTATTTATTCGTATATGAGTATTTTATATAAGCCATCCACAGACACAGCAGAAGAGGGCATCGGATCCCATTACAGATGGTTGTGAGCCACCATGTGGTTGCTGAGAATTGAACTCAGGACCTCTGGAAGAGCAGTCAGTGCTCTTAACCACTGTGCCATGTCTCCAGCCCCCAAATTCTAGTTTTTAATCATCAGGATTAAGTTCACTCTTTACATGGGGGACAAAGTCATCTAGATTCTTTTGGAAAGCAAAGAAAATACCCAAATGTGTAACCATAATTGAGAGAGTTAATTCTTTTACAGAGTGACAGAGACACAGGAAAGACAACTCATGTTGACCGTGATGTGTAACCAATCCAATCCAAAACATCCCACCTTGTAGTAAAAACAATCCCAATATTTCAAATATATAATACAGCCAGTCTAAAATAGACGCTTTGTCCTTAAAATGCATTTTCCTCCTTTTCTATAAAATATATTACTTTTGAGAAATGGGATTATATCAGCTGGCTTTTCAATAAAATGTTATGTCGTCTTTTTCTGGTTTTTCCTTTGTGAAAAGGTTTTCTTAGATTTATTTAAATGTTTGTTTATTTATTTATTTAAACAAATGTGTGTGTTTTGCTTGTATGTATGTATGTATGTATGTATGTATGTATGTATGTACATCATGTGTGTGTTTGGCGCCTGTGGAGGTCTAAAGAGAGTGGCATCAGATCTGGAAAGGGAGTTGAGGACGGTTGTGAGTAAACACAGGGGAGCTGGGAACTGAACCTGGGTCCTCTACAAGAGCAAAAAATTATCTTAAGCACTGGGCAAATCTTTGGGCCATGTTTTCTTCCCTTTAGCAAGTGAACCCAAGAACATTACATAATGGGTTTTGTTGTTGGTGCTGCTGCTGTTTTGTCCATAGACATTCCATACACACTTTTCTTGAATAAATCAAATGATTCATTGCATATTAATTTCTACACTTAGACATATTGGGGTTTCTGAAGGTATTAGGAGTTTCCAAGCGTGTACTTTAAACTTCTGGGGCATTTCTATGATTCATTGCATAACAATATTATATAAATATAAGTTTAGGTGCCTATTAAAAATAGATTTGAGTTCCATAATCTGAAAATTACTCAGTTCTTTGGCTTCGTAATACATCACTTTAGTCGGCAGTAGACAGCCCATTATGATATTAGCTGAGATTTCAGTGGTAATAGAAATACGCTTGCATGAAGATGTGGAGAAAAAGATCTGTTTCTAATGGATCTTGGAGTCACTAGGAGCTGGGTAATGCTTTTGTGGCCATAAAAAATTAAATAGTGAGAGTATAACACTTTAAAATATTTGAGTTCTGGGTGGTATTTTAAAATTCTCCATCTCATAAAAATATTATTTAAAACTGTAAGTATTAAAAAGTAGTCAGATGAGCCTCTTTATTTTCCTCTTCTGGAAGGTGAGCGGGAATGGGTGCAATGTAAATGGAGACGGATATGCGCCGGGCTCTGAGAGAGTCTGTTCTGCCCTCTTAGAGATGGATGGGAGCTCCGAGCAAACCTGCACCTTCACTAGGCTGGCTGGGAATGACAGCATGGATGTCCTATACAGAAGAGGCTCACTGGAAGGTGACCAGGGCAGGGAAAGCACTGTGCCGTGACGCATGCTCAGGTTTCAGTGTGTACCGGTTCTCGGTTTAGTTCAGTCTTTCCCACATCGGGCATGGCGGCCCTGCCCCCTCAGCTCAGGTCTGCCGCAACGAATCTGCACTTCTGATTTATTTCTCAGGAATTTAGTGTGGGCAGAGCGGTGCAGGAACTGGGGTGGGCAGCCTGGGATAACTGCAGATTCCTCACTCCCTCATGTGGTTCAAAACATCTGGAGATTGGAGTTACTGAGCCTTAAACTCTGTCAGGACTTGAGTTTAATTTCACCCAATGGCTAGTTGCTTTTTCAAATTGTTCTTGACTTTTTAGAAAGGAAAAAAAAAAAAAAACCTTGGTATTTGTGATATTTTCCTTCTTCCAGAGGACTTGGGATGGTAAAATGTACTGGTGTCCTTGCTGGCAGTAAGATGCTAATTCAGTTAAGCTCGCTGGCCAGTGGGTTCTAATTAGAGTGACTTTCCTCCACCTGATTTTTAACATGGGTTTTAGGGATTGGAACTCAGGTCCGTTTGCTTCTGCAGCAAGCACCTTATTGACTGAACCATTTCTCCAGCCCCTCAACTGGCTTAACAGTATCAGCAGACCTCCACTCTGTGGTTCTTGTACCTTTGGTGACTGTTGACTGACAGCAAGTACAAAGACCGAATGCGAGGGACAATTTGAGGATACCTTTAACGCAAGTTTCAAAGGAATGTTTAAATCTGATCAGAACAACAGCTTTAGACATGCTCCTGTGTCATTTTAATTTCTCTGGGAACCAAATCAGGCTGGAAATGACAGTGCTTATTGTCTGGTGTGTTCACAGACACACTGAGATCACTTCTGAACTGGGGAGCTAGGTGGCTCCGTTTATAAACTGAAAGCAGGAAGGCCTGAGTTCAATTCCCAGGATTCACACAGAAGGAGGCCAGAGGTGGGGGATACACCTTTGTGATGTCAGTAATGAGGAAGCAGAAACAGGAGGGTGCCTGGGACTCCCTAGACAGACAGACAGACAGACAGACTGACTGACTGACTGACTGACTGACTAGCATAATTGGCGAGTTCTACCCAAGTGTGATCACTTGCCTCAGGCAAACAAGGTGTCTGGCACCTGAGGAACGGTAGCAAAGAAATCCTCTGACTGCATGTGCACACGTGTTTGCACACACATGCACTAGCCCTCCCCCCACACATACAAGGGTATATCTCTTGTTTGTCCTCTTAGGTCTATGGAGTCTGCATTAATAGTTGTTGCTGGATTCAGTGACACAGTTTGGAAGATCTGACCCCAGGAGGCTACACAGCAACCTCCTGCCTTTCTGCCACTGCCTTGATCTTCTCTTCATTTTCCTTTTCATGTATGTGCACAAAGGAAGAAGGGTGTGTGACTGTAGTGTCCGCACACTTATCTCATCTACTCTAAAATATTCCCTAGAGGCAAACTCCGTGCAGGCCCTTGCTCCCAGCATGTGCACAAGGAGTCCGCCTCCCGATCTGCTGTGGTCCGCACTCCTTGCTGTCTTACCTGTCCAACCATTGGAGTAGGAAGAACTTCATTGCTCTTCTAAGTTCTGAGGGGAAAGTGTGTGTGCTCTCAGGGAAGTGTAACAGTGAAAGGAAGCTGCTCAAGGCCTGCTTGTTAATCAAGTCCGATGAGCGATGAGGCGATGAGCGTTCTCAGTCAGGGCTGAAGGAGTCAGTGTGAAGGCTGAGAACATCCCTGGAGGACGGTGTAGATCTTCTCTTTATAGTTGGAATTGACAAGTTGGAGGGGAAAGAAAATATCACATGGTAGTGTGCAGAGTGATTAAGATGGGTCAGAGGCACTTGTCTGTGGGTATCAGCAAGCTGGTGGGATTTCTGCATTCCTTGGGGCGATGTGTGTTTGAGTCTGTAAACTCAGGGAGGTTGATGCCGTATCTTCTATATCTGACTGTGTCTCTCTCCCTTCCTTTCTTCCTTCCTTCCTTCCTTCCTTCCTTCCTTCCTTCCTTCTTTCTTTCTTTCTTTCTTTCTTTCTTTCTTTCTTTCTTTCCTCCCTCCCTCCCTTTCCTCCCTCCCTCTCTCCCTCTGTCCTTCCTTCCTTTCTCTCTCTCTCTCTCTCTCTCTCTCAATCTTTTTGTTTTAACAATCCTGTCCTTATCCCGCTCCTGTTCTGCCCTCCGGACAGTTCCTCGTTCCATTCCTCTGTCCTGGTCTCCAAGAGGTTGTCCCCAACTCCCACACACTCCCAAAACCCTGCCATGTCTCCCCACACCCTGGGGCTTCAAGTCTCTCAAGGGTTAGGTGTGTCTTCTCTCACTAAGGTCAAGACAGGCAGTTCTCTGATGTATATGTGTCGGCAGGGGGTGGGGGTGGGGGTTGGTAATGAAACTTTATTTCAATCTTTCAAGTATATCTTTCTTTTTTTCCTTGCATCCTCAGCTGCTGGCAGTCCTTCCAGTAAAGTATGTTTTCTTAATATAAAGCTACCTGATTTATTTTAGGAAGTTGTGTGCCTGAACTTCACCTGAGCGATATGTTTTTGCTACCGTTACGGTGAGACTGAAAAAGGTTCACTTACTTGAAAAAGATGACATCATATTAATGAAATTCATTCTCTCTTACAAAGTCCCCTTTCAGTTCTCTGTCACATCCTGACAAATGAGTTTGTTTCAAGTTTGTCTGTGTTCTGCAGACATGTTTATTTTGTATCAGTATTATATGTTGTTCTTTTTTTAACAGTAAATCAGTGGGATGAAAATTCCGGTCCCCTGCATCAAGTCGCTAACATTTTTCTTTGATGGTACTAATCAGGCCCCATAGACATCTGCAGGGAAGATGTTAGGAGAGAATATGCCACAGGTGAGTCTCTGGAAATTATAGTGGGCCCTTGAAACACCTCTAAGTCTCTGATAAGATGATTCGGAAGGAGAGCTGGGTCTGAAACAAGTCCAGCTCACTTGAGACTTTGACATGAGGAAGTTACTGCTCCCTAACTCTGTGACAGACAATGATGGAACCTAAATGTCACTGTTCTTGTAACAAAGTTGAACCAGGTTGGGTTTTCAGCACTTACGTGACGGCTCACAACCATCTGTAACTCTAGTTCCAGGGGATCTGACTCCCTCCTCTGACCTCAGCAGGCAGTCAGCATGCATTACAATGCACATGTACACATACAAAGCACATATATACATGAACACAATTAATATAAAAATCTGAGCATGTTCTGAGAGCCACTGGGTTATATACTTCCGAGAGAGTCTGAAGGATATATACATACAGCATTGATTTCTTACGACCCCGTTGATAATAGTGAGGGTGTCATGTATAATAAATAGCTCTACCACTAAGCTGAACCTCAGTGCCAAATCATGGAAAAATCGTCTATTTTAACATAATAAAAAGTAAAATAAAATACAATTTTATATGAAATGATCTTTAACACTAATGAAGGGGAAGATCTGTGCGCATGCCTAGAAAGAGGATGATAGATGGGCAAAGAGCCCCTGATCAAATAGTTTGAAATTGTATATAAATGCAATGCATTCATATTTTACTGGAAGGCTGTGTGTGTGCTATCAGAAAAGTGGCTCTCTTTAAAAGGGGCAGGAAATAGGCAGAGGAGGAATGGCTCCTTTTCAAACCTGTCTAGCCTGATGTCTTCCACTCCTGTCTTCACCGTCCTTATTAAAATAACAATAAGGTGAATGGGAGGAGGGAGCTGATGGGAATTCCTTTGCCTTGCTGCGAGGCTCCAAGAATGCTGAGCACTGGTAGGATGCAACAGGCCTAGTTTGAGGAGCTGCAGTTACTCAGGACTCAGAGTTGCAAGCAGCAGCTGTAGTCTAAAGCATTCAAGGCCTGAGAGCTGGGGTTCCAGCTTCAGGAATTATCCAGTCGACTTCATTTCAAAAGGGAAAATTATAGAATTACTCACCTGCCTTTTACATAGTCATTTTCATAATAGATTAATGCAGCAATCATCTGCTGAGATATGGACAGAGTCAGGTGGGGTGGAGAGAGTACGTAGGTCTGCACCTTAGTCAGGGGATGGAGAGTATTTAAGTCTGCACCTTTAGGTGCTGTGCACATCACGACTGCAAACTGCAAACTTGAAACAAGGTGGTTTCCAGGAGGAAAGGCTCTGCCCCATGTGTTGTGACGGGAAAGCCGTGGAGCTGTCTGTAGTCACATCATCCAGAGATGCAGCCATCACTCTATCTGATGGATCACAGATGCAACAATAAGGCTGGGTCCTGGTGTCCTTCAATTGCTTTCTTGACAGAAAACGAGAACCTCGTGGGCCACAGCTGTTTGGTTCAGCAAATTATTAAAATATATTTCAACATAAAATGAAAAAAAACCCACATAGTTTCCTAGAAATGCAAGTGACATGGTTGTCCCTGCTGTGCGAAGGCAGTGTGGCAGCTGGCTGTCCCTATAGGCTTTGCAGCACTCTACCCCTTCAAATGGCCCAGAGAGATGTGCAACACACACTATTCCAAAACCACAGGACTAGGAATTATGTAACTGCTTGACTATTAAGGAGTCACCCCAGCTACAGTCATCTGGGAAGAGGGAAACTCAATTGAGAAAATATCTTCATCAGATTGGCCTATAGATCTGGTGTGAATTTTCTCGATTAGTGATTGATGCAGGAGGACCCAGACCCGTATGGGCATTGCCACCCCTAGGCAAATGATCCTGGGTTGTATAAGAAAGCGGTCTGGAGGAGCCAGTAAGCGACGGTCCTCCATAGCCCCTGCTTCCGTGTCTGCTTTCAGTTCCTACCATGGTTTCCCAATGATCAATTGTAGCCTGAGATGGACTAAACCTTTCCCCGCCTGAGTTGGTGTTTTATGACAACAACAGAGAAAAAAATTAGAAAATCGGTTCATTCCTTTATTTTTGCATTTGTATTAGAACCTTTCCCCCATACCAGCTGTTGAATTGGATTTTATATATCCGTCTCTCCCTGAACAAATATCTCTACTGTTAGTAAAAGGATAATTCCCAACTATTGTCTCCTTATTATATTCTAGGAAAGGACACCACAATGCTTGGGATGTGCTCCTATCTGTGTTGAAATGAGGATTATTCTGATTAGCGACATTAATTAGTCATGCATAAGCCATTCAAATAGCACAGAAGAGAAGGACCCTCCATGGGGAGTCGCAGTCTGGAAAGAGAAAAGCTACATGAGACAAAGGATTTACACTCATATTATTATACAAAGACCTCTTTGTAGATAGAAACCAAGAAAAATGGGATCAGAAGCGAAAAGGTTTGCCTTTGTCTGATCGTAATAAGGATTTAACTGGATGGATAGATGGGTGGGTGGGAGCTGGACAGATGGGACAACAGGTGGAGGTGTGGACAGTCGGACAGGGCGGGAATCTGTGTAGGGTTGGATGAACAACAGGAGCATGTAGGTGGGCAGACGGATTCAAACAAAAGGATCACCTGACTTTTGCCACTACACCACTGGGGGCTCTCATCTTTTGGCTATGCAGCTGCCTGGGACAATTGATTTTATATGTCAGCTTTACGGGGCTAAGCATTTCTGGATGTGTTCGTGAAAGTGCATTAGAAAGAGGCTGGCGTTTGAGAGAGCAGATTCTGAATATGCTTCACCAATCTGGTTGTGGTCTCTCCAGAACAACACTGAACAGCCCAGCTGAGCTTGAGCACACACGCTCTCCTGCCTCAGTGTTTTGAGTGGCAGGGTTACGGCTGTGCCTTTCCCTCACCTCTGTTTTGTTATGTTTTGAGGCTGGGGCATCCATGCATTCCCTGTCCTGTCTTTGGACACAGAGCACTTTGTTATTGAGACTTTGGACTCAGGCATTGCCCTGGTTCTTGATGTTCTGATCTTGGACTGAATTATACATTTGGATTTCCTGGTTCTTCGGCTTGCAAGAGGGTGAATGGGAGACTTCGCAGCCTTCATAATTGCATGAGCCAGTTTTATAATCAATTTTCTTTTGTCTGTGTTCTCATGGATTTCATATGCATTGCTATTTGTCAAATTTTCCTTATTTATAGCACATAACCTGTAGCATTATTACAAATGCTAGGTATGTCTGTGTGAAACACATTTATTTGCTCAAAACACTCCAAATACCAATCAAACTTTAGTTAGGGGGCATCTAACATCTATCACTAGATTACAAAAAGGATTACAAAATCATTGGTATATAGAGGTATCAAAGGAGAAACTAATACAGGTTGTGTTAGCTAACAATTTTTTTTTTTACTTACTGGCATTTGTGGCACGAGTTAAATTTTGAGTTCGGTTACGTGCTCTTTTATCTCCTCCTTGTAAACAACTATTTATATTTTGGGGGCCAGAGGTTTGTTTCTATGAGATAGGGTCTCACTTTGTAATCTGAACTGACCAGGAACTCACTTTGAAACCCAGGCTGGCCTCATATTCCTGGCTTACCTCTTGTCTCAGCCTCCTGAGTTGTTGGGATTAAGGGTGGGTGAACCACTCTGTCTAGCTGCCTTTATATTAATTTTATGTTTATATACTTTTCCTTAAAGAGGGTACCCAAAAGGGTTAGCATATCAAAACTTGCAAAGCCCAGGTAGGTTCATCTGAGGTCATCGTGTAAACCTGGCGTTCTAGCGCCCCTTTCTGCTTTTCACAGACACAGCCCAGCCCTGACTCATCTGGGCCATCTGTGCTGCCTATGCCCCGGCAGGTAGGAAAGGCGAACTTGGTGCAGTTAGATTACGGAGAGAGCGGATGATCAAATTAAGGCTCCTGAGGAATGGAGGCTGCAACTGGGTCTGCTGGGCGGTCTAAAGATTCTTTATAAGGATGAAAGGGAGTGAGAAGGTTAAAGCAGAAAAGGTAGTTTGTCTCCACAAAGAGGGAAACAGAGAGTGGAAAGTGTCATTACTGCCATTGAAACCAGAGGGTGAAGACATGAGCCAAGAAGTACAGGAACCTTTGGAAATTAGCAAACCAGGCTGGGTAAAGGCCACCTGGGAAATGAGGTTCTGGGTGTGCCTGTGGGGGTTACCTTAATTAGGTTAAAGCTGAGGTAGGAGAGCTCCCCACAGTGGGTAGCACGATTTGCTGAGCTGGGATGTTGGAAGGTGTGCAAAGGGCAGGGATCCAGCTGAGGACCAGCCTTCACCTCTCTGCCTTGACTGAAATGTAGTGTGATCAGCTGCCTCAAGTTCCTGTCACCCTAACTGTTCCTCCACGGCAGGCTGTGTCCTTGAATGGTGAGCCAAAATATACCTTTTCTCCCATAGGTTGTTGGGTTTGGGGAGGGGTGATGTTTGTTTTCTATCTGGGTGTTTTATCATAACAAGTAACTAGCTATTATCCCTGCCCAGTCTATTTGCTGGGCTTGCACCACGGACTTCCATCTCCTGTCTACAAGGGCCCACTCTACAAGGGGTTATATTACATGTGTACTCTCCGAAGTACGAAGGCAGAAATTAGAGAAACCAGACTTCAGAAAGATCCTGGAAACTATTGGGGTCCATCCGCATCCTCAAGGCTGTTTGTTACATTTTTCCCTTGTGCCAGCCACTCGCCATCCACCCCCTCACTCTGGCCTTCAACAACCACAGAGACAATGGCTTCTGTCTGTGTTAGTTATCCCTACGAGTTTCTTCTCAGCCTGTAGTTTTCACATCCTCATGGCTTCTGTTAACAGAATGGCTACCGATGCTTGGTTTCCACCACCCTCTCTTCACCATCCCCTGTCTCCCAGGGAGGCGTAAGAATTGACCTCACATTCATCAATGTTGGATTCCAAAGCTGCCCTGTGTGCTACTTTTGCAGGTCTGCAATGTAAACTGCTCCTCGATCCCATCAGCATATCCATCACAGGGGCTCAGTTCTGAACATTCACCTTGGGAGCAAGCTGCACACAGAGTCATTTCCTTGGTGAAGGCGAAATCACCTTGATCAGTCACCACGGGCTTGGTGAAATTAGCATTCAGAAACAATCGAATGCCTTCTTTCATCTGTTATGTGGTTATAGACTTTAATGGAGTAAACAGAGGAGGGAAAAAGTTAGTAAAATATGAAAAAGAGAAATTAGGCTGACTGCTAATCTTTTAGCAGAATTAAACACAGATGCCTCTGAGGTATTTCTGAGCAGCTTTACAGAAAATAGCTAAATAATTAATTCACTTTATGTATCCTCGCGAGGCAGCAAATTCCGAACCTCTTTAAAATGTGTAGAATTTGTTTGTGAGTTTCTCAGCAAAGTTGCAAAAACAAAGAGACTCCTGGGCAGCAATGGTCAGGTTCTAAGAAATACTCCGTCCTGTTAGTTATTTTAGGGTAAAATTGGCAGCTCCCTGGTGATGGGAGATGGCTAGGTGGAGGAGGGGTTGCTGGTTGCTGTCCTTGCTCCCTTTCTTGGGAGAAAAAGTTCCACTTTATGGATTGGTAGGGTTGTTCTGAGCCTATGAGCCTGGAAACTTGGTGCTAGAAGCCTGAGACTTCCAGTGGGAAGTGAGAAGAATCATCAAAGGAATGTGGGTGAAAGCTGGAACCACTGATTTACGGCAGTCACTTTAATAGCAACAGCGCTTGAGACCCCTCTGTGTCCTCACTGCAGAGTTGGGAGCTGCGATGATGATGTGGGAGTCGGCATGCCAGTCTTGCTCCCAGTCCCTAGGAACCCTAATTGTTTTAATTACATTTTTTAGTATTTTGATATTATAATATAATTACATAATTTCCCCTTCCCTTTTCTCCTTTCAAACACTTCCATATACTGTGTGTGTGTACAAAAGTGCATGTATGTGCTCCTAAATATATAAGGACCATCTTTTCAGGGTACATAGTATTACTTGTATGTGTATGTCTTCAGGGCTGGCAATTTAGTATTGCATAACCAATTGTTGTGCTCTTCTGTGGGAAAGACTATTTGTCCTGATCTCAACATTCCTTGACTTCATGTAGTTCTTTGTCTAGGGTCGAGGGCTCTTGGCCTTTCCCTGATCCACATTAGGGTGTCTATTCAGTCATCCTTGTTGAGGTCATGATTAGAAAGCCATGTTAGCGATATTTTATGGGTGTAGCCTCTGATATTTTTAGCAGACGTAATCTCACAGCAAACTTTGGTCTCTCTGGCTCTAGAATCTCTCCGCCTGTCTTCTGCAGTGACTCCTGAGCCCTAGGTGCCGCTGTGTTGTAGATGTATCAGTTGGTACTGGGCTCCATAACTGTGCATTTTGATTGGCTGTGGTTTTCTGTAATGGTCTCCATGAGTTGCAAAGAGAAGTTTTCTTGATAAGGTCAAGAACTACCCTTATCTTTGGGTATAAGGACAAATATTTATAATGTGGTTAGGGATTATGTTCGCTTAGTAAAGTGGGGCTTGTGGGTTCTCCTTCAAAACCTGTGACTTTCACTAGCCCCGAGAGACCCCCATTTCAAATTGGACAATGCCAACATAGGGCATGTCTTGAGAAGTACCCAGGGAACAAACTGTCCTGGAGATTATCAGAGGGGACTTCCTGTTATATTTAATCCAAAATCTAGATGTCAGTTGGGTAGACACGAGAGAGGGATGTTTCCAGCTGAGGGAAGAGTTCGCTGCCTTTCGGGAGCCAGGAAGGAATCTGGTTTGGATGAGAATTGACAGGGAGGACAGAATATTGTGAAGGAAAAACTTTCCATCTTAGGTTCTGTGGCTTGGGGACTCTGAACTTAATAGAAAAAAGGACAGATGGACGGAATAAAAGGAATATATATTGAATTAATGTTCTATGGAGCTAAGAGTTTGTAGAGAAGAATGAAAGCTCAAGGAAGTAGACTGGGAAGCTAAAATACTGTGCTAGCAAAGGAACAGTATTTGGGCTTCAAGGGAACAAAAACGATAAGGAACTGGCTATGAAATCTGTGAGAGGAGTTAGCATAAAAGGGCTATGTTAGTAAGACGTGTCTATGTTGAGCATCTCTCGGTCTCTCCTGATAAGAGTGCTCTCTTTCTCCTAGTGTGGGTGGAGTGTCACTTTCACCAAAAGCAATTCCTGGCTTGCTTTGATGCAAAACAGGGAGAGGAGAGCTCTCTCTGCTGACTCTGGAGTGAATTCAGGGAAAAAAAAAACCCTTTTCGCCAAAGTGCTTTCGCTTGATCCCCGTCAAGAGGCACAGATGGCGAGAGGCAGCAATGGTGGAGGCTGTACTGTGGGGCTCATGAGGACAGCATTCTAAGAGAGATTCATTGAATGCACACTCAAGCCTTGAATAACAACGACAGTGACAGACAAGAAAACTCTAAAACCAAACATTTGATGTCTTATGGGCCACAGAATGGTGCAGTGTCTCTTCTTCATATTTTACAAAATGTCCCCAAATGACTGACACCTAAAATGCTGACAGGATTGAAGTTGAAAAGCTCTGCGCCATCTTGGTGCTGCTTCTTCTCTTTTGTCTGATCTGCTGGGCAGGTCACCATATCTGTGAGACACATGAAGGACCAGGACCACACCAGGACACCCATGGAGAAGTGACCTCTTACTTAGTCAAGACACCATTATATGATCATGACTATAAAATCCAGCCAACTAAAGCTGATTCACCATGCACACACATGGGACTCACCTATTCCACAGTCTTTGAAAGCAAGCCAACCCCCTGAACATCAGCATCCTCCAGAAGGAAAGCAGGCACTCCTATGCAGATGCCCTTGAATTCCCATCACCAGGTACTGCCATGGAGTGTGCTCTATTCCTCCTGTGGATACGCTGCCTTTCTTTCCCTTGAGTTCCGAGACCAGGGGCTGATGAGTACACCCATTTCGTCTCCAGAGAGTCAGAAGTCTGTAGACAGGAAGAGGAAGTGACCTGTTGTCCACATCACCAACAGGAGACATTATTCTGAATCCAAGTTCTGACTCACCTGTGTCTCCAGGGAGAGAGCACTAACACCCACCCATTCTGCACACTGTCATATAAGTAAATGTCACTTACAGCAGGGTGTGGTGTCTCATACCTGCTATCCCAGCCCTTGAGAGGCTGAGGTAGCAGAATTGCAGCAATTTCGGTCTACTTGTGCTACACAATGAGTTTAAGGCTATCCTGGGTTGCATAGTGAGATTCAGGCCAGTCTGAACTACAGAGTAAGACTATGGCTCAAAAAAGCGAACAAAAAGAAGTCCCACCTGCCATTCTCTGATTGGGAACTAGATGTGAGCTCTCTACCACATCTTGGCTCAATGACCCACAGTTCTCTTGGGTTTCATTGGTGTTGAGTAATGGTTTATTTAATGTGTGTCTTCACTTTAGACTCTTGCATTCATTCAAAAGACTGGCAAACCGAGTTCTGAGTTAGGCAGGATACTGGTAAGCATCCTTTGTTTAAAATCCAGCTTCGTATCTTATTAACAATGTGACCTTGTCATGCAACGTCTCTGTCCCTATTAGCACCTTCCTCATAGGTCTGTGATGATGTACCACCACCGAAAAGTGCAGCGAGCATACAGCAAGTACTAAATCAACTCTACATCAACTCTATCTCTTGTGTCTTACTGATCAGGCATTGTAGAGAAGACTGGGGCTCTGGAAGAGAAAATGGTGAACAAAGAGATAAATAAATAATCACAGCTTCACATCAGCCACTGTGGAAGGCAAAGCTGGGCATGGAGAGGGCGGCAGGTCTCTGGATGCTTCAGGCAGAGAGACTTCCTTGATTGAGTCTTGTAAGCCAGGTAGCAGAGTAGGCACAAGCTCTGAGGAAACATGTGTGTGTGTATGTGTGTGTGTGTGTGTGGGCGGGCTCTGGAGGTTGTTTTAAGCAGAGAAATCAGCAAGAGACTTGGGGTTCTGATCCTGGATTAGCAAAATCAACTTCAGAACCACTTTGGTTTCCTAGCCGGTTGCGTAGAACAATTCAATGTCTTTTCCAGTACCCATCTGTAAGAGAAGCCAATTTAAAAACCAGAAATTTCTTTCATTTACCTAATCAAAATGATATTGTCGAACTAACTGCATACCAGGATGAAGGTTGAGAAAACACATAATTTGGATTTTTAGAAAGCCTGCATTAGTGGGGTGGAATCGAATGTCGTCACTGTTTTCCTGGTCATATTTACTAGATCTCAAAAGACTTCCAAGGAAATTGCACTCCCCAGGAGGGTTGATGCATCTGCCTGTTTTCTCCTGAAATTGATAATACCAGGGCAATCTTATTCATAAGACTTTCCAAACTTGGAGGATGAGGTTGCCGTGGCAACTGTTGTAAACAGACAACTGGAATCACCAGATGAGCAGCTGCCTGGAACACTCCTCTCACCTGGGCTGCCTCTGCATCCAGAAACTGTTGCCTTGCTGGGATTATGTAAGAGCTAAAGTCTGCATCCTAGCCCCAACACAGGTCCAATCTGAAGCCTCTCATTGTCCTGATGTTACCGTGGGACAGTTCACCCATGGCTCACCTCCTTAGCCTCCTTACAACAGCCATTTATCAGCCACATCACAGACCTTGCCAACAGCCGTTTATCAGCAACATCATAGACCTTGCCAGTGGGACAAGAGACTTGCATGATGGTAGAAATAGTTCTACCAGGTGGGAACCTGACAACAAAAGTTTCTAGAACCATGACAATTGAAGAGCCAGAGTGAACGGGGCTCAGGAGTGGAGTAGTAAATACCATAGATGGCTGGTAGACAACTGGGGACAGTGATCTGTTTGCTAGTACCTCACGACCATGTGCTTGTAGGCAGGGCGTTTTCATAACTTGTTCAGTGGATTCTTAATGGTGGAGAATAGTTTGAGATCTATCTTGCTTGGGGTCCATCTATCCTGAACTCACAACTTAATCTACATTGTCAACTAAATGATCAAGGTAGAGCAGTAGCAATGAATGGGTGGAAGGAACAATAGATATCAAGGCCACAGTGTGTCACAAAGCCCTCTGTGTGCTTGCTTTATTTAAAAAATAGGAATCATGCTTGCAGAGTTATGTGGTTCGGTGTCCATGGAAGGGCCAGGGAGTGTCTAACACACGTGAGCTCTCTGGAAGGAGACCTGTAGCCTGGGGAAGGTGACAGGAGGGAGGATGGAGTCACATCAGGACCAGATCACACAGGCACTGGGGATATGCTGCTCATTTCAACTTTTCCTAAAAACAATAGGGAACCCCAGTAGGATAGGGGCTCCTACTATCCCAGTGGAAGGGCAGGATGAGCTTTTTCTCTTTGGAAGCAACTTTTTGGCTGCAGCCTGGAGTGGGAAGCATTGTTGGGGAGCTTTGGCTATGGTAAGTCATGACTGTGACCTGTGTGGGGAGAAAGGCTAGGAAGGAGGGCAGCAAAACAGCCAGAGACTTCTCAGGAGGTGCAATTAGCAGGCTTCATGCTAACTATTTATAGTGAGATATGCAGTGGAGTCCAGGGACACCATGGTCTGTGGCTCATGTGGCTGTCTGGAGAAAGTGGTCCTCATCTGAAGTGTTGAATAACACAACGGGGAAGGGATTTGTGGTCAAGATGCACTTTGACTTTGGACCTGGAGATAAGGTATCTGTGGCTAACCCAAGCTATGTCCAGGAGCTCCAGCAGCTAAGGCCTGAGAGACCAAGTACTTCTCTGAATCTGTACCCTGGCTTGAGATTTAGTCACTGTAACTAATCTTATCATTTATGACTTTCCAGACCCTAGCTGGTTGCTTTCACTCAGAAGTGTTTAGAGAATGGATGGATCTGGACCTCCTGTGGTGTGGGAGTTTATGACTAACACATGGCCAGGATGTAGCCAGGGCTCAAGTGAACCCTTGGTGGCACAGACCTGTAGTACCTGCTACTCAGGAGGCAGATGCAGGAAGATCACAAATTCAAGGTCTGCCTGGGCTACAGATTTAAAAATAAATCACCCTGGGGCAAGTCAGTGAGACCCTGTCTTCAAAATTAGTGAGTCAGTAAACAAACAAACAAACAAACAAACAAATAGAAATGTTGATGTAGCTCTATCTATCTAGCAGGCACGAGGCCTTAGATTCAGTCCTTATACACACATACACACATACACACATACACATAGACACAGACACACATAGACATACAGACACACATAGACATATAGACACACACAGACACAGACACAGACACTCAGACATACATAGGCATATACAGACACACACAGACACATACAGACACAGACACACAGACACACACTCATACAGAGACACACACAACATACACAGACACACACACATACACAGACACACAGACACACACACACATACACAGACACACACACACACACACAGACACACAGACACACACACACAAACACACACACGAACACTGAACATGTTCCATGGGCCAACTGAGTAGTAGATGGTGTAACTCTATGCAGGATAGTGGGAGAAGGCTCGATTGAAGAAATGACATCCCAAATGCAACCAGGAAGATGAAGGACCCTGGGCGTCTCACACATCCTGGAGCTTCGAGTTTAGCACCTGTGGAAGTGCCTTTCTTACAGACTGAATGCTTTGTCTCAAGGAAAGCCCAGTTCTGCACAGAGGCATTGCTGTGAACCAACACCTCAGGAACTCTCCCTGCTTTGACCTGGGGTGCCTCAGTGTTCACAAGGGGAGACATTTTCTTATTCCCCAGGAGTTCCCTTAAAATCAGGAATCCAATCCTGGAGGAAGGAGTGGGCCTCATTCACACACTGTGGGACCCCTATCCATTTCCCCAGGACTCGGGGCATGGCTGGTGAGGGGTGAGGGGTGAGGAGGGGGTGAGGTGAGGGGTGAGGGGGTGAGGGGTGAGGGGTGAGGGGGTGAGGGGTGGGGGGAGGGGGGGTGAGGGGTGAGGGGGAGGGGTGAGGGGTGAGAGGGTGAGGGGTGGGGTGAGGGGTGAGGGGTGAGGGGTGAGGGTGAGGGGGGGGGGGGGAGGGGGGGGAGGGGGGGGGGGGAGGGTGGGGGGGAGGGGGGGGGGGGGGGGGGGGGGGGGGGGGGAGGGGGGGGGAGGGAGGGGGGGGGGGAGGGGGAGGGGGAGGGGGAGGGGGGGTGAAGGGTGAGGGATGGAGGATGGAGGATGAAGTGACTGAGGACTCAGTAGCACTGTGTGTCACAGCCACTAGAGGGCTCATGACTCACAGACTTCAAGTCTTACTAATAAATCTTCCATATACACTCTTAATTAACACTGTTGCATTGAAGGGAGCCTGGTCCTGTAATGTTAAAAGTTGCTATTGTGCACCATCGTCAGACAGTTATAAACCTTCTGTAATAGCCAAATATTAATTTTATAAATGTTTAAGTGTCTTGTTCATACAAAACTATTCACACACAAATAGTAAATCAAATTATTGACTTCATAATGTTGGGTGGATGTTTTGCCTCTGAAATTAAATTTCTCCATTAAAAAGTTTTCCTTTGTTGTCAGCCTCCATTGGCTGCTCGGTTAGGGTTCTGACCCCACGACAAGCTTGTTTCTGTCTTGACTTCTGTTGCCCCAGTCATGAAGCACCCAGTGTGTACATGGCACTCTGCTCAATGAGACACTGTCTGACTCTTCAAGGTTCAGCCGTAAATAAGGGGAAGGATGGGCCCACAAGTGCAGGGGCCTGGCAAAGTGGACCGCTGAGCAGGGGAGTTCACACAGCTGTCTTTCAGGTTAACGAAGCGTACAGGCAAGACCATTTGGATTCAAGACCAGCCTTTCTCAGATGGAAAGCAAACTCCACAGACACAGGGAGTCCTGCTGATACAAAGTCAGAAGGGGGGCATCAACCTCCCTCCTGCGGAGCACACTTTCTTATGACCCTTCTTCTGTGGTCTGTCACTCAAAGAACAGTGTGTGCTCATCGCCACGTTTTATGGAGATGGCTCCAGCCTCCTGGCTCTGGGTATAGTTGCTTATCCTCACTGGCAGTGAGTAATTTATCCATCGCTTGCAACAAGGACCTTGACACCAGAATGACACAGGGATTTCAAAGTCCTCATGAGAGGAGGGGCTTTTTACAAGGATGACAATACTGTCCTCATCCCCAATGAAGGGGACTTTGAAAGTAGGCATCATTAAAGCTACAGTATCTAATATCTGTTTACTTGTGTGTGTTCACACCAGTGATCAGATGTACGTGCGCATACATGTGGAGGCCAGGACTCTACACTGGAAGCCATCCACCCAACGTTTTGAGATCAGGTCTCTCACTGGGGCCCTGGGATCACTGATGTAGTTAGGGATGCTTGCTAACCACTGGGCTCTCCACTTCCCCAGCACTGGGCTGATAAGCATGTGTCTCCATGCCCAGCTTTTTACTTCTGTTCTGGGGATTGAACTTGTGTCCTTGTGCTTGCACAACAACCCTGTTACTACTGACCCAGATCCCCATGCACTGTATCTTTTTCCCCTTGGACACCTTACCAGCTGCTTCTGTCCTTCTGCCCACAGTCTTATCACTCTTTCCTAAATTTATTGGAGGGGATCTGACTATAGTGCCATCTCTACACTTCGGAGAGCTTCCAGTGGGAAATGTGAAAGTTACAAGTTTTAATAGTAGGTTGGCTACTGGGAAAGAAAAATTGGGGTAGGTAGCCACTTACTTTGAAGAAACCTTGCCTGGCTACTCACTAAGTTGGTGAGTTCCTCTTGTCTCTTAGCTTGCCAACCTCTGACTCATAAACAATTGGAAAATGGTTACATATTTACTAAACACTTAAGCTACTTATCAGATGCTATGGCATGATAACGGCAACAGTATAATTCCAGCGACAAGTGTTATCTTGAACACTCATCACATTCCACGTGCTGCTGGCATTTGAATGCATCTTTTCATTTAATTCCATCAACACCACATACCTCAGATCTGTCTCACTGATGACTATATGTCAATATGTACATGCATGGTTTCCTGAGGCTAAATGGCTTGCCTATGGTCACATAGACAGCAAACCACAGAGCCACACTTGAGTCCAGATATATACTCTCAGAAATCTTACTCAAGACAAGGCTACATAGAGGTTGTTTTCCTGTAATGTATAGTGGATTGGCCCCTTTTATTCAGGGATGGGTTCCTCAAAGTCAGAGGCATGTAAAGCACTGTGTGCTGGGTCCTATCTCCTTCTATAGATTACAGTGGCTAAGAACTTTCATTTCTAATAAGTGTGAAGTTTCTGCCACTCCAGAGGTCATGGGGTAAGAACCACCATCCTAGATACATAATAACTACTGTGTGTTGACGGGATTCTTCAATCACAAGGATGTGTCTTATTTAGATCTAGCTTAAGTCTGCTCATGTGGCTAAGGCTAAGATGTTATCCCTCACAAACAGATAGCTGTCTTCTCAGCAAAGCAGCAGCATGCCAGCTTATCTGGATGAGGTTCAAGTGTGAGAAGCAAACTGCCCTCTGGTGCTTAGAAGAACAAAGCGGTGACTCACCAGTGCACGTTCTGCCTCACACAGGCCACAAGGGCTCCCAGTTATGACACCGGGCCATGAAGCCGGGCAGCTACTCACCTCACACTTCTCTCTCCAGTGATGTCAGTAGGAAAGCTTCTGTTTCGTGTTTGTTTTCTTTCACACCCGTCAAAACCACTGCTCGTCTCCTCAGGGTCTCGGGATAGGGCACTGTAAGAAACATGTAAGAGAAGGCTGCTTGACTGATTGTTTTGCCATTAACACATACCATCAACGCAATAACAGGTTGGGAGGAGGATGTGGATGGATCTGGAAGGAGTTGGAGACAGGGAGTAGGGGTGCACATGATCAAAATATATTACACACACACACACACACACACACACACACACACACACACACATATATATATATAAAATGTTCAAAGGATAAGTAAAACTGTATTAGAAAATAATAGTCTCTTCATCAATGTTGTTATAAGATTAAGTGAGTTAGTATTTACAAATCCACTAGAAGAGGATCTGGAACATAGGAAATGTTATATAAGTATTTATGAATAAATATATGGCTCATTGAAGCATGGTACACATTGTCTAAAAGCAACTAAAGGGCAGGGAGAACGTTCTGGCTTCCTAAGGGTGCCCCTACCCTCCTGGCCCATGACAGATATTACAGTCCATGAAGGTACATCCCAGACTCCTTGATTAGCCACTGGTAGAGTTTTGTCTGTCTGTTTTTTTTTTAAACAAGGTTTTGTGTAGATCATTCTGGTCTCAAACTTACTATGTAGCTGAGAATGGCCTTAAGTTTCTGTTTCCTCTTGTCTTTACCTCCCAAGGGCTGTAATTATAGGCTTGTGCCCCTATACATGTTTTATTTGTGCAGAGAGTGGGGATCAAACCTAGGGCTTTGTGAATTCCGAGCAAGTACTCTACCAACCGAGCTACAGCCCCAGGCCATGTGGTTCAGAGTCAGCATTCAAGACCAAGATCCATTTCCCCTGCCTGCTCCAGCTACCCTGAAGTAGCCACAGGAAGGCGGTGGATGGACAGCTCTGGGCAGGCAGCCAGAGTAAAAGCAGGCATGGAAACTGAAGGCGCTAGTCAAGGTGCCAACACCAGACTGGTCATTGCCTTCGTATGGATGAAGATCCATTGGGCATCAACAGGAGAACAATAGTCCTCTGTCATCCTGAAGCTGTTGGTGGGCAGGGGATGTCTAAGTTAGTAGAAAATGGAAATGCTGAAATCTAAAGCTGATGTCACGGGTCACCAGGGACTCCTGAAGGGTCACCAGGGAGGGGATGGGGAGATGTGGCTTCAGTTGGGAATGTGCCCATGTCTTTATTTCCAATGAACCCACCCTTTGAACCAACATAAGGTCCTGCCGACCTGGAATGAACTTCATCTCAATCCCCACCATCTTGTTCCACCAGGCCTCTCTTCCATGACCATGAATCTTTAGTCCAGAGCAGCCCTAGAGCCTGTGCTCCCAGAGACGATGACTCAGGAGGACATCTGCATTTTTAATAAGTGCATTAGCGACCCTGAGGCAGGGAGCCTGTGGAACACACTTTCAGAAACCTTGTGTCCCTTCTTCCAGAATGGAGGTGACCTCCCTCTTCACTGAGGATCCTGTCTGCTGTTCTTTATTGCCATGGAAGTCTCTTTTGAAAGGAAGAGTGGAAAATGCCAACTGCTGTATACAAATGATTTCATCCCAACCAAGAATGAGTTCATCAGCAGGGATGTGCTTTCCCCATTGAACTTTCCTTCTCAGGGTATCATGAAAAGGTGTCCAAATTGATCTTAGATGAGCCTCATATGTGCCTAAAGACTCTCTCTCTCTCTCTCTCTCTCTCTCTCTCTCTCTCTCTCTCTCTCTCTCTCACTCTCTCTCTCTCTCTCTCTCTCACACACACACACACACACACACACACACACACACACACACACACACACACATCAAGAGCTCTTGATGCTCTTCCAGAGGAACTGAGTTCAGTTCCGGGCATCCATATTGGGTAGCTCACAGTCATTTAAAACTCCACCTTTGAGGAATCCACTTCTAGCTTTCTAAAGCACCTACGTGGCATACATGTGCATAGACGCTCACAAACAAAATTAAAGTGGATCTTTTTAAGAAGTCCATCCCGATATAAGCTCTTTTGCCACGTTTTAAAGATAGGAAGCCTGAAGTAGTCTGTCATTACAACCCAGTACTTGTCTAGCATCCCCTACCCCTAACTAATTATGTCCTGTGGGAAGTCTATTCTACGTGGCATTCGGCTCAGCCTAATCGATAACACCCTGTAAGCCACAGAAACTAAGAAGAAGAATGTGGCCAGATGCCAGCTAGCATAATATATAGCCCATGGTATGAGCTTTGCAAGACGCTGTGACTCACAGGCTGGGACTGTAAAGACAGAAACATTGAAATTCTTGCAGCAGGGGAGTTTTCTTATAGTGCCAAAGCATATAAAAAACAGACTACCATGCCTACCATTTTTAAGTGTGCAGCTCTGGGGTTGCTTGCCCATTGTTATCATGTGCTTCCAGGGTGCTTCACCCTCCCTAACAGACTGCCTTGACCCATCAAGCACTGCTGCCCCGTGCCCCACCCCGCAGCCCCTGCCAATCTCTAGTGTGCCCTTTGCCTGTGTGTTTGAGTCTTTTAAGCACCACTTAGACATGGATTCCTCAGTGTCTGTCTTTTGCAATGCCCTAATTTCCCGTAGTATAAGGGAATCCTCACGACTAGTCTCTATTGTAGCTTGTATCAGAATCCCTTTTCTTTTAATGTAATTTTCTACTATATATCTGTATATAGATATTATATATATGCACACTCACATTGCATACACAGACACACACACAGACACACAGACACACACACACACACACACACACACACCTACATCCATTCATCTGACCTGGCCTTGGGTTATTTCTATCTTTCGGCTGCAACGAATGTGGTCACTGTGAACATGGGTGCATGTGTGTGTTTAATCACACCAAGCAATGACCCCTTTCCCACTGCTCACTGCCAATGGCTGAATGTTCCAGAACTCTCGGTGGCTGTGGCTGTGGCATGGCTTGAATGACACTCAACAGGAGACGTGCTGAGCAGATGTCTACATGCCCAGCCTCTCTAGCTGAGGTCTTCATAGCTTCTCTCGAGGCTGAATTTTCTCAGGTTCTTCTTTGGAAGAACGACTCATGTTGCCGCCACTCCGCTGAGATGTCACTTTATATGCTTTATAGATGTTTTGTTGCTACTGTTTACTTGCGTAAGACCTAACCTTTGGACTGTCTGGAGCCATGGACATTTTGGCTCCTGCTGCAGTCACGGACAGAGGGCGGTTTTCTGAGGGTCGGGGCTCTGCCTGTGTCTTGCATCCATTTATAGTCTATGGTCACAGGGTTCCCCAAGCCAGCAGAGTGGAGGCGAGCTCCTGGTGAGTTCTGTTTGATATTTGAGAGAAAGACATACTCTGCTTATTAATCGTCTGACTCTAATTCTATAGAGAGAGTTGCTGGGTAGAGATGCCTGAACTATGGGGGCAGGGCCTGTCCTCTGCAGCAGGCAGGGATTCCCCTCCCCCTCCCCTTGCCAACTGTCTAGATGTAAGAAAGCAGATGAGCCTGGTGCTGAGGATTCCTCCCTTTGCCAGGATATTTGAAAGGAATCATCCTCTATCTATTCCTTTCCAAACATAGGCTTACAAAGTTGTAGACCTCTCTGTTAGAGGGCCGGGTGGCCAGAGCAGAGAGCACAAGCTTTAGATGTTTGTTTGTAGTTCTAGTCCCTGTAGGTACAGTCATGCCTGGGCCTCTTTCTCATCTTTAAAGGTGGCAGGGAGATGCCCTCCCAGGCAGGGCTTCCCAGGGGCTGCTTTTGAATTCAGGTTTTGAAAAGGGCCTTTGAAGTGAAAAGGAGCTATCCTCCCTTCATGTTGAGTCTTCTCCTAATTCAACCTGGTCTTTCAGTCTCTACCTAAAACTATCCTCCCCTCTCCTGGTGATTCTGGGAGGGGATGAGGCTGGAATGCTGTGTCTCATCAGTTGACTCCATGCAGCAGGATAGCCTTCCTCTAAGACAATCCCTTCCTACCCATCCCCCTCCAGCCATTTCTCTTCTCTGGTTCTGAGGCTAATCTAGCAAGTTTGAGCGTCTGTAATGAGGAGCGGAAAGCCTCATTGACTCCGCTCAGTCAGGGAATGGGGTCAGCCTGATGCCTGAAACTCTCCCTTCTGAAGGACAAGCCTCAGTATTATTCTTGCAGTTCTTGCTGATGTCTCTCAGAGAGCACCCAACTTCCCGGGGACTTTTTCAAGAAGGAGGTGCCCCTTGTTCTGAGTCTCTCACTAGGAGGTACAGTGGAAGGATGAGGGTCTGGACCCTGCAAGCTGAGATGCAGCTATGGTTTAGTCATTTATTTTATTTATTTATTTATTTATTTATTTATTTATTTATTTATTTATTTATTTATTTGCTTCTAATCAGCTGTGAGGTAGAAAAATGAAGTAACCAGTAAGCATTATACGTGAGAGACAATGCAACAGAATGTGTTGTATTAACAGAGAAAGGCTGAAACTAAGACTTGGAAACCAAATTAATGCCCAGAATCCAATGGTGGATCTAGAGTTCACTGAGGAACATCCCTAAGTTAGGTATTTAACCTCATCAAGCCTCAGTTTCCTGATCTGTACAAGGAAGGTAAAAAGAGAGCCAAGGAGAGGGCTCAGTCAGCAAAGCACTGGCCACACAAACATGAGGAATTGAGTTTTACTCTTCAGCACCCACAGGAAAACAAGAGGTGGTAGTATGTACTTGCATCCCCTACTTAGGGAAGCTGAGACTAAGGATTCTGGGCCTTGCTGGACAGTTACTCTCGCAACATCAATGAATTCCTGGTCCAGTTGGAGACCTTGCCTCAAAAAAAAAAAAAAAAAAAAAGGTAATAGAGGAAGACAACTGGTACTGACCTCTGACCTACAGACAGACAGATGGACAGACACACACACACACACACAGAGAGAGAGAGAGAGAGAGAGAGAGAGAGAGAGAGAGAGAGAGAGAGAGAGAAATATAGAAATGATTCATCACAAGCTATGAGAATCTCCCCCTCTACACAATGCAGGGAGGTATGTGCACTAAATTGCCACCCACAGAGACAGGGGAGTGTACCGGACTCTTCCCACCTGCGCATGCCTACCCAGGCCTTATAGTACTGTCTGTTCCCTTCCCCGCTCCTCAGTCTCCTTCACTCTTTTCTGGCAGACTCTTAGTTGCTGCCTGCAAGTATCTTCACCTCCCTGCCAGGGCTTTTTCTGGCCTCATCACATGCTTGGGCAGAGCTCCAGGAAAGCCAGATGTATTCAGTTCCCAGAGTGGCTCTGGAACCAGATGTTGTTGGACACAAGCACTGGTCTCAAGTGGATCTCGATGGAAGGTGAAGGTGACTCAGAGGCATTGTCCACTCCAGTGGCTCTAGGATGCTCAGTGTTACCTGCCAACAGGGACTGCCTGGTTTGTTCCCTCTTCTGTCCTGTTTCCCTGCTCCTACAGAGCTGTCTGGTAACACTTCCAAATTAACTACAAGTGCTTGCACTCACGTCTTAGGACCAGCCTCTGTAGAAACCCAAACTACGGCATTAGCATGGTCTTCTTTTCCTTGATGTGCCCCCTTTATTTCTGCATCCTCTCTGGGTTAAATGTGCTAGAATTTAGAGGTGGACCCAAGAGCCTACTCTGATTGAAGTCTTGGTCACTAGTGTGAAGCTGTTCTCTATGGAACTGTAAAAGGCACATCCTCGTGGGAGTCCTTTGAGATGCATGTCTCTGCAGAAGCTGTGGTTCTTCTCACTGATGTTACATCTCCAGCACAGCACGCTGATACCCACCATTTTCACTGGAGGCCAAACCAGTAAGGCCACCTACCCTGAGAATTGGAACCGCAAAAACCATGAGCCATATCCAACTTTTTTTCTATATAAAATTAATTGCTTCAGGTATTCTGTTGAAGTAATGCAGAACTGATTAACACAACATAAAACAGAAAAAAAAACCTCTCTTTTTCACAGAATACTGACAATGGATTTTTAAATATCTTGCTTTGCAAACACAATATATTTTGATCAAACTATTCTAGAAACATGAGAGAGATAGCAATTGCTTGCAGAATGAGTCACTTATAAAGCTAATAACCACCTCTCTTCCACATATCTCTGGCAGGCAGGAAACAGCAGAGCCTTTTGAGAGGACTGAATCGTGCCTCCAACATGGGGCATTATTCTGATGGGCCAGCTGCACATTTTACTTGGCAAAGTGTCCGAACTTGTCACCACACAGCTGACAGGTTCAAAGTGACAAGGACTTGCACTGGACTAACACTGTTGTCCTCCTGCATGCATTCAAGGCTAGGATGTTAAAATGACCTGCCTAGGGTATATGACTTCTGATCATTGTCACCTTCATGCAGATGCCAGACCCATGCAGGAGCAGAAGGTGGCAATCTCCTCTAACATTCATACAAAACTCAGCCTATGTGGGGCACAGGCTTACTTACTGGGGATCCCTGATCACTGAGGGTTATTATGCTACCTAAGAAAGAGCCTGCTACACACTAATTTGAAACCATCATTTCTAGTGTGCAGCCTGCAGGAAGGCCAGCCCCCTTTTCCTTCAGTATCCCTGCTTCAGAAGAAATAGACAGACACGGCAAAGCCAAACAGCAGAAGACAATCACCAAGGCAGCTTTGTGGAGAAGCTTGTCTTAGTTATCTTGTCACCTGAAAAAAAAAAAGAGTCTCAATTGATTGAGAGTTTGTCTCTATCAGATTGGCTTGTGGGTATGTTTTAGAGGGGTATGCTTGATTACTAATTGGTGTAGAAGGTCCAGTCCCACTGTGGGTGGTATCATTCCCTGGGCAGGTGGGTTTAGGCTGCATAAGAAATCCAGCTAAGCATAAGCCTGAGAGAGCAGCAAGCTACATGCGTTCTTCGACAGTTTCAGCTTCAAGTTTTCGCTTGAGTTCTTGCTTGACTTCCTTTGGTGATGGGCTGTGACCTGGAAGTATAAGCCGAATAAATCTTTTCCTCCCCTGCGTTGCTTTTGGTCAGAGTGTTTTATCACAGCAACAAAAATCAAACTAGAGCAGAGCCTTACAACCAATCGATCCCACCCTGGCAATACAATTATTTCCAAAAGGAAAACCTGCTGCTCTGTGCTGGCCACTTGCCACATACCATGTGCCCACCGCTTTCGTACCTCTCCTCACTGGGTGCCCTTAATGCTCTGCAGGACAGGTATCAATGCTAACACTGTTCCATAGAGACCAAAAGCATAAGGTTTAGGCCACTTGTCCAAGGTCCCTTGAGGGAGAAGGGGCAGAGACATCATTTGAACCAATGTCCATTGGCTCCGAAGACCACATCAAAACCAGAGTCTTAAGGGAAATAATGAAGAACAAAGCCGAAGCTGCTTTGCCTGATGCACCTCGCTCATTCATTCCCTGCTTCTGAGGGCGCAGAAAGAAAGGCTGAAAGTGAAGGCTTCCCTCTGGGAAGGTGGCATCTCTGTCTATAAGCAGCTCAGGGGACTCTGCTAATGGCAAGCAGTGTGTAGCCTCCTGTCCTTATTTGTGTAATAAGCCATTCCATGCCTACAGTATTCAGTATCTATCTCCCACTGTTTCCCCCAAATTTTCCATTATTACCAGGCTTCGGAACTTCATAGTATAAATAACAAAAATAAGCTTGTGAGAGGGGCAGACATTTACTGAAAACCCTGCCAACCAGTCCAGGCATTTGGCTTTCTTGCTTTAGATTTGTGCAATTTAGGGATGGATCGCTCTCTCATGCTTCCAGTGGCTTCTGTACAACAACAACAACAACAACAACAACAACAACAACAACAACAACACTGTTTTATTTTCTAGATCTGAAATTAAGACACAAAGCATAGTATTTTGCTATGCTAAGTAGAGAACCTGAGACCAAGAAAGGTTGTGTTGCATGCCTGCTGTTCCATGGTGGCAGAATAAGGGTTTGAACTCAAGTCAGCAGAGTTCTGCATGACCCCTGGGTATTTTAGGTGTTTTCATGAATTAATGAATGGTTTGGGGGCTAAGAAACCTGAGCTGGCCTCCAGGTAGAGTTGCAATGTCTAGGCAGTACTTATCCTGGCCAGCCCCTAAGGGGAGGAGAATTGGTTGTAGATTTAAGAGTGCCACCATCTAATGTCAGAAGGTGGACATAAATGTGACCTCACTTACGAACATAGTTGGATTCTTCTAATAAGTATTTTAAGAATCCTGTTCTACTGACCTCTGACCACCTCCTCTATGTCCTTCTGAGTTGGTGGGATTTCAGGCCATTGGTCTAATATTCTGGTGTCATGGGGAGTCTTTAGTCATAGAAGGGGTTGGGGGGCATAGTTCTAGAGGTGGGATGGCGAGTTAAGTATGGATGATAAAGGTGGGACTCAAGATCAATATATGAAGGTTGATATGAAGATTTTGGGGTCCACACCTGTTTACAGTTCATCAGTCTGACGTCTGTGAAACTATTTTTCATCCCGTCTGGACATATGATTTTGCCTCATCATCTTGGCATCAGGGAGTAAGTGCTTTGTGTTGTGTTGCTGCTGCCTAGCCACATTAATACCAAGTTCAGGAGTAGCAAGATAAACAGCTTTAATACCTATGGCTGGATAGGACCTGGACGTCAGCCAAAGAAACAGTAGAGGTTTACTAATTACAAAGGGAAAACTGCAGAGGGGTCTGCTGGCTGCCACTTAAACTGTGCAGTCATGTTTAGCACCATCAGTAAAAGGACAGCCTTGAAATCCTGGGCCCCTGGTGTGAGGCAGTGTGATGTGGAGACTCCCCTGGGATACAGTGCTGCCCAGCATGCTTAGCCTGCAGCAGACCAGGTGGGCAAATGAATCTCACACATAGACGTTACTTGGGGCTGGAGGTACAGAACCAAATTCAAAGACACCAGGAGGAAACAGTCAGCCCCAGTAAGTGTGAACTGGGGCATCCCACAGGCCTGCATTCTTCAAAAGCTCAGTGTCAAGGGAGCAAGGATTGCAAAGGGCTGAAGAGCCATGGCAACTAGATAACTCGTGCCTGACCGTATTCTGTGTGGCTTGTATGGCCTGTTTGGAGATGCTTGATGACTGGTGGAATGTTGGGTAATGCTTTGGAGTTACTGTTAAGCTTTGTAGAATTTATGATGCTATTGTAGTTATCATGTAGGAAAATGTCCCTAGGCCACCCATTCTGAAGGTGTCAGGTGAAGTGTTCGAATGTTTTTTAAATATTTTCAAATGATTCAGGAAAGGATTGTATATAGACATAAACACACATACATACTGATCTCTCTCTTCCTTTTTGTCTCACTCGCCTTACCTGCCTATCTCTATAAAGGCAGGGGGATAAAACACAAGTGGCAAATGCTAATTCTCAGAAAACCCAGGTGAAGCGATATAGACACTCCTCGTGCTATTCTCCATGATTTAAATATCAAGATAAAGTCATGGGGGAAAGGCCTAGATGATTTGATCCGCACATATATTGGTAAAGACATGGTTAGGGTGTGCTTCTCATCTGTTTCTGAGAGTAACCAGATGCTGATCTAGCCAGGTGTCACTTGTCCCAGAATCCCTTGCTTTAGGGATGGCTGTTAGTGACTAAGGGCTCACTGGCTGCTTTCTCTGGTGGGTCTACCTATTTGTTCTCCACCCCTCCCCCTTGGATGTGGTTGGCAGGGTCGTCCAGCATAGAGTGCAGATGCCATTGGTATTTTGGACCTCAGGATGACATGAAAGGAGAGGGGTGCATTCTTGTTACTTAGACAAAGGGTGGAAGAGGGGAGGTGTGGCACCTGGGCTCGTTAGCACCCTTTTCGTGGGGAAGGGGAAACCATCTTGTGAATATCACTCATTACTCAAGTGTCAGAACATCTTTCGTCCTGGAATGTTACGAAACAGACCTGTGAATTAGATAAGCACATGAGCCTCACGTAAGACGGGGAAGGGACCAGGTCTGTCCTAGTGACATCACTAGCACCTATTATCCTCCGTGCACAAATTCTGGCCACACTTATGGAAGACGAGAGGGCAAGGATGGAGGGTGTTTCTCAGAAAGGGGTCACATAGCTTCTCATATAAACCAGGAATGCGGTTCTCATAGAATATGGTGCTATCGGTTTTAGGCACAGATGAACTCTGGACTGCATATGGCATCAACAGGGCCTGGAGTTTCCTAATCACCCCTGTTCTCCATATTAACTCCCAGAATTTAAAGGTTAAAAGATGCCTGCTTTAGTCCTCCATCATCTGGCGTCTAAGTCTAAATAAAAAGGAGACAGCTTTTCTCAGCAAGTTATATTTAGTCTCTCGTTGGCTCTCACTGAGTCGCGTATTTATCTCTGGGCCAGTCATCTTGGTCTTTATTGCTCGAGTTTGAATTAAACACATTCTTCTGAGCCTATAAGGAGGGCAGCTTTGCTGGAGCATTGATCTTGATTAACCATTGATGAGGGAGGGATTCCTGGCTCAGGGTTCAGGGATGGCTGATTCATGGCTCCTGACACTGCAGATAAGATTAGTATGGTCCACTAATCCGATCTGCTCACAGCCTGAGGAAGACAGTAGTGCATGCAAGGGGTGATAGGAGGCAGACTACACAGCGCCAAGAGAGTACGACGATGTATTTGATTTGCTGGAATAATTATTTCAGCAGCCAGAGTTTTGAAGCCCAACACTCTGGGGTGCATATCCGATGCCTGGTGCCTCTGCTGTGAATAGTCAGGGTGGGTCTCCCTATCTCAATTAACGGTCAAGACAGATACCACAGATGTGTCCACAGGCCAATCTAGATACTCATTAAGACTCTCTTCCTGAAGTGATTCTAGGCTGTGTCAAGTTGGCAGTTAAAACTAATCAGACACAGGGACCACATGAAACCCCCAGACACTGGAAAATATCTGTGTTTCTTTTTGCTGCTAAGATATGGTACCTATGCTGTTCACCAGCCATATAAAGAAACCTTGTACTGAGGCTGTTCTAGGTCCTTCTAGCTTTCCTGATGTCGGGGCAGCATATGATCTTGGGCTGTAGTTTGCTTCCCTATTTCAGAGTCATTCCCAGAAGAGAAGAAAACAGGAAAGGTGAGTTGACTCTAGGTTGAAAAATAATAGATATGTACTCTCCAAATGCTGCCACTAATGGTGGGCCATGAAAGCCCACTCTTCCATTGTTGTGGAGTGTCCATTTCTGTGCGGACATAGTCTTGTGTTCTTATACAGATATCACTAAGAAAATGCAAATGATGAAGCCCCTTGGATGCTTGTCCTGGAAGTAGGGACTTTGCTTCTGATAAGAAAGCCACGACTGCAGGCAATGTTTCCAGACACTTCAGAGAAACCCTGGCTGGAAGTGGGGCACTGTTTTCATCCACTTGCTCCTCTGTTACAATGTGTAGGTGTCTGATTCGGTAGAGTCTTCTGGGGAGTGGATCAGACCCTAGCTTGTCCCAGTGCCAGGTCTAGTCATGGAAGTCTGCATTAAATGTGTCTCCCTCTGCCATTTCCAATTTTGTACACACCAATTGTACCCGTTAGAAAAATGCCAGTTCATGCATGTGGGGTTCAGTGCTGGAACTGCCACTGTTCAAAATGTAATAGGGTCAGAGGTAATTTGATTTGATGATTAAGCAGAGAGTCTTGGTTTTTTAATGACACTTTCTGGGAATCAGATGAAAAACTTAACAATAAAATAAACATGTATCTCAGATATTTTCCGATTTCTGGGGGTTTAATTATGGCTCCCTGGGCTCGTTATTTTCAACTATCAACTTGACACAACCTAAAATCACTCGGGAGAACCTAGATTGACCTGTGTGCGTGTCTGTGGGTGTCTTGATTGTTAATTGAGATAGGGAGACCCACCCTGAATGAGGCTGGACACTGGACTATATAAGAAAGGAAAATGGCTAACTTGACATTAGCAACAAGCCATCGAGGAAGGAAGCAAGCATTACTGTCTCTGCTCTTGGTAGGGGAAGACCAGTTGTTTGAGTCTCTGTCTTGACTTCTCTAATAGCCAGTGACCTGGAATTATAAGCAATAAACCATTTCCTCCCATATGCTGCCTCTTGTCAGTTATTTGTCATAGCACAGAAATGAAACCATAACAGAACCTCGGCATCAAATACACACAATGTTTGCAGAATTCTATGACACCGGAGTCCACTCAAAGAGTTGGATGAGTAATAGGTCATAAAAGGCAGCATTTACTCACCAGAGGGAGGCAGTGCTAGGTGTTCAGTCTGCAGACCACGTGTCTACAGAGCAGTAGTCTAGAAATCTGGGATGGGCGTGTATCTGTCACTGCTCTAAAATAAACTTAACAACTGGAAAAGGCATTGCGAATATTTTTAAAAGTCCATTGGTGTTAGCAATCACAGAGCAGAATCTAAAATAGATGGATGGAAAATGCAACCAAAAAAAAAATCCAGTTATTACTCAAAGACAAATTGTTACTCTTCACCATGGTGTCAAGACAATTCTAATGTAAAAAAATACAGTCTTTTTGACCAACAATACTAAAATAATTGAATATCCTTATGAAAAATAGAACCTTTGCGAAATTCAATTTAGGTACCACATAGACCCGAATAGAAGAGCAGCGTGATAACATTTCTAGAAGAAAATGTCAGAGAAAATCTTGAGGCATGTGGAGTACGCAAAGATGTCTCTGGACACCCAGCGATAATCTTAGGGGTGAAAATTGAAAACTTTGGCTTCATCATAATTAAAAATGTGCCCTTCAAAGGGCTTTGTTTAGAAAATGAGAAGTTGAACCAAAGAAGACATACGCAATTTATGAAACCAACAAAGAACACATTCAGATTATATTATAAATTCCTTCAGACCAGTAATAAAAAGCAAAAAACTCAATTTAAAAATGGCTGAAAGATATGAATAGATACCTCATACCCATTAGGAAAAGGAGAATAGTGAGAAATCCACATGAAAAGACATTTCACACCCTCAGCCAGCAGAGTTGTAAACCCAACTGCACTGGAATGCCCCTCAAGAGGTAGCTGCTGCCAGAGACTGAGAGAGAGCCTGGCCCCTGACCCTGTGCAGGCTCACCGAAAACAGAATTAGCTGTGTGCAAAGCACAAGACTGCTCACCGTTTTTTGTCTTTCCTGGATGTTGCAGAAAGCCCTTGTGTGCCACAGCATAGGGAAGAGGAGCCTGTCGACAGCTCCCACACCGAGGCTTCTCCGTGGATGAACTTGAAGTGGTAGCCTGATGGTCCACATGAGTGACTTGAAATTACTGGACAAAGGCCTACTGGAAAAGAAAGATGCTCAGAGATGACATCTATTGACTTACCTGTTCATGCATTTTTCTCCTTTGGTGGCCTAACATCCCCTCTGGAGCTGTGAAGGAGTTCATTCACTTTCTATGTGTCTCAACTCTGTTCCCGTAGGATAATTGCTTTTTATCACACAGAATTCTGCTTTGAGCACTGTCATGACAGGTCTGGTGCTAGGCTCTCTCTCAGTGGTCTTCTGAATATTACTGCTGGGAAGCAGGCAGAGTGAAGGATTGAGACCACTTAGCTTGGAGGAGAGAGGATCCTCTCCCCTTCTCTTCGCTTTACCACCTTAGCTGTAATTAAAGGTCTACTCTGTAGAACAGACATCACATTCATTCTGTGCCATCCCCAAAGCATAATTCAGACCCACGGAGCTTGACTTCAGGCAAATCTGTTTCTATTCAAACAATAGATCTCTCCTGAAACAAAACAAGCCTCGGATGGATTCTACATCCCTAGAGGTGTCAAGTGGACAGGCACTTGCTGGGAGATAATTCACGGACCAGCTTTAACTTGATGACCCACTTGAAATTCCTCTTGGATCCTTGCTGGTTTAGGAGCGCCAAGCAACGCCAATAGAAAGGCAGGGTTTTTAGGACCTTGTATATAGGGCTGGCTGTGCTGGCTGCCTGTTACTGGATTCACTCTGAGAACAGCAAGACGGGTACCACACGTACACAGAGGAGAAGTTTGGGGAGTGAGATTATAAGACGTTGTAGTTTTTGGTCTTGGAAGGTTGCTTTGGGCTTGGCAGGTAGATCTGAGGGCTTTATTGGGATCATGATGTTGAACAATTCTGCTGAATGCTGTAAGAAAATCAACATAGCAGAAACTTGTCTATAGAGTGTACCTGTAAGCTCAGGAGGAAAGACTAGAGTGACCTCACTCAGTGTCACTTGGAAGACGCATGGAGTCAGGGAAGCTGTGTTTCACAAGTGTCCAGTTCTGTTTTTTGTTTTTTTTGTTTTTGTCTTTGTTTTAATCAGCCTCATACTTTACAGCTCCAGTGGCCAGGAATTCTTCAGTGATTCGTCATTTCGTTTCTCGCAGCAGAGAATGTGTGGAACTGTTAGCAGCCCAGACGCAGGCTTCTTCCTTCTTTAGAGTGTTCTGCCTTCCACAGTAGGCTTCTGAAGGTCTCAGCAGGGCTGTCAGGACTGGCTTTGCTTACACCAGTGGCTTTCTCTACTCTACCTTTGCTCCATGTTTCTGTGGGCTCATTCATCTGATTGTGCAGTGGCCTGGTTCTTCCGGAGTTCTCTACCTGGTTGGCAGATGTTCACAGCTGGACAGTTGCTAAAGCCAGCTGTATACAAACAATGGTGGTGGCTCTCTGCTTGGTGGGATCCAAAGCACTGGGGGGATGAGGGCACCCTCTGTAGCGCTCCATAGAAGAGACAGAGCAGATCTGCCCTTCAAGAGGGACCTGTCTCAAACAGCGTGTGTGTGTGTGTGTGTGTGTGTGTGTGTGTGTGTGTGTGTGTGTGTGTGAGAGAGAGGGGGAGAACATCAAAAACACCAAGAAACCATGTTATGCTACAGGTTTATATAATGAGTGTGACTAGTGCTTTCTTTCAACAGATTTGAGAATGTGACAGAAGAGATCATGAGGGCAGATGACAGGGTGCTGAGGGCCAAAGTGACAGGGATGGGACAGCTGAGGACAAGCATTGGGAAAGCCACCCAGCTTTGCTTCGGTCTGCCCTAAAGTCAGTACTGACAAGGGCAGACACGGGCAGCCTATCACAGGCCACCAGAACACATCTGTTTACTAGGTCGGCTAGAACATAGGGAGATACCTAGTTGTCTCCAGTCTTCATGGTCATGGTCATGGCACAAAGGCTGTTCCTCACCTCATCAGCCATGCAGTGTACTCCAAGGTGTTGGCCCTGTCTGTGGGCTCCCCTTGGCCCCATTCACAATCAGGGTCTTTGGGATGAAGCAGGAGCTCAGGCCTGGGACAAGTGGTCCATCATGATTTTCTGGCCATGGTTATTGGTTCAGGGTTTGAAGCAAGAATGACATTTGTCAATGACACTTTTGTTGGGAGTCATAGAGCTTAGACTATCAAGACTTCAAATAAGTCCCTATAGGACAGACACAGCAGAAAGTTGGGGGAAAAAAACCATCAAGTCCTGATAATGTTCTCTGCACCCTGAATGAAATGGACCCTGAAGCCCATAGGACCATGGGACTTTCAGTAATTTTTTCTTAAATAATTTAGGTTGGAACACCTGTTGCTTGCTATAAGGCTGCTCTGACCTCAGAGGCTTTGTGCCGGACAAAATGGTGGCACTGGTAGAAGCTGCAGGATAGTGAGTCCCTCCAAGGGAGGGCTTTCAGTGGAGCTGTCTGAAGGCTAGACAAGCTCTCTCAAAGGGGATAGCCTTTCCCATCCCAGGACAGACAGTCTTCACAGAATGTCTGATGACAAGATATAGCATTCATTCAGGCATCAAATGAGGAATGGGGTGGACCAGGATGCTCTTTAAAGCTCTGTCCCCCTTTATTTAAAATAGACTCGGTTTTTCCCTCACACAATCTATTTTGATTCTGGGTTTGCCTTCCTCCATTCCTCCCAGTCTCTTCCCCACTTCCTTCCCATTTGGATCCACTCTCTTTCTGTCTCTCATTAGCAACCAGTCTACTAAGAGATAATGATAAAATGAAATACAACGTGAGAAAACAAAAGCTAACACATCAGGGTTGTACAAAACAAAGAGCAGGAAAATAGCCCAAGGGAAGGGACAAGAAACAGGGGCCTACTAGGTTGCACACTCTGGTATCCCATCAACACACTAAACTGGAAGCCACAATTTATATCCAGAGGACCTGAGCAGGCCAGTGCTGGTCCTGGGCATGCTGCCCGAGTCTCTGAGTTCAAACAAGCTTTGGTCAGGTTCAATTAGATGCTTTGTTTTCTTGGTGTCCTCCAACCCCTCTGTCTTTTACATTCCTTTTTGTTCCTTCTTCCCCAGGGTTCCCTGAGCCCTTAGGAGAAGGATTTGATGCTACATCCTGTTTAGGGCTGGGTGTCCCAAGGTCTTGCTCTCAGCTCTCAGTCTGGCTGTGGGTCTTTCCTTTTGTTCTGCTGAAGGAGGCCGCTTCTCTAATGATGGCTGAGCAAGGCACTGTATCAGCTAGCAGAATGCTATCAGTGATCATTTCATTGTTACATCTTTCTCGTCACCCCCGCCACTTTCTTTATAAGAGAACAGTAGTAGTATTTGGTTTTACCCTAGGTCCCTGAGCTATCAAGTCTTTGGTTCTTGGACACCCAAACAGTGTCAGGTGTGGGTTCCATCTCATAGAGTGGGCCTTAAGTCTAATCAGACATTGGTTGGCTGCTCCCACAAGCTTGTGCCACCATTGCCCTAGCAGATCTTGCAGGCAGGACACCATTGTGGATCCAAGGGCTTGTGGCAGACTTCTCTTTTGGTTCAAAGTCAATTAATTCTTAATGACTCTAACAAGGAAGTCACACGCCCTTTCAGATTCTCTCTCCAGGTAACTCTCTTACAAATAAGAAATGAAAGCCCTAAGTTCACCACGACATAGCGATGGCTCACGCCTAAAAGTCTAGCATTGGAAGGCAGAGGCAGGAAGGTCAGAAGTTCAAGGCCAGTGTAAGCTACATGGAGAATTCAAGGTCAGTGCCTCAAACAGACAACACATAGAAACATAAATATAAGATTCACAATTATTGTCTCTGCTACAGACCCTGGGGAGTAGGACTGCCACAAGGAGGTCCCCACCACCCACCTAACCTTGTTTCGCTTCTCTGTGTGATGGGTGGAGCCCCTCTTCTCTAGGTGAGAAGTGGATTATGAATCCCCGCATCCAGCACCCCAATTTGCACAGCTGCCTCGTTGAGGCTTACAGTTAAGTGATGTCCCAACATGCACTCTTGTGACACTCCACCCAGAACACCACTACCCGGCAGCCTCCGCTGTCGGCCCCCAGGCTTCACCATGGGTTCCTAATACTACTTTGCCAAGCTGTGGAGAGAGAGGTGTCTTCATAGTAACTGCTGGGCCTAAGTCATGGAGGACAGAGCCTCTTCCTCCTCCTTCTACATCTCCCTGACCTCCCTGAATGTGATGTCCTACGTGCCTGACATCTATACCGTCCCTTGTTCACTCAGTAATGCTCACCAAGCACCACGTCACATCATAGCATACCACAGACAAAGTGGAAACTGCCTCTGTATCTTCAGTTGCTGGGATGGTGTCCCTTCCACACAGCCTGGATCCTCCCTCCCTGAGGAGCCCGGGCTCAGCTGTCTAAGGTCTGGCATGGGCCATTGGCAGCAGGGTCCTTCTTCCCAAGGCCTGCTCTCTTCCTACTCCTACTTGGGTCCAAGTCAGAAATCTAGATCGCCAGGACCAGGAGCCAACTTCCAATTCATCTCTGCTCACAGAATCTTGTGAGGTCTTTCCTAAAATCCAAGGAAGGACCAAGTTCCACAGAGACAATCCTACAAGTATGATTAATAACTTCTACAGGCAATGCCAAGACCAAGCTGGTCCCAGGCTTGTGGTCGACACCCCCAGGCCACCATTTATTTATATTTGAATTTTTGGGTGAGTGCTGAGGTCCCTGCTTCTCCTTGTTTCCTAATGACAGCCTACCATGGGCAGACAGGGATGCTTAGAGAGGTGCTGTTCACATCCACAGCACAGCAGCCCAAAGCCACTGATGGTGTTGGGAGGATGATGGAGGAAAGGAGAGATGGGGTCCCCAGATACTTCACAGGAATGGTGGCATACGGGGTGGGGGGTGCCCTTACTCTGTGTCAGGGTTTCTGTATGCCAATCTAGCACCTTCTGAGAGAAAGCAAAGATTGTGAGCAATCTCCTGGGAACTTTCAAGAATCAGGGATTGGGAAAGAAAGAATCTGAGGTTGGTAGGTGGAAGGGGACAGAAAGCAGGAAGAAAGAAGCGCTCTCTGGCGTGGCCAGAGGATGCCAGGGCTATCCTGAGTGCGAGAGTATCCCCAAAGCGCCCATCTACTTCATGCCCACGTGCGGGCGTGTGAAGAAAGAGAAGAGAGCCAGAGCAAGAGTCGCCGGCTGGAGAGGAGGCGCGCAGCGACCGCCGGCTGAGCGTGCAGCCGGGCGCAGAGCCCAGGGGCCGCCCAGTAGTCGGGAAGCGGTGCAGCGCGCCGGGAGGGAGGTGGCGGCGACGACAGCGGGGCTTCCCCAGGCTTTCCCTCCTGGGTCCTGAGCGCCGGGCGCGAGCCCAGGACACAGAAGCAGCACTGCTTGCAAGTGAGCAGGGAGTTCCTGACGCGCCCCTGACCGGAGTGATCGGGAGTGGGACCCGAGGAGGCTGGTGCGGTGTCTGGGTGTCCGGGAGCCCAGAGCAGGAGGCTGGGACTCAACCCTTCCCGCCGCCCCCACCCCACGCCCGCCTCCCGCCCCCGCCCGCGGCCTGCAGCGCGCCTCCCTCACCGCCCAGGCTCCGGAGAGCCGCTCCGGCCGAGTCGTGGGAGCCACGGACAGCGCCAGCTGCCGCTGCGGGAGCTACTCTGGCTGCACCATGCGGGAACTGGCCATTGAGATCGGGGTGCGAGCCCTGCTCTTCGGGGTCTTCGTGTAAGTAGTGGTGCACCGCGGGCGGGGACCTAAAGACTCAGCCTCTAGGAGCCCCAACTTTGTTTGCGCTGCTGTGTCTCTCCGGGGCCTGGGTTTGAGGTTCCCTCCTTGGTTGGTACGGGGATGTTTCCTGAGGGACCAAAAGAACCCCTCTCCTCCTTTTCTCGGAACCCTTAATGCACAGTAATCCTAGCATGCCCGGGACTGGAACCTGCTTCCCTAGTAGCTCCTAGTCTGGAAGCAAGTCCAGCGGCCCTAGCTCCAGTGCTCCAAGTCTGAACCTTTCACCAACCCTGCACACCTGTCCCTGAAATTTGGGCAGCTCCTTAAGACCAGGACACGCAGCCTGGCTGATGCCCTAGGGAAGTTTTTCTCTTCTGATCTTTTGAAGCTGATGATGACAGTTTTTGCTCTTGGCTCCATCTCCTGCCACCCCATGCTGTGCCTGGGCAGCCAGGGTCAGCCTAGGTCTCCTTGTATGTCTCTGGCTCCTGAACTGACATCCCTACAGAGCATCAAATAGGTGTCTGCGTTACTTCTCTGGCTGGAAAACTGTTGCCATGGCGGGTTGGGCAGGTCAGGAGCTGCAGCAGCCTGCGGGGCTGGGAACACTAGGAGCTCCTTTTACATGGGGGGGGGGCGGCAGAAGCCCTTTGGGGACAGCCCTGAAATGTTCAGGTGGCACCAAGGAATAGTCATTTCCGATAAAAAGGAGGGAGCCGGGTGCCGTTCCTTCAGAGATGTTTGTGCCTCTCACTGGCTGTAAGGCCTGCCACGGGGAGCTCTCTAGTCTCTCTAGTCTCTCTAGTCCAAACCCACCTAGTAGGCAGCCTTAAGTGCCTATTACCAAGTCTGACAGGTCTGCACTTTTACCATCAGTAGTAGGTCTGGTTTTCTCTTTCCCAACCATGGCTGGCTGACACATTTTAAATATTAAAGTTGCACAGACTTTCTTGATTTGGTGGAGTCTTGGTGTGTGTGTGTGTGTGTGTGTGTGTGTGTGTGTGAGAGAGAGAGATCAAGGCAATCAGTAAGCCCCCCTCCAACATGGCAGTTAGGCAGGTGAGTAGTATCAAAGACTGCTTCTGCACCTTGGGGTATATACATGAAAAGTATGTTTCTATTTATTTATTTATTTATTTATTTATTTATTTATTTAGTGTGTGTGTTTGTGTGCGCAAGCACATGCGTGCGTGCACACACATGTGCACGTGCGAGTGTGCCATGTGTTTAAATTAGGGATTAAATTCATCCTGAGGATTCATTCATACCATCAGAAAAGACTGGGAGCTCCCCAGATGTGGGTCACCCCTCCCCCTTCTGACTGAACACTAGTGTTATTCACTGTGCACAGGGAGAAAGAACTTCAGTTGGATTTTGATGCATTTGAAAAGAATCAAGCCCTTTCCCCTTCACTCACTCTGGCTTTCAACCTTTGGAGTAAATGTTCCAAGGAGTGGGTGCTGGGTGACTGCATGTGGGCAGTTCTGGGTTGGCAGATAGGTTAAAACCTTCTTCAATGATTAGCTGTTAAAAATGATAGACTGGTGGTTAGTGCATGGTAGAACCTAATATTTGTTGGAGGAACATCTGTGAAAAAATAATGCAAAAATTATAACATGAGATAGGCTTGTGGGTTCTCTGCTTTAATTGCTTCCAGGAATATTTATTTTAAAAGGGTTTAGGAAACCACATGTGAAATATTTATATTCCTTTCAAACATCCTCCCAAACACTTATGAAGTGTTTACAAATATACAGTGGCTCGTGTACTGAGGTAGAAAACTTGGTACATGTTGTTTATGCGTGTCTGGCTTCTTCTAAGGACGTTATGTAAAAAATGAAACAAACAAACAAACAAAAAAACCAACCAACCAATCAACAACAACAACAAAAATCCCATCTCTTTTCAGTCTGTACCCCAAAGTCCCCTCCTGTGTTATTTAGTGGGGGATCTGCATCGCCTGCCACCACAGGACACATATGGGCACTGATTGCATTTTGGCATGATTCTTGAGCTTCATGTGAAATTGCAAACATTATCTATAAAGACCAGATTGGCACTGAAGACAAGCTGGGGTTGGTAGTTTGGGCAGATAATAGCTTCTGGGAGAGCCTAGGAGGAGCGGGACACAGATGACCCCTTGTTTCCTCTGATAAGCTTCTGGCGCCTTGGCAGAGGCTAGCTTTGGCGAGGAAGTTCACTTCTCCCCCTTGGCGGCACTGCGGTGAGGAGGGGACCAAGTGAAGGCTCACTGCCGTGAAGACAGTGGTCTCTGCAGCCCTGGGACATCGGGGAGGTCTGTCCAGGCAAGTCGAATCTGGTTTGCCTGCTACAACGACCAGTGCAGACCATGCAGTCATCACTCATCACCAGTGTCAGAACCTGGCACGTCTGCCCTACCTCCCAGAACCAGAAGCTAGTTTTAGACCAGAGAGAGAATCCCCCCTTTGTGTTAGCTTATGCTCTAGAGTGGTGGTTCTCAACCTTCTTAATGCTGCAACCCGTTAATACAGTTCCTTGTGTTGTGACCCCCAACCATAAAATGTTTCTTTGCTACCTCATGACTGTGATTTGCTGCTGTTATGATTTGAATTGTAGCCTACAGATATGCCGAATATCTGATATGCGACCCCTTTGCAAAGGTCATTTGATTCCCCCAAAGGGGTCATGACCCACAGGTTGAAAAGTGACCCGCAGGTTGAGAACTGCTGTTCTAGAGAATCTTCTCCTGGAGATGTGCTTGCTCTCTGATCACCTTTCCTGCCCGGAAGTAGGCACGTCCTCTCAGCTGATCCACAAACTATTCCCTGTAGACTTTAAGTGAGGTCTAAAGAGATGGGCCCTGGATTCATGGACATGTAAGCTCTCTCTTGCCAACTCTTGAGGAAAAACCCTTTGTCCGGAAGTCTGGTTTGATACCCAGGATTTGTGCATTTAGACTCAGAGAACATTCTGCAGACAATTTCACTCTCGGTGCCTCTGGAGCAGCCCTGCTTCAGAACTTTAACAAGGAAACAACAATGACAAACAAAGAGCAACAGTGACCAGTGACTGCTGTGGCTGTGTGTGTGCCGAGGGGAAGGTGTTTACCAGAACTCCTTGTTAGGGAACATAAGAGGGCCACGTGCAACTTAGAGGCTACAGTTAGTGTGCTCTGGTGCTTGTGAGCGTCAAGGACCCTACTGGCCTTATCTGAGGATTGGGACAAGCTGCACCAAAGATATGAGAGAATCAGCAAGTGTTTCTACAAATGCCAGCAAGATCTGGACTTTACTCAGCAGCTCTGAGCTCCTGGTCACCAGCCCTGGTTACCAGGTTTGCTAGTACTGGCCTTCCAGTGACTTTGACTATTATTGCCAAGATGGGACCTTCCATTTGTTGAGGGAATGCTGCATGTGAGGTAGTGATGAAGACTATCACATCTTGGGGATGGAGAGAGATGGCTTGGGGTTTACAAGTACTTACTGCTTTTGCAGAAGACCCAAATTCAGTGCCCAAGACCCACATTGGACTTCTGGCAAACACCTTCATGTCTAACTCCAGGTGATATAATACCTTTTTCATATGCCTGATGGCACCGGAACTCCCACAAGTACATATCATACACCAGTGTACACGTCATACATGATATTTGTAGGACTCCAGCCTGGGCTGGTTGTGGAAGCTTGTGCAAAATACTCAGTTTACTGCAAAGGAGGAATGATTGACCCGGGGAGGGACGAGAAAGTGGGAATAGATGCCAGGGAATGATGCCCAGAGATGACTGCTCACCTAAGCATCCGGTGCCAGGTGTGCGAGGGAGGCCTGGGCTCAAGGACGTTCCTGCAGAGTAACGGCCTGGCAGCCTAGCGGCACAATTTGGATGGGGAGCAGCTCGCCAGGTGTGGCTGTGGACTGTGGGTTTCATGGACAAGGTGGGGTGTTTTCTGATAGGAAATGAGCTTAGGATAAGAATGTAGGGAGGCCCTTTAGGGGTGTGTGTGTGTGTGTGTGTGTGTGTGTGTGTGTGTGTGTGTGTGTGTGTGTGTAGACCAGAGGTCAACCTTAGGTTTTATTAGTCAGACACTGTTCACTTTTCTGTTTGTTTGTTTGTTTGTTTCTTTCTTTCTTTCTTTCTCTCTTCTTCCTTTCTTTCTTTCACTGTGTCTCTTACTGGCCCAGAACTTTCCAAGGCTAGGCTAGATAGCCAGTGAGTTTCAGGGATACACCGGTCTCCACCTTTCCACTGGGGGATTAGTCATGTGCCTCTATGCCCAGCTTTTGTTTGTTTGTTTGTTTGTTTGTTTGTGTATCGTAGATTCCGGGGATCCATCTCAGAACCTCGCACTTGCAAGGCAGACAAACACCTTCCAGGCAGTGCCATCTCAGCAGCCTGGCTCCAAAGGTTTGAAATAAAGAGCCAACTGCTCAGGTATTTGCCCAGTGGTGTTAAAGGACCACGCCATTGGTCACACGAGTTTTGTTCACTTCCACGGGCAACAGTGTGTGGCTCTGCTTCACTGCAGAGCCGTGAAGTGTGTGGGTACCTTCTTGTTTGCTCTTGTGCTGCGGTCGGTCATCTCCGAGCTTGCCTGCTGTTGCATTGTCAATTGCTGTCCTCTAAGGTTTAGGACACATCCCCATCTTCTTTCCTTTCCCCTTTGCTTCTGCTATGACCTTGCCCTTTGACCTGACTTCCCGTGGAGATTCCTTGGAAATCTGGGTGTGCTGCTTCACTGCAGAGCGAAGCTACTTTCCAGGGTATCTGTTGACCACCTGTGTCAGAGTTACCCACAGTCCAGGTTGGCTCTTCACAACCTACAGACTGACATAAAAGAAGTGCTGGCGTCTGCATTTTGAGCAGACATTCTTTCCATCCACTGGGCTTTAGAAACGTCTAACAAGTAAGTGGGTCTCCTCTGCTTTTCTCCTTCTTGGCCATGTGAAAAAAAAAAACTGTCCTCCTTGGCCCTGCTAAGGGACTAAATGAGGTCAGGCAAGGAGCCCTACCCCATGGAGCACTTGGTAGAGGCAGCAAAAACTTCCTTATGGGAAAGCATGGAGCCGTATGCCAACATATGTTGCTTTGAGGTAGGGACAGCTGCCATGGAGGCTCAAGATATTGCAAGTGGACTCTAGGACTAAGGTAGCTCTCTGAGACCTGAGATGCAGGGATGGGCATGGGCGAGCTACTGCAGCATTAGTCTGTTCTGGGATAGCATGCCTGTTTTAGTCGTGTTGGCATTTATAATAAGTTTCAAACAATATATTGGAGGCAAAGTGGTATAACAAGACCATGGCCTTTGGAGCTATATGGGTTCAAGTTTGAATTTTTGCTCTGTCACTAATTAGCAAATTGCTTTGGATCTCTGCACCTCAGTTACTTTATATGGGAAGTGGAGATAATCGTTCACTGGATTTGATTAGTGTCGGTGCTTTTAGCACCTACAGTAGATGCAACTGTCTTCACCTCTCCCCATTCTCATTAATCCTTATTATATATGTGTAGTGTCTGAAATGGCGCTGTAGTGGAGCTGTCATGACTGTGGTCCTTAGCCTTAGATTGCCTGACTTTCTATCCTGATTTTGCCCCTTATAAGCTGGGTGAATCTTTGGGGAAATTATTCATCCTGCTTAAAGCTCTGCGTTCCCATCCATTTAATAAAAAGATGGAGCTATTTTCATGAGCATCAGGGTTGTGCTTATTAAGTGAGATAGTGCTTAGTCCAAGGTAGCTGTTCAAAAAGAGCTAATGCCTTTATTGTCCCTTATTAAAACGAATCCATAATGTGAAGAGATAGCTAATAGTATTTTTATTGTAAATTATTTAGTATGGGGTTTCTAGCAAAGGATAAAGTCCTTTAAGTCTGTTTCAAGGGATTCCTTTGAGCCTACCCAGAGTGTCAGCTTGCCCTAAGCTCGGCCAGCTTCTCCAGCTTGCTCAGGAGTCTTGCTCTCTGATGGGGCTGAGAGCTCAGTTCAGTGGCTTCTTAATGGGGGCTTAACCTATGGATCCTTCCTAATAGCAGTCCTAAGACAGTGGATCAAAATGTCACCAGGACAACTGTGTCAGATAATGTGTAAGAGAGAACAGTTTGTCCCTATTACCTTCAGAGTCACTGAGTTCAGCAGCTTAGACCCATACCTGGGACCTTTCTCCATCAAACACCCTCTCAGTCTTCAGCTCTGCATGTGAGAGTAAGTGTCCCTGGGAATGCACCCTCCCAATTGGCTGGCGCATAGTGCTTCTGTTTGGAATATTATTGGCCACCGTAAAATGAGATGGCTGTGCCCAGAATTCTCAGACTCGATGCTGGTTTCCCACCGGGAGATGGCAAAAGCGATCATCGGTTTCAGAACTGATGGATACGGTTATGTCAGTTAGTTATTAAGATGGTACCTTTTATGAGTCACACAAGGCTTATAAAAGCTTGGCACTTCTATTTTTCCGGGATAGTGCCTGTAAATATAAAAAATTATCTGTGTAATATTGCTTCTTTAAAAGCATTCGCCTTGTTGCTATGTGTGGAAGGGCCTCAAACCCTGCTTGCCTGCAGCTCCTCTTATTCAGCCCAAACACGGTTGGGTTAGGGAACTTTGAGCTGCTGGGGACAAGAGGACGCTGCAGGTAGCTGCCACAGGGAAGCCTGGAGGCAGCTTCATCACAAGCATCCCTATAAGTGCTGGAGGCCGGTGTTACCCTGCTTCTACTGATAACGATGCACAGAAGGCAGCCTCAGACTTGGTAGGGGCATTTAGGTCGGTTCCCAGAAAGCTGGCACTCTGCTGGTCAATGTTGATTGCTTTTTTTCTGCCTTGCCAGAGGGTTTTAAAGATATGTTTCCATTGAAATGGGAGTTTAAGCCATGTGAAATAGTTGGTATTTGACTCTTTTGACCTACAAAACTGGAAGTTTCTTTTAGCGCAATCCCAAAATAACATCTACAAAGGAAAGTGTCCTATTCATAAGTGTGCAGCTGCCCACAGCAGCCCCCACCCCCACCTGCCAAGCCTACTTCCATGCCTGCCCTGATTTCTCTAACACAGGTTTTTGACTCAACATGAATGGACTCACAGTGTGTGTGCACTTCCGTCTGACTTTTGTCTCGACGTGTGACAACCCATTCCACATTGTCGTGATCACTTGTTGGTTCTCGCCGCCACAGAGCAATCTGTGTATGACTGAAAGCTTGCCTAGTTACTCATGTTGCCTATTATTAATAGTTTTGACAAATAAGTATAACACTGTTGTGATTTTTTTATGAACCCATTTGTAAGTAAGGAGAGCTATACTTTGGGTGAATGCGTTGGTTTTTAAGAAAGCGTTTGGCTTCTCTTTGTCCAAAAGGAACTCTGAAAGTAAAAAAACAATTTGTATTCCACATTACTTTTCCTCAGTGTTGCCCAGAGAGGCCTAAAGCAACATCCCACCCTGTAGATGGGTGGGCATCATGACACATGACACGGGATCACACAGTTAAATCCTGTCTCTGTTAGGGATAAAGATGTGATCTTACTCATGAGGAGTACTGTAAATGCGAGTTGCTGTAAGGTGTGATGGACTCCCAGGACAGCAAATGATTAGTGTACAAGATCATCTCTTCATCCCCCTGTTGTGTGACAAAATTTTTCCTGGTGAGATTCAGCACATACCTACTAACCCCAGATAGTGAGACCACAACAGACCAAAGTACAGATATCACCAAAATCCATCTTGGTGAACTAATGAGTTCTGTTGTGGTTACTTACAGGAACATGGTTGAAAGGCGACTTACAGACACAGAAATGTCTCAATGACAGCTGCATCACCAAAGCCTACCCTAGCAAGTGTGACAGCTCACCCAAGCTAGGAACCTGGAGCACACTGCACACCCTTTACGCAGCTCAACGGGCTGGAGTATGTCCTCTCTAGGTGGCTCAGTTGATCTAAACCTCTTTCAGTCAGCTTCTTGGAGGCAGACAGTGGTTTCAGGCTTTTTTTTTTTTTTTGCCTCATAATCTTGTATTGCAGCTTATCCTCCTCATCTAAGAGGGACTTTCAGCTTTTATTGCTTACTCTGACAGGGAGGAGCCTAGCGAATTTGGTCAACTTCAGGGACTTCCTGATACTCTTTTGAGTTGTTCACCTTCCTGTTTGATGCACTTCCTCTTCCTATAATATGGAATGTTTCAATCTTGGAGCGGACTGTTACACAACACCCCCACATCCCATCTTTCCTGTGATTGAGGTGTGATATAAGCCAGTGAAAGATGCCCAGTACCCCAGTGTGATAATAATAGGAAGGGTGCAGCTCTCAGGACCACAGGATGGATCTGATTTATAGATCTGCAGGGTATTCTATAACAGGCAACATTCATGTTAATTATTACTAGTTAGAAAGCTTAGGGATTTAAGGAGTCACAGAGAACAATGCTGGTATGTATTTACATGTAGGTAACTTTTAACTGACCTAATGCTGTAGTTGGCAGTTGGCAGCTATAGGAAGGGAGGGTGATGACCATGTGTTAGATGACTGAATTTTTGTAACCACTCAGGCAGGAAGTGATATTCTCATTTTACAGAGTCAAGAGCTCAATGCCTATCATATTCAGAGAGCTCTTACCAGTCAATAAGAAAAGAGAAGTACCCCTCAATAGAAAAATGGGCAAGGGCTACGAAGAGAGATCTGATGAAAACAGAAAGCATGTCTACCTTTCAGCATGCGACTTCTGCAGCAATACAAGATATGTGTCTGGAAACAGCAAGGTGACGGTCCATGCAGGTGAGCACAGCTTTGTAGGAGCCACCTGGTAGGACACATGAGCCGCTGTTAAGCTTAGTTATTCTAGGTAACTATCCCTTGACTTGGAAGTCACCTGACAACTGTTATTAAGTGATAAGACAGACAAGAGCAGTGTGCATGGTGTTTTCATGTGGTGATGTAATACGTTCAATCCGTTCTCATAGCTATGATAAAATCCCCATAAAGACTACCCCCAAAAACACCTTAATGGTGTTTTCTTTGGGCGGGGGTCAGGTGGGGTTTGCTAATAGGATTAGATAATATAGATTTGGTGTTTTGTTCTTCATGCTACTCATAATTCATTTTATAGCAAAAATTTATGAGTTTTATGTATGACCAATAATCAATATGGATGTTTCCCGTTACAGAACAGGCGCGTGCACACACATGCACGCACACACACACACACACACACATGCACGCACACACACACACAGAGAGAGAGAGAGAAAGAGAGAGAGAGAGAGAGAGAGAGAGAGAGAGAGAGAGAGATCTGAATGTGACACTAGTGTTTCTTTTGTGATTGCTATAGGATAATTTGAAGCAGAAGTGTGCCTCACATCCATCTTTTTTGCAGTTTACATCATGTTAAACACTTTAAAAAACTGAAAGACTAACATCCCAATTACAATTTATGGGATGTTTTGGTCAGTGTTCTATTGCTGGGAAGAGACACCATGGCCAAGGCCACTTTTTTTTTTTAATTAAAAAAAAAAAACCATTTAATTTGGGCTCGCTTACAGGTTAGAGGTTTAGCCCATTATCAGCATGGCAGGAAGCATGGTAGCATCCAGGCAGATACAGTGCTAGAGAAGTAGCTGAGATTTCTATATCTGGATTCATAGGTAGCCAGGAGGGAGAGGGGGCTACTGAGCCTGGCTTGGGCCTTAAAGCCCATCCCCAGTGACATACTTCCTCCAAAAAGGCCACACTTCCTAATCCTTTCAAATAGTGTCACTCCCTGTGAGCCTATGGGGCCATTTTTATTCAAATTACCACATCTACTCACTGGCCCTATAGGCTTATTGCCATATCATAATGCAAATTACATTTACTCCACCTTCAACAGTCCCTGTAATGTATCACAGCCTTAACACTGTTTAAAAGTTCAAAATTCAAAGTCTCTTCTGAGACTCAAGGCAGCCTCGTAACTGTCACCCCCTATAGAATTAAAATAAAAAGTCAGATTGCATACTTCTAGTATAAAATCGCACAGAATGTACACTCTGAAGTTAAGCATAGTGAGGAAACGCTAGACCAAAACAAGCAGGGCTAACTTCAGACTTTGCTTCTCCATGTCTGATGTCAATGAAGTCCTCAGATCTCCAACTCTCAGATCTCTTTGTTACTGACGTGCACTTTTTTCTCTTGGGTTGGTTCTATACCCAGCCTGCAGCTTACCATGGCGTTACCTTTTCCTGCCGCTCTAGCATCTCTGAGATCTTGGTGTCTCCACAATGAAGTGTAGGCTCCCCCTTCACAACTTCATGCATCAACCTCTCTGGGATTCCATGAGGAGACACCCTTGACACATGCCAGGCCTCATTGGCTTTCCTTAGCTACTTAGCTTTGGAGGGAGAGTCCATAACCCTTTCCTTATATCCTGAACTCTAAAGGCAGAACCATATGGCCCAAGCTGCCAAGTTCTGCTGCTTGCTGGGGCTGGAATCTGCCCTCCGAGTTTCATTACATTGGTATCAGCTTCCTGTTACTGATGGCTTCCTTCCCTGCTTAAGCTTGCCTTTAATTCCTCTCTCTAAGTTGGAAGTTGAGCTGAGTGGGGGTCACCCACCCTTGCCTTGAGGTCACCACTCTCATTATTCCATTTAGCATCCAGTTATTCTTTAAATATTTTATCTCCTTGAGCACTGGGCTTAGTTCCACTACATTTTCTGATGCTTCTTTTTTCCCTTCAAACTGTACATTTTGTAATTTTCCTTGTTCAGATTTCTTCTTTTCATTATAGATCTGCATAAGAATGGCCACTAATAACAGCAGGACAGAGTCAATACTAGGGTGTCTAGAAATCTCCTTTGCCAAAGCTGTTAATCCCTAACTCTTCAATCTAGCCATAGGCAGTTATTTTTTTTGGGGGGCAAGGGCAGAAAACAGTCACCTTCTCCATGAAAATACCACAAGAACACAAAATATCTCTGGGTTACTTACTAATATTCTTCTTTTAAACTTCATGAGCTAGGTCATCATAATTAATCCACATTACTCTCAGCACTGGTGTCTTTTAGGCTCTTTCTAAGATGACCCCTAAAGCCCTGCTTGAAATGTTCAACTGCTTTCCTAATCCAAAGTCCCATAGTCCACAATGTGCCAACAAGAAGCATGGTCAGGCCTGCAACAGCAATTCCCTACTCTCTGGTACCAACTCTGGTCTTGGTCAGCATTCTATTGCTGGGATGAGACACCATGGTCAAGGCCACTCTTATAAAGAAATCATTCAATTTGGGTTCACTTACAGGTTCAGAGGTTTAGTCCATTATCATCATGGCAGGAAGCATGGTAGCATGCAGACAGATATGGTGCTGGAGAAGTAATGGAGAGCTCTACATCTGGATCCACAGGTAGCCAGAAGAGAAAGAGCCATTGGGTTGAGCTTGGGCTTTTGCAACCTCAAAGACCACCCCCCAGTGACAGTTCCTCCAACAAGGCCATTCCTACTCTAACAAGGCCGCACTGCCTAATCCTTTCAAATAGTGCCAGTCAATAGGAGCCTGAGGGGCATTTTTATTCACATCACCACAAGGAACAATAGAGGCTGTAAGTGGAGTTAGAGGTGGCCATAGCCTTCTTTGAAGAGTAGTGTGGTAGCTTGGCCACAGAATTAGGACTTCCCCTTGACTTAGAGTTCTGGGTGATGGAAGTGAAATATCGAGGCACCAAAGTAAAAGGTGTAAAAATCCTCACCTGTGATGGCTTTCATTGCTATGTCCCCTACATCTCCAAGGAAGTATGGATGCTAAATAAAATGACACAGACCCAAACTCAAATGGTCCACTTCGAAGATGGCCTGAAATTAAGAGCATGGAGAAGCCAGTGTTACTATTAACAGGCTTGCTTTGGAAATATAAAATAATGAGGTAAAATTTTATGATACATGCGATAGAAACACTGCATGAGGTTATCTCAGAGTCATAGCTGTTAGGACTGTGTCTGATGTGACAAATGCTAGAAAGGATCACAAGGTGGATCTGTCAGGAGCATTTCCTCCCAAAGAAAGACGAACACTCCTGAATCTCTTCATCTGCCATTACCAGAACTACTCCCTTCACTTTTCAAATGTAAACATCTTAATATATGCTTTTATAACAACAAACAACAACAACAACAACAACACACACACACACACACACACACACACACACACACACACACACACACAGAGTGAAGTATGCCTGTAATTCCAGTAACTTAAGAGGCTGAGGCCGGAGGATTGCCATGAATGTATAGCCTGCTTTGGTGACATAGTTACCAGCCTGGACTAGAGAGAGACCCTTCTCAGCAACACTGTCAGCCCCAGGCAGCCCCACAAATGTTATCTTCTCTGCACAGGTGACTTTTTTCCCTATATTTTTTGTCTTGAAGATGTTTTCTAGCTGTGTAAATTATGCTTGATTCTTTTTACTGTCTGTACGGATCCCCCATTTATTAATATAGGAATAGAATTTTAGAATACTTTCATGTTTCCTATGACAAATAGCATTGCAATATAGCTGCCTAAGAAGCTTTTACAGCAGACTTTTCAGGATCAAAGCCCTCATGTATTTTATACTTATCTGTATATTGACAAACTGTCCATTCAAAATGGTCTAATATACATCATCATCATCATTATCACCATCACCACCACCACCACCACCCACCACCACCACCACCATCATCATCACCATCACCACCACCACCACCACCACCACCACCACCACCACCACCACCACCACCACCACCACCACCACCACCACCATCATCATCATCATAGGGCAACTAGTCCCTTGGAGTTGGAGTAAAAGCCATTGTGAGCTGCCCATCTTACCATCTTATACAAGGAACTGAAGGATCCTCTGTAAGAGTCAAAGCACTCTTAAACTCTTAACCATCTCCGGTCCCTATGCACGATGTGAATGTCTGATGTCTGGGAGGGAAAGCAGCCTTTGCTTTTCATTTCTCTGTGATCCGTTGAGCATCTTCTCACCTGCACACATCTTGTCTTCTGTAGAAGCTCATGTTTCTCTGGGAACTCCAGATTGCTCTTCTTGACGTGCAGGGCATGCTCTGTGCTTTGTGGATGCTGTGGTGTGAATGTGAAATGCTCCCCACCTGTCATGTGACTGAACACTTGGCCCCCAGTTGGTGGCACTGATGTGGGAGGATATGGAACCTTCAGGTAGTGAGTGGTTCCTAGCTGGAGGAAGTGACTCTCATCTTGGCATGGTGGAGGGAACAGGCGTTGAAGTTTCTAGCCTGTCTTTTCTCTGCTTCTTGGTCATGGAGCCATGAGCATGCAGCTGCTACACACTCCTCCCACCACAGAGCTGTCTGTCACCATGATTTCCTAGCATGGTGAGTTATACTCCCCCAAACCACAAATCAAAACAAACCTTGGCTCTCTCAAATTGTTTCTTGTCAGATATTTTGTCAGAGCAATGAGAGAGGTATCCAGGATGATATATATATTAAACTTTCATGCGATGCAGATGTTGTCTATACCTCTGTGATTTGCTTTGAAGTTTCTTTGTGATTTCTATTATTGCATATGAGTTTGGATTTTGTATGGGTCAATCTGCCCTTTTCCTCCTGAATAGTTTCCTTCTTATTTAGGAATCATTTCGTATCTAAAACAGAAATATTCTTTGTAGTGTCTAGTATTTTACAGTTGTTTACTATTCATTCTTCAGTGTATTGGTTACTTTTTTTAGCTGTGTGTATGTGTGTGTTTGTACATGTTTGTATATGTGTATAGGCACACAGGTGTTTATGCATGTTGAGGACACACATGGGAAGCCAGAGGTTTTATCTTACCGTAGTCGCTTTCCACCCTAGCTTTGGGGATTAGATCTCTCACTGTAACTCATCTAGAGATGGCAAGGAAGCCCCAGGGGTTCCTGCTGTCTGCGTCTCCTCAGCACTGGGATTACAAGTGTGCATTGTTGGCTTCTTATGTGGGTGCTGAGATGGGTTACATCCTCATGTTGCACAGCAAATGCTTTACCAACTGAGTCATTTTCCTGGTCCCTCCCTCTCCTGTCAGATGGTTTTTTTTTTTTTTTTGGTTATGAAGAGACTGGTTTTTCTCAGTGACATTTTTATCACAGGCAAAAATCATTTATCTGTGAGCTTGCAGTTGGATCCTATACAGATTTTTCTATTTACCTGCTGTGACTCAACTGACATTTTAATTACTGTAGGTTTTTTAAAACCTATTCTGATATCCATGTATATATGTGTGCATATCAAACACACATACACACACACACACACACACACCACCCACATATATATAGAAAGGGAAATACACATATAGAAAGAGAAGAGAAAGAGAGACTTACAGAGATAGAGAGAGACAGAGAAAGAGTATCATGAGGAAAATCTCTATCCTCATGGAAAGCAGAGTAGTACAACGGTTAGTGCTGTAACCTTTGGCTTCAGAATGTCAGACTCACAGTACTAATGTGTTATTAACTAACTGTGCAAACTTGGAAAAGATAACTTTCCCTTTCTGTGTATTGGTTATCTATAATTAATGTAGATGTAGTGATGGTGAAAAAATAGCTTCATTGTACTGAAATCAAGATGATAGCTTATTCCATAAATGTTATGATTATCATTTTCTGTGTGGCCATATATAATGAATTTTAAGAGTAAATATATGTGGCTTGAACATAATAAGCAGTTTGTTTGTTTGTTGGGTACAAAGTTCTAAATATACCAGTGCCACTTGGCTGGGCTATTCAAGCCCTTACAAACTCATTCTTCAGTGTACCCCTTTAATTGTGAAGGTGGGCTCTCTCTATCAGAAGAGGGTAATTAGGGCTTCTGGTTGTTTTCGTGTTGCTGTTGAGATAATTGTTGTTTTGTCTTACTGCTGCCAGCATTCCTCATGGCTGTTTTATAGCTTTACACTTCTCCCCTGCTGCGGTTTGAAGATGTTTCCAATGTTCCCAATAAATATGTGCTGGACACAGAGTCTCCAGGGTAACAGTATTGGGAGGTGGGGCTTGATGAGAGGTGCTGAGGTAGCAAAGCTTCACCCCTCACAGTATCTGTTAAAGAGCTTGAAGCTGCCAGTTCAATTCCTAGCTCGCATCTGCCCTCCCCATCCTGTCTTCCCTTTTCCAGGGAATGATGGAGCACAGTCCATATTGGATGGATGTGATGTGCAGGAACACTTCCGTTTTTATAAATTACCTAGTTCCCAGCATTATATTATAGAAACACCAAATGAGCCAGACATGCCCAAGCTCATGTACTTTGCTCTTAACTGAGTAGCTTATAATATTTTGTTACTGTTTCTTTTCTCCATAAGTGATTTATATGTTATAATTTCTATGTCAACATATTTCTAATTTTAGCGCCTGATGAATTTGACCTGATAAAACTAATACATTTTTACATTTGTAAAATGCCTTATTTTGAATTTTATTTAACATTATTGTATTTTGGCATTACCTTTCTTGAGACTAATGTCTATATGAAATAGGAAATATACTTTTCTCTCCTTTTAATTTCAAAATACCTTTGTTGTTCTCTTTTCATTCTTAAAAATGTTTTTTTATAAACATCATATGGATCTTTCTAAGTTTTATTCATCTGGATGGTCTCTGTCATTAATTAGAAATGCTAATTCATTTACAGTTAGTGCAATAATGTCTATTGCAGGTTTAAGTTGATTATCTGCATTTGGTTTTCATTTATTCCATCTATCTCTCTCCCCTCTTTCAGGTTTGTCAAATATTTGTTGATATTCTCCATTGTCTCCCTTATTTAATTTTAATTTATACTGCTCTAATGCATTTTAGTTGTTTCTCTAGAGACCAGGGTGTACCTTAGAAACTCAGCATCATCCGTAGGTCAGTCTCACATCATTACATATGCAATGAAGAAACCTATGACATTGTACACTCTTTTCTCCTTTCAGCCTTTGAAAATTATCCTAGATTTTGTTTTTAAATTATAAGTCCCATAAACATTCCAATAATTTCCCCCTTGAATTTTAAAACCTAATCTATTTGATTTTTTTTGTAAATATTTGCATTTTCCAAAGCTTTGATTTTCTTCTTTCAGATTTGATTTTCTGTGTGGGATTGTGTCTTTCATGCTGAGGAATTTCCTTTAATATTTTTGTAGTTTGCTGGAAATGAATTCTTCCGTCCTTTATTTTCTTGCCGTTGTCTTCATTTTGGTCTTACTTTTTAAAGCTCTTTTGGCAGCTACAGACTTCAAGGTTGTCAGTTTCTTTTAGCATCTTGAGGCTGTCTTTATGTCCTCTTGTGGGCTCCATTGTTCCCGCTGTCACTGCCCTGCTCCACATATACACGGTGTTACATTTGACAGTTTTAAGACTGTTTCTCTGCACTTTGTTTTCAAGCAGTTGGACTGTGATGTGCTTGAGTTCATCTCATTTGCATTTTGCTTTATGGGGTCAATGAGATTCTTCAAGCTAACCTTTGTTTAAATCAAGTGAATAGTCTAAAGATGGTGGCTCTTCCACCCCAGGTTCCTTGTGCTTCTTTCCTTCTGGTTCTGTAGTAAATAAACACTTTGTATCTTAAACTTTAGGTGCCCTGCTCTGTTTCATTCTTGACTTTCTTCCTCATGATTCAGTTTAAGGGGCTGTCCTTAGACCGACGGCTCTTCATTTTCACTAATGCCATATTCGACTGTGTCTATTCTGCTTCTGAGCTGGGTGATGAGTGCTTTATTGAAGAATCTCCTTTCAGTTCTAGTTTGTCTGAGTTTTTAAAATCTGGATGGTTTTTTAGCGTCTTAGTTTCTCTGTTGAGGTTTTCTATTCAGTTGTGCTCCTTTTTAAAAAACCATCTTTTAACATTTACAATAGACATCAAGACAATTTGTAGCTTTAATTTTTTTTCTCGTTATGGGTGAGATCTCTTTCCTCTCTTCTCAAACCTTCCATTTTGTTTTCCGTGTACAGGCATAGTGACTCACACGCTGCAGGGAGAGTGTTCTTCTCCCTGGGAGTGTTGGGTTGGTTCTCCTTTGCCCTTGATTTGCTGGTGACTCACCTTCACCCTCAGAGCCGGGAGTTCTAGGCTGTGTGAGTGTCGACGTTGCCTTTGAGCATGCGTTGTACCCTTTAATCCTGGGATAGGCTTTGTCCCCTGGTCTGCCTCGTTGGGATTTCAATGGAGTGTTTCATTTGGAGACATTTCAATTCAAGACTTACCCGGTAGCCCTGGTTAGCTGCCGAAGTCTCTGCTGGACTCCGCAGGCTCAGCTGTTCTTCCCTCTGGGATCCTTAGAACGTCCTGTTCATTGCAGCTTCTTATTCCCAATGATTGGTAGGAAGCTTTTATGCATAATTTTGGATCCCTTCTGTGGCTGACCTCCTTTACAGGGAAGTTTCTTTATTATATTAGTCGTTATTTCATCTCTGTGCACTTTACTTTTTTTTCATAATTTCTCTATTTTGTTTTGTTAATTACTATGTTTTGAGGCTCTCCAGCCTTGGTATGGATCTGTATTTATGTTTTCACTCTTAGCAGTGGTTTTCAGGAAAAGAAAAAAACCAGTAAAGTTCCATCAGTCTTGGGATAGATGTCTCTTTAATAACATTTTCAAGGTGGATGGAGAGATTGCTCAGCAGTTAAGAGTACTTACTGTATTACTACTGTATTACTCAGAGAGCCGAGCTTCAGTTCCGATCATCCACATGATGGCTTACAACCACCTGTGACTCCATTTTAAGGCAATCC